>NC_092516.1:41872608-42246595 GCF_047511675.1 Marmota flaviventris | reverse complement strand
GTCAGGAAAGATGAGTATACCAGTTGCACTTAGCTACCCAAATGTCGTTCTTCTAGGTTGAAAAGTTCGTTTGCAGGAACACTTTGAATTTTTAGGTTTCACTTCACTTTTCCTTATAGGGACGTATGCATTTGGACTTATAAATCAAACACGGTTTATGCTAGCTGCTTGAAACTGAAACTCACTCAACTAGTTCTCAGTGCGATCTCTATGCTTTGATATCTGTTGAAGTAACCCTAAGCAGAGGCCAGGGAAAGAAACTTTCATTGGAAAGCATTTGCCGTGATTGCATAGAACTTTGAGTTTCCTGGAATCTCAGCAAATATTTTTTCACCCTAACTTGTTGTTAACTTGACAGGAAAGATAAGTATACCGGTTGCATTTGGCTGCCCAAATTTAGATCTTCTAGGTTGAATAGTTGGTTTGCAGGAATACTTTGAAACTTTAGGTTTCACTTCATTTTCCCCTATAGGGATACATGCACATGGAACTCTAAATCAAACACGGTTTTTGCTGTGTGCTTGTAACTTGACTCATTCAACTAGTTCTCAGTGCACTCTCTATGCATTGTTCCCTGTTGAAGTAGCCCTAAGCAGAGGCAAGGAAAACACACTTTCTTTGGAATGTATTCACCGAGCTTCCAAAAAACCCAGAAATTACGGAAACCCCCTCAAATATTTTGTCACCCTATATTGTTGATACTTGGTAGGAAAAAGGTGTATACCAGTTGCGCTTGGCTGCACACATTTTGTTCTGCTAGGTTGAAGCATTCCTTTGCAGGATGACTTTGAATATTTAGGTTTTACTACATTTTCCCCTCTAGGGATACATGCTTTTGAAAATCTAAATCAAGCACGGTTTGTGCTAGCTGCTTGAATCTTGACTCACTGAATGAATTCTCATTGTGCTCTCTACGCTTTGTTACCGGTTTATGTACCCCTAAGCAGAACAAAGAAAAATAGACTTCCATTTGAACGTGTTTGTAGAGCATCCACAGAACTCAAGAGTTTACTGGACTCTCAGCAAATGTTTTTTCACCCGATCTTGTTGAAACTTGGCAGCAAAAATGAGTATATGGGTTGCACTTGGCAGCCCAAATTTAGTAATCTTATGTTGAAGAGTTCCTTTGCAGGAACACTTTGAATTTTTAGGTTTAACTTCTTTTTTCCCTATGTGAATACATGCATTTGGAATGCTAAATCAAACACAGTTTGTGATACCTGTTTGAAACTTGGCTCACTCAATTAGTTCTCAGTGCACTCTCTATGGATTGTCCCCCGCTGAAGTATCCCCAAGCAGAGGCAAGGAAAATACGCTTTCTTATGTAAGTGTTTGCAGAGCTTCCACAAAACTCCCAAGTTTACTGGAATTTCAGCGAATATTTTTTCACTTGATCTTGTTGATCCTAGGTAAGAAAGATGAGTATACCAGTTGCATTTGCCTGCCAAAATTTCGTTCTTCTAAGTTGAAGCAAGTGCTTTCAGGAAGACATTGCATTTGGGGGGGTTTCTCTTCATTTTAACCTATAGGAATACATGCATTTGGAACTCTAAGTCAAACACTGTTTGTGCTAGCTGCTTGAAGCTTGACTCACTCAATTAGTTCCTGGTGTACTCTCTGTGCTTTGTTCCCTGTTGAAGTGGTCCTAAGTGGAGGCGAGGAACATACGTTTTCCTTAGAAAGCATTTACAGAGCTTCAACAGAGCTCCAAGTTAACTGGAATCTCTGCAAATATTTACTCACCTGATCTTGATGACCCTTGTCAGGAAACATGAGTATACCAGTTGCACTTAGCTACCCAAATGTCGTTCTTCTAGGTTGAAAAGTTCGTTTGCAGGAACACTTTGAATTTTTAGGTTTCACTTCACTTTTCCTTATAGGGACGTATGCATTTGGACTTATAAATCAAACACGGTTTATGCTAGCTGCTTGAAACTGAAACTCACTCAACTAGTTCTCAGTGCGATCTCTATGCTTTGATTTCTGTTGAAGTAACCCTAAGCAGAGGCCAGGGAAAGAAACTTTCATTGGAAAGCATTTGCCGTGATTGCACAGAACTTTGAGTTTCCTGGAATCTCAGCAAATATTTTTTCACCCTAACTTGTTGTTAACTCGACAGGAAAGATAAGTATACCGGTTGCATTTGGCTGCCCAAATTTAGATCTTCTAGGTTGAATAGTTGGTTTGCAGGAATACTTTGAAATTTTAGGTTTCACTTCATTTTCCCCTATAGGGATACATGCACATGGAACTCTAAATCAAACACGGTTTTTGCTGTGTGCTTGTAACTTGACTCATTCAACTAGTTCTCAGTGCACTCTCTATGCATTGTTCCCTGTTGAAGTAGCCCTAAGCAGAGGCAAGGAAAACACACTTTCTTTGGAAAGTATTCACCGAGCTTCCAAAAAACTCAGAGATTACGGAAAGCTCAGCAAATATTTTGTCACCCTATCTTGTTGATACTTGGTAGGAAAAAGGTGTATACCAGTTGCGCTTGGCTGCACAAATTTTGGTCTTCTAGGTTGAAGCATTCCTTTGCAGGATGACTTTGAATATTTAGGTTTTACTACATTTTCCCCTCTAGGGATACATGCTTTTGAAAATCTAAATCCAACACGGTTTGTGCTAGCTGCTTGAAACTTGACTCACTGAATGAATTCTCATTGTGCTCTCTACGCTTTGTTACCGGTTTATGTACCCCTAAGCAGAGCAAAGAAAAATAGACTTTCATTTGAACGTGTTTGTAGAGCATCCACAGAACTCAAGAGTTTACTGGACTCTCAGCAAATGTTTTTTCACCCGATCTTGTTGAAACTTGGCAGCAAAAATGAGTCTATGGGTTGCACTTGGCAGCCCAAATTTCGTAATCTTATGTTGAAGAGTTCCTTGGCAGGAACACTTTGAATTTTTAGGTTTAACTTCTTTTTTCCCTATGTGAATACATGCATTTGGAATGCTAAATCAAACACAGTTTGTGATACCTGTTTGAAACTTGGCTCACTCAATTAGTTCTCAGTGCACTCTCTAGGCATTGTCCCCCGCTGAAGTATCCCCAAGCAGAGGCAAGGAAAATACGCTTTCTTATGTAAGTGTTTGCAGAGCTTCCACAAAACTCCCAAGTTTACTGGAATTTCAGCGAATATTTTTTCACTTGATCTTGTTGATCCTAGGTAAGAAAGATGAGTATACCAGTTGCATTTGCCTGCCAAAATTTCGTTCTTCTAAGTTGAAACATGTGCTTTCAGGAAGACATTGCATTTGGGGGGGGTTTCTCTTCATTTTAACCTATAGGAATACATGCATTTGGAACTCTAAATCAAACACTGTTTGTGCTAGCTGCTTGAAGCTTGACTCACTCAATTAGTTCCTGGTGTACTCTCTGTGCTTTGTTCCCTGTTGAAGTGGTCCTAAGTGGAGGCGAGGAACATACGCTTTCCTTAGAAAGCATTTACAGAGCTTCAACAGAGCTCCAAGTGAACTGGAATCTCTGCAAATATTTACTCACCGGATCTTGATGACCCTTGTCAGGAAACATGAGTATACCAGTTGCACTTAGCTACCCAAATGTCGTTCTTCTAGGTTGAAAAGTTCGCTTGCAGGAACACTTTGAATTTTTAGGTTTCACTTCACTTTTCCTTATAGGGACGTATGCATTTGGACTTACAAATCAAACACGGTTTATGCTAGCTGCTTGAAACTGAAACTCACTCAACTAGTTCTCAGTGCGATCTCTAGGCTTTGATTTCTTTTGAAGTAACCCTAAGCAGAGGCCAGGGAAAGAAACTTTCATTGGAAAACATTTGCCGTGATTGCACAGAACTTTGAGTTTCCGGGAATCTCAGCAAATATTTTTTCACCCTAACTTGTTGTTAACTCGACAGGAAAGATAAGTAGACCGGTTGCATTTGGCTGCCCAAATTTAGATCTTCTAGGTTGAATAGTTGGTTTGCAGGAATACTTTGAAATTTTAGGTTTCACTTCATTTTCCCCTATAGGGATACATGCACATGGAACTCTAAATCAAACACGGTTTTTGCTGTGTGCTTGTAACTTGACTCATTCAACTAGTTCTCAGTGCACTCTCTATGCATTGTTCCCTGTTGAAGTAGCCCTAAGCAGAGGCAAGGAAAACACACTTTCTTTGGAAAGTATTCACCGAGCTTCCAAAAAACTCAGAGATTACGGAAACCTCAGCAAGTATTTTGTCACCCTATCTTGTTGATACTTGGTAGGAAAAAGGTGTATACCAGTTGCGCTTGGCTGCACAAATTTTGTTCTGCTAGGTTGAAGCATTCTTTGCAGGATGACTTTGAATATTTAGGTTTTACTACATTTTCCCCTCTAGGGATACATGCTTTTGAAAATCTAAATCAAACACGGTTTGTGCTAGCTGCTTGAAACTTGACTCACTGAATGAATTCTCATTGTGCTCTCTACGCTTTGTTACCGGTTTATGTACCCCTAAGCAGAGCAAAGAAAAATAGACTTTCATTTGAACGTGTTTGTAGAGCATCCACAGAACTCAAGAGTTTACTGGACTCTCAGCAAATGTTTTTTCACCCGATCTTGTTGAAACTTGGCAGCAAAAATGAGTATATGGGTTGCACTTGGCAGCCCAAATTTCGTAATCTTATGTTGAAGAGTTCCTTGGCAGGAACACTTTGAAATTTTAGGTTTAACTTCTTTTTTCCCTATGTGAATACATGCATTTGGAATGCTAAATCAAACACAGTTTGTGATACCTGTTTGAAACTTGGCTCACTCAGTTAGTTCTCAGTGCACTCTCTATGCATTGTCCCCCGCTGAAGTATCCCCAAGCAGAGGCAAGGAAAATACGCTTTCTTATGTAAGTGTTTGCAGAGCTTCCACAAAACTCCCAAGTTTACTGGAATTTCAGAGAATATTTTTTCACTTGATCTTGTTGATCCTAGGTAAGAAAGATGAGTATACCAGTTGCATTTGCCTGCCAAAATTTCGTTCTTCTAAGTTGAAGCATGTGCTTTCAGGAAGACATTGCATTTGGGGGGGTTTCCCTTCATTTTAACCTATAGGAATACATGCATTTGGAACTCTAAATCAAACACTGTTTGTGCTAGCTGCTTGAAGCTTGACTCACTCAATTAGTTCCTGGTGTACTCTCTGTGCTTTGTTCCCTGTTGAAGTGGTCCTAAGTGGAGGCGAGGAACATACGCTTTCCTTAGAAAGCATTTACAGAGCTTCAACAGAGCTCCAAGTTAACTGGAATCTCTGCAAATATTTACTCACCTGATCTTGATGACCCTTGTCAGGAAACATGAGTATACCAGTTGCACGTAGCTACCCAAATGTCGTTCTTCTAGGTTGAAAATTTCGTTTGCAGGAACACTTTGAATTTTTAGTTTTCACTTCACTTTTCCTTATAGGGACGTATGCATTTGGACTTATAAATCAAACATGGTTTATGCTAGCTGCTTGAAACTGAAACTCACTCAACTAGTTGTCAGTGCGATCTCTATGCTTTGATTTCTGTTGAAGTAACCCTAAGCAGAGGCCAGGGAAAGAAACTTTCATTGGAAAACATTTGCCGTGATTGCACAGAACTTTGAATTTCCTGGAATCTCAGCAAATATTTTTTCACCCTAACTTGTTGTTAACTCGACAGGAAAGATAAGTAGACCGGTTGCATTTGGCTGCCCAAATTTAGATCTTCTAGGTTGAATAGTTGGTTTGCAGGAATACTTTGAAATTTTAGGTTTCACTTCATTTTCCCCTATAGGGATACATGCACATGGAACTCTAAATCAAACACGGTTTTTGCTGTGTGCTTGTAACTTGACTCATTCAACTAGTTCTCAGTGCACTCTCTATGCATTGTTCCCTGTTGAAGTAGCCCTAAGCAGAGGCAAGGAAAACACACTTTCTTTGGAAAGTATTCACCGAGCTTCCAAAAAACTCAGAGATTACGGAAACCTCAGCAAATATTTTGTCACCCTATCTTGTTGATACTTGGTAGGAAAAAGGTGTATACCAGTTGCGCTTGGCTGCACAAATTTTGTTCTGCTAGGTTGAAGCATTCCTTGGCAGGATGACTTTGAATATTTAGGTTTTACTACATTTTCCCCTCTAGGGATACATGCTTTTGAAAATCTAAATCAAACACGGTTTGTGCTAGCTGCTTGAAACTTGACTCACTGAATGAATTCTCATTGTGCTCTCTACGCTTTGTTACCGGTTTATGTACCCCTAAGCAGAGCAAAGAAAAATAGACTTTCATTTGAACGTGTTTGTAGAGCATCCACAGAACTCAAGAGTTTACTGGACTCTCAGCAAATGTTTTTTCACCCGATCTTGTTGAAACTTGGCAGCAAAAATGAGTCTATGGGTTGCACTTGGCAGCCCAAATTTCGTAATCTTATGTTGAAGAGTTCCTTTGCAGGAACACTTTGAATTTTTAGGTTTAACTTCTTTTTTCCCTATGTGAATACATGCATTTGGAATGCTAAATCAAACACAGTTTGTGATACCTGTTTGAAACTTGGCTCACTCAATTAGTTCTCAGTGCACTCTCTATGCATTGTCCCCCGCTGAAGTATCCCCAAGCAGAGGCAAGGAAAATACGCTTTCTTATGTAAGTGTTTGCAGAGCTTCCACAAAACTCCCAAGGTTACTGGAATTTCAGCGAATATTTTTTCCCTTGATCTTGTTGATCCTAAGTAAGAAAGATGAGTATACCAGTTGCATTTGCCTGCCAAAATTTCGTTCTTCTAAGTTGAAACATGTGCTTTCAGGAAGACATTGCATTTGGGAGGGGTTTCTCTTCATTTTAAACTATAGGAATACATGCATTTGGAACTCTAAATCAAACACTGTTTGTGATAGCTGCTTGAAGCTTGACTCACTCAATTAGTTCCTGGTGTACTCTCTGTGCTTTGTTCCCTGTTGAAGTGGTCCTAAGTGGAGGCGAGGAACATACGCTTTCCTTAGAAAGCATTTACAGAGCTTCAACAGAGCTCCAAGTTAACTGGATTCTCTGCAAATATTTACTCACCTGATCTTGATGACCCTTGTCAGGAAAGATGAGTATACCAGTTGCACTTAGCTACCCAAATGTCGTTCTTCTAGGTTGAAAAGTTCGTTTGCAGGAACACTTTGAATTTTTAGGTTTCACTTCACTTTTCCTTATAGGGACGTATGCATTTGGACTTATAAATCAAACACGGTTTATGCTAGCTGCTTGAAACTGAAACTCACTCAACTAGCTCTCAGTGCGATCTCTATGCTTTGATTTCTGTTGAGGTAACCCTAAGTAGAGGCCAGGGAAAGAAACTTTCATTGGAAAGCATTTGCAGTGATTCCACAGAACTTTGAGTTTCCTGGAATCTCAGCAAATATTTTTTCACCCTAACTTGTTGTTAACTCGACAGGAAAGATAAGTATACCGGTTGCATTTGGCTGCCCAAATTTAGATCTTCTAGGTTGAATAGTTGGTTTGCAGGAATACTTTGAAATTTTAGGTTTCACTTCATTTTCCCCTATAGGGATACATGCACATGGAACTCTAAATCAAACACGGTTTTTGCTGTGTGCTTGTAACTTGACTCATTCAACTAGTTCTCAGTGCACTCTCTATGCATTGTTCCCTGTGGAAGTAGCCCTAAGCAGAGGCAAGGAAAACACACTTTCTTTGGAAAGTATTCACCGAGCTTCCAAAAAACTCAGAGATTACGGAAAGCTCAGCAAATATTTTGTCACCCTATCTTGTTGATACTTGGTAGGAAAAAGGTGTATACCAGTTGCGCTGGGCTGCACAAATTTTGTTCTGCTAGGTTGAAGCATTCCTTTGCAGGATGACTTTGAATATTTAGGTTTTACTACATTTTCCCCTCTAGGGATACATGCTTTTGAAAATCTAAATCAAACAGGGTTTGTGCTAGCTGCTTGAAACTTGACTCACTGAATGAATTCTCATTGTGCTCTCTACGCTTTGTTACCGGTTTATGTACCCCTAAGCAGAGCAAAGAAAAATAGACTTTCATTTGAACGTGTTTGTAGAGCATCCACAGAACTCAAGAGTTTACTGGACTCTCAGCAAATGTTTTTTCACCCGATCTTGTTGAAACTTGGCAGCAAAAATGAGTATATGGGTTGCACTTGGCAGCCCAAATTTCGTAATCTTATGTTGAAGAGTTCCTTGGCAGGAACACTTTGAATTTTTAGGTTTAACTTCTTTTTTCCCTATGTGAATACATGTATTTGGAATGCTAAATCAAACACAGTTTGTGATACCTGTTTGAAACTTGGCTCACTCAATTAGTTCTCAGTGCACTCTCTATGCATTGTCCCCCGCTGAAGTATCCCCAAGCAGAGGCAAGGAAAATACGCTTTCTTATGTAAGTGTTTGCAGAGCTTCCACAAAACTCCCAAGTTTACTGGAATTTCAGCGAATATTTTTTCACTTGATCTTGTTGATCCTAGGTAAGAAAGATGAGTATACCAGTTGCATTTGCCTGCCAAAATTTCGTTCTTCTAAGTTGAAGCATGTGCTTTCAGGAAGACATTGCATTTGGGGGGGTTTCTCTTCATTTTAACCTATAGGAATACATGCATTTGGAACTCTAAATCAAACACTGTTTGTGCTAGCTGCTTGAAGCTTGACTCACTCAATTAGTTCCTGGTGTACTCTCTGTGCTTTGTTCCCTGTTGAAGTGGTCCTAAGTGGAGGCGAGGAACATACGCTTTCCTTAGAAAGCATTTACAGAGCTTCAACAGAGCTCCAAGTTAACTGGAATCTCTGCAAATATTTACTCACCTGATCTTGATGACCCTTGTCAGGAAAGATGAGTATACCAGTTGCACTTAGCTACCCAAATGTCATTCTTCTAGGTTGAAAATTTCGTTTGCAGGAACACTTTGAATTTTTAGGTTTCACTTCACTTTTCCTTATAGGGACGTATGCATTTGGACTTATAAATCAAACACGGTTTATGCTAGCTGCTTGAAACTGAAACTCACTCAACTAGTTCTCAGTGCGATCTCTATGCTTTGTTTTCTGTTGAAGTAACCCTAAGCAGAGGCCAGGGAAAGAAACGACTAGCCCTAACCCTAACACTAATCCTAAAATTTGTCCTAACCCAAACCCTAGCCCTAAAACTAAACCGAGCCAAAGCTCTAACCCTAACCCTTAACCTCAACCAAGACCTAACCCTAAACATAATCCTAACCCTGCTTTAATTCGAGTTTTAAGCCAAACCCTAAAACTAACCCTGACCCTTACTCTGACCATATCACTAACCCGATGTCTAAACATCACCCTAATCATAAACATAAACCGAATGCTAAACCTAGCCCTAAAACTAAAATTAGGCATAATCATAACCCTTGTACTTACATTAGCCATAACCCTAACCCTAGTACTAACTTAACCCAAAACCTAGCCCTAATCATATCCATGAACCTAGCACTGAACTTAATTCTAACTCTATCCATTACCATAACCCTAACCCTAACCCTAATGCTAATTTGAGCCCTAACTTTAAACCTTAACCTATCCCAAACACTAACCCAGAAGTTGACCCTAATAATACCCCTATCTCTAAACCTGACATTAACCCTAAACCTAACCCTTACACTAGTCGTACCCATAATCCTAACCCTAAAACTATCTTTAACCATAATTCTGGACCTGAAATTAGCCCTAGCACTAATCCTAGCCCTAACCGTAAAAAAAAAAATATGCTAGCCCTCATCCTAGCCCTAAACCTAGCCTTTATCATAACCCTAACCCTAATCACAGTCCTAATCCTAATTGTAACGCTCACCCTACCTCTAAACATAGCTATAAAGCCATCCCTTACCCCAAACTTTGCCCTAACTCTAAACCTAAACTCTAAACTCTAACTCTAATCCCTAACCCTAACCCTAACCCTAATCCTAGGCTTACACTAAACACTAAACCTAGCCCTAATCCTAGCCTTAATTGAGCCCTATCTCTAAACCCTAACCCTAACCATAGCCCTAAGACTAACTCTCGCCCTAGCCCTATCCCTAATTCTAACCCTATCCCTTACCATAACCCTAAACCTAGCCATAATGCTTGCCCTATCCTTAGTTTTATCCCTAGCCCTAGATCTAACCCTATTTCCAAATTTAACCCTAACCCAATCACTAAGCCTTAGCCTAACACTAACACTAGCCCTAATCCTAACCCTAGGACTAAAACAAAACCGAGTGTTAGCCCTAACCCTAAACCATAACTTAAACCAAACCCTAATACTACAACTAGACCTAACCCTAGCCCGAATTTGACTCCTACCCCTAACCTTAAAACCAACCCCGATGCTGACTCATATCCTAACCCTCACCCTAGTTCTAAACACTGCCCTCACCTTAAACTGAACCCTAACAATAACCCTAGCCCTAATTCGAGTCCTAACTCTAACCCTAACACTACACCTGCTGACCCTGACTCCTATTCTAACATGAAACCTAGCTATAAATATCATCCTAACCTTAAACCTAACCCTAACACTAAACCTAACCCATACCCTGACACTAAAACTATCCCTAATGGTAACCCTAGTTCTTACATTAACCATTGCACTAACCCTAGCCCTAACCCTAACACAGAACCTAACTCTAACCCGTGCCCTAAACCTAGGCCTAACCCAAAGCCTAGTGTTAATCCTAGCCTGTATTTAATCCTATCCTAACCCTCAACCTAGCCATAAGACTAACTCTAACTCTTGACCTAGCTCTAGTCCTATTTCTATCCTTAGCCTTAATCCTAACCCTACATCTAAGCCTAAGTCTAAATCTAAACCTAACTGTAAATTTAACTGTAACAATAATCCTAAACCAAACCCTAACCCTAATCCTAATGTTAAACCTAGCCTGAACTTTAGCTCTAACGATATCCATTACCCTAACCCTAACCCTAATTACATCTCTATCCCTAACACTGAACCTAACTCTAACCATAAATGTAAACCTAGAACTAAAGCTAAACCTAACCCTCACCCTAGCCCTAACCCTAGCTCAAATACTAACCCTTACCCTAACCTAACCATAACCCTAGCCCTAAACCTAACACTTATCCTAACCCTAAAACTTACCCTAAATCACACCCTAGCACTATCCCTAAACCTAGCCCTAAAACTAGACTTAATCCAAACCATAATCTAGCCCTAACCCTAGCACTAAACCTATCCATTACACTAAACATAACCCTAACCCTAATACTAACCTTAATCTGATCACTAAACATTACCCATCAATTACCCTAAACCTTAACTGAAAACTAAAATAAACCCTATCCATTACACTAACCCTAAACCTAACCCTAATGCTAATTTGAGCCTTAACCCTAAACCTTTAGCTAAACCAAATGCTAACCATGACCCTGACCCTAATAATAACCCTAGCACTAAAGCTGACCTTTAAACTAAACCTAACTCTTACACTAGACCTAGATATAATCTAACCCTAAAACTATCCTTATCATTAATACTAGACCTGATATTAGCACTAGACCTTGTCCTAGCCATAACCCTAACAGAAACGCTAGCCCTTAACCTAGCCCTAAACCTAGCCTTAATCCTAAACTGAACCATAACCCTAGGCCTAATCCTAATTCTAACACTCACTCTAGCCCTAAAGCTAGCTATAACCCCACTCATTCCCCTAAACTTAACCTTAACATTAATGCTAATTCTAACTCTAGCCCAACCCTTTGGTCTAAACCCAACAATAACCCTAGCCTTAATACTAGCCCTAATTTGCTATAACCCTAACACTAACCCTAGCCCTAATCCTAGGCCTAATTTAACCCTAAACCTAACCCTAACTCTATCCCTAATCCTAGCCCTAATTTAGCCCTAACCCTAACACTAACCATAGCCCTAACCCTAGCCCTAATTTAACCCTAACCCTAGCGTGAATCCTAGTCCTAATTTAGCCCTAAACCTAACCTTAACCCTAAGACTACTACCAAGACTAACTCTAATTCTCACCCTAGCCGTATCTCTAGTTCTAATCATATTCGTTACCATAACAATAATCCTCATCCTAACCCTAGCCCTAGCCCTAACCTTAACCCTAGATCTAACCCTAACTCTAAATCTAACCCTAACTCTAAGCCTAAATCTCAACCTAACACTAGCCCTAACCCTGATGCTAATCCGTAAATAGCCATAACTGTAGCCCTAGCTCTAACACAAAACCAACCTATAACCCTAACTCTTAACCTAAACCAAACCCTAACCGTACACCTAGTACTAACCTTATCCATAATTCGAATTCTAACCCTAACCCAAAAACTAACCCTGACTCTGACCCTAACAATAATCCTTATTCTAAACATCACCCTAACCCTAAAACTAACTGTAACAGTAGACCTAGCTCTAACCCTAACACTAAAACTAGCACTACTTGTAACACTAGTTCATACATTAGCCATAGCCCTAACCTTAGCCCTATCCAAACCCCTAACCAAGCCCTAATCCAAGCCTTAACCCTAGCTTTAACGCAAACACTTAACCTAACCCTAACCCAGAAACTAGCCCTAAACCTTACCTTAACACTAGCCAGAATTCTAATCATAACCCTAGCCCTATCACTAGCTCTAACCCTATCCATTACCCTAACCATAACCATAACTCTAATGGTAACCCTAGGGCTAACCCTAAACTTATCCTTAACCCTAACCTATTTCATTAACCTAAACCAAACCTGAACCCTAAACCTAACCCTATCATTACCCTCACCCTAACCCTAATGCTAATTTGAGCCCTAACCCTAAACCTAAACCTAACCCAAACCCTAACTCTGACTCTTCCTATGATAATATACCTAGCTCTAACCTTGCCCCTAGCCCTAAACCTAACCTTTATACTAGATCTAGCCATAAACCTAACCCTACCCTTAGACCTAACTCTAGTGATAATTCTGGGTTTAAGCCTGACACTAACTATAACCTGAACACTGACCCTGAACCTAACACTAACCCTAGCTCTAAACATAATGCTAATGGTAACCCTAACCCTAACACTTACCCAAAAAGTAGCCCTAATCATAACTCTGGTTTATACATTAGTTGTAGGCCTAACACTAGCCCCAACCTAACCAAAAACCTGGCCCTAATTTGAGCACTAACCCTATTTTTAACCCTAACCCTAATACTAGCTCTAACCCATACCCTAACCCTAGCTCTTACCCTATCCATTACCTTAAGCTAAACCCTAAACCTAATGCTAACCCTCGTCCTAACCCTAATTCATAGACTAACACAAATCCTAACCCTATTACTATTCCTAACTCTAACCTTCGTTCTAGATCTAAGCCTAACCCAAACCCAAACCCTTAATCTGACACTTATTATGAGCCTAACACTAACCATAGGTCTAAACTTGACCCTAACCCGAAACCGAACCCTAACATTAGCCCTACTGGTAATCCTATAGTTAAACCTAAAACTAAAACTATCCCTGGACTTAAACCTAATCCTAAATCTAGCCATATTGCTAGCCCTAGACTTGAACAACAAACCATCCCTAGCCCTAACAATAAACTTTAACCTAACCCAAACACTATCCCTACCCCTAGACCTAACCCTAGTCCTAATTCATGCACTAATCCCAACACTAACTCTAACCTGAGCACTGGCCCTGACCCTAACATAATCCTAGCTCCAAAGCTCACCGTAACCACAAACCTAATATAACACTAGACCTAGCCATAACCCTAACCCCAAAATTAGCCCTAATCATAACCCTAGCTCTTACATTACCCATGGCCCTAACCCTAGGCCTAAACTAAAACAAAATCTAACCCTAATCCTAGGCCTGAACATAGCCCAAAGCATAACCCTAAATCTAACCCTACCCCTAACCCTAACCCTAAGCCTTGCTTTAGACCTAACCCTAGCTCAAAGCCTAAACTTTACCCTTAACATAACCCAAGTCCTATACCAAACCCTAACCTAACACTAGTCCTAATCCTAACCTTAACCATAGCCCTAACCATAGCTCTAATTGTATCCACTACCCTAAACCTAGCCCCAATCCTAACCATAACCCTAGACCTAACCCTAGCTCTAATTCTATCCATTACCCTAACCATAATCCTAACCCTAATACTAACCCTAGGCTTAACCCGAAGCCTATCACAATCCCTAAACCTATCCATTGCCCTAAAACTAACCTGAACCCTATTCCTAAACCTATTCATTGACCTAACGCTAACTCTAACACTAATGCTAATTCGAGCCCTAAACCTAAACCTTAACCTAAACCAAACCTTAACCTGTACACTGACCCTAATAATACACATAGCTGTAAACTTGAACCTTACTCTAATTCTAACCCTTACACTAGACCTAAGTATAAACATAACTCAGAACATATCCCTAAATGTAACCCTAGACCTGGCATTTGCCCTAGCCCTAATCCTAGCCCTAACCCTAACACGAACAATAGCTCTCATCCTAGCCCAAAACCTAGCCTTAATCATAACCCTAACAGTAATTCTAACCCTTTCCCTAGCCCTAAACCTAGTTATAACCCCATTGCTTACCCTAAAACTAACCCAAACCCTAACCCTAACACTAACTCTAGCCCTAACCTTACACCTAGGACTAACCCTAGCACTAACCCTACCACTAATTCTAAACTTATTCTTAACCCTAGCTTCAAGACTATTCCACCCTGGCCCTAGCCCTAATTCTAACGCTATCACTTACCATATCCTTATTTCTAGCCATAGTCTATAATAACACTAGCCCTAACCTTAAACTTTGCCCTAACCCTACATCTAAACCTAACACTAAATCTAACCCTAATTCTGCATCTAAACCTAACCCTAACACTAGCCCTAACCCTAAGGCTAATCCTAAAACAATCCCTAACCATAGGCTTAGCCCTAAAACAAAACTGAACCATAACACTAACCCTAAACTTTTATCTAAACCAAACCCTAACCTTACCTCTAGCCCTAAGCCTAGCCCTAATTCTAGTCCTAATCTTAACCCTAAAACTACCCCCGAACCTGACTCTGACATTAACACTAACCCTAACCCTAAACAACACCCTAAACCTAAAATTTACCCTAACACTCGACCTAGTCCTAACCCTAATTCTAAAACTAGTTCTAATAATAACCCTAGATCATACACTAGCCATAATCTTAAAACTAATGCTAACCCAAACCTAAACCAAATCCAATACCTAACCCTAGCTTTCACCCTAACACTAACCCTAACACTAGCCCTAACCCTAACCTGAACTCTAGCTCTAACCTAGCTCTAACCTTATCATTTACCCTAGCCAAATCCCAACCCTAATTCTAATTCTAGTCCTAAAACTAATCCTTAGTCTAACACAAAACCTAACCCAATTACTTGTCCTAACTCTAGCCCTCATTCTTGTTATAACCATAATCCAAATCCTAACCCTAACCCTGACCCTTATTCTGACCCTGCACCTAAACCAAACCCTAACACTAGCCCTACCCATAACCCTATATTGAAACCTAACCCTAACATTAGCCCTAGATTAAACCTAATCCTAAATCTAGCCATATTTTTAACCAAGACCTAAACAAAAAACTAGCCCTAACTCTAATGATAACCCTTAACATAAGCCAAAGACTAAACTTACCTCTATACCTTACGAATCCTAATTCTGGCTCTAGCCCTAACCCTAACCCTAATCCAAACACAGACCCTGACACTAACACTTTTTAGTGTTATTTAAAAAAAAAAAAAAAAACTAACCCTACCTATAAAACTGACCCAAACCGAAACCTAAACCTAAAATTAGAACTAGCCATAACCGTAAATATAACCCTTACATCACCATAGCACTAAAACTAGATCTAAACCTAACACAAAACCTAGCCCTAATCCTAGGCCTAAATCTAGCACAAAGTGTAAACCTAACCCTAATCTAACCTTATCCCTTATCCTAAGCCTAACCCTCATGCTAACACTAACCCTTGCCTTAGAAATAACCATAGATAAAACCCCAAACCGAACCCTAAACATAACCCTAGCCCTATCCCTAAACCTAATCTTAATCCTAGCTCTAATCATAATGTTAACACTAGCCCTAATACTATCTCTAAATTTATCCAATACTCTAAACAGAACCTTAACCCTAATGATAACCCTAGCTCTAATCCTAATTGTAAACCTAATCCTAGCCCTAACCCTAAACCTAACCCTCATTATAGCCTTAACCCTAGATAAATCCCTAAACCTTACTCTAACACTAACCCTAGCCCAAACCCTAACTAACCCTAAACATAAAACTACCCCTTACCCTAACCTGAAATCTAACGCTATCCATTACCCTAACTAAAATAATAATCTTAGCCCTAACCCTAACACTAATCCTAAACCTAAAACTACACCTAATCCTAACCTGACATCTAACCCTATCCATTAACCTAACTCTAAAGATAACCTTAGCCCTAACCCTAAAACTAACCCTAACCTTAACCTTAAATCTAACCCTAGACATAATCCTAAACCTAACCCTCACCCTAGCTCTAACCCTAGCTCAAAACATAACCTGTAACCTAAACCTAACCCAAACTATAACCCTAGCCCTAGTCCTAACCCTAACTCTAAATCTAGCCCTAATCCTATCTAAACTCTAGGCCTAATACTAGCTATAATGCTATTCATTACCCTAACAATAACGCTAACCCACATGCTAAACCTAGGCCTAACCCTAAACCTATCACTAATCCTAACCCTACAAATTACCCTAATCTTAACCTGAAACCTAAACCTTAACCTATCCATTAACCTAACCCTAATTTTAACCCTAATGCTAATTTGAGATGTAATCCTAATAATTAATCTAACACAAAACTGAAACCTGACCCTGACCCTAAAAGTACACCTTACCCTTAACCTGGCCCTTACCCTAAACCTAATATTAGACCTAGACATGAACCTAACCACATAACTATCCGTAGCTGTAACTGTAAACCTGACATTATCACTATCTCTAAAACTTTCCCTAACCCTAACACAAAACCTAGCCCTCATCCAAACCCCAAATCTAGCTTTAATCTTAACACAAACATAACACTAGGCCTAACCCTAACCCTTTTGCTAACTCTAACCCTATCAATTACCCTACACCTAACATGAACCCTAAACCTAAACCTGTCTTACCCTAACCAAACCCTAATGCTAATTCAAGCTCCAAACCTAAACCCTAACATAAACCAAACCTAAAACCGAATTCTAACTGTAATACCCCAGCTCTAAACCTGACCCTTACCCCAAACCTAATCCTTACACTAGACCTAGCCATAAATCTAACCCTCAATCTATCCCTAACATAAGCCTATACCTGACACTAGCCCTAGCCCTAATTCTTGCCATAACCCTAAAACAAACCCTAGCCCTCATCCTAGCCCCAAACCTAGTCTTATTATTAAACCAAACCCTAACCCTAGCACTAACCAAAATTCTAACCTTTGACCTAGCTCTAAAACTAGCTCTAACCCCATCCCCTCCTGTAAACCTAACCCTATCCCCAAACCTAAACCTAAGTCTAAAACTAGGCCTAATCCTTATACAAATGCTAGACCTAATCCTAACCCTAATTTACCCCTAAACCCAACCTAATCCTAGCCCTAAGACTAAATCTAACTCTCGCCCTATTCATGTTTCTAATTCTAACCCTATCCCTTACCATATTCCTATCACTTGCCTTTACATTAGCCCTAACCCTAGCTCTAGCCCTAATCCTATATCTAAGCCTAACTCTAAATCTAACCCTAACCCTAAGCTAAACCTCTCAGCAGCCGAAATACTAATGCTAATCCTAAAACTAGTTCTAGCCCAGCCCTAGCCCTACAAAACAACGAAGCCATAGCACTAACCCTAACCTTTAAAATAAACCAAACCCTAAGCCTACACCTAGCCCTAAACCTAGCTCTAATTCGAGTCCTATCTCTAACCCTAAAACAAACCCTGACCCTGATTCTGACCCTAACACTAACCCTAGCTCTAAACATCACTCAAAACCTAAACCTAAACCTAACCCTTGCATTACCCAAAACCTAACCCTAATGCTAGCCTTAATCCTAAACATAAACCTAGCCCTAACACCAGCTGTAACCCTATCCTTACCCTAATCCTAATCCTAACCCTAATGCTAACCCTAGGATAACCCTAAACCTATTCCTAACTCTAAACCTATACATTACCATAAACCTAACCTGAACCCCAAACCTAACCATATCCATAAACCTAATCATAACAGTAATAATCTTAACCCTAAAACTATCTCTAACCATAACCCTAGACCTGATATTAGCCTTAGCCCTAATGGAGCCCTAACACTAGATCAAAGTCTAGACCTAATCCTAGCCCTAATCTTAGCCTTAATCCTAAACCTAACCCTAACTAACCATAGACCTAAACCTAATTTTAACCCTCGCCCTAGTTCTAATGCTAGCTATAACATCATGCCTAACCATAAGCATAGCCCTAGCCCTAGCAATAAACCTAGGCTCAGCCTTAATACTAATCCTAGCTCTAATCCTAGCCCTAATTAAGCCATAATTCTAACCCTATATCTAAACCTAACACTAAGACTAACTCTAACTCTCACCCTATCCCTATCCCTCGTTCTTACCCTATCCCTTATGATAATTCAAACACTAGACCTAACCCTAGCCCTAACATTCACTGTAGCCCTAAACCTAGATCTAACCCTAACTCTAAATATAACCCTAAACCTAAGCCTAAACCACACCCTAACACTAGATCTAACCTTAATTAATGCTAATTTGAAAATTAGCCCTAACCCTAGCCCTAGCCCTCAAGCAAAACTGAGCCATAGCACTGACTCTAAACCTTAACCTAAACCACACCATAACCCTATACCTAGTCCTAACCCTAGACCTAATTCGAGTCCTAACGCTAACCCTAGAACTAATACTAACATTGATTCCGACCTTAACACCAACCCTAGCTCTACACATCACCCTATTCCTATTCCTAATCCTAACACTAGATCTTGCCCTAAACCTAACCCTAAAACTAGCACTAATCGTAATGCCAGTTCTTAAATGAGCCATAGCCCTAAACCTAACACAAAACCTAGCCCTAATTCAAGCTTAAACCTAACTTTAACCCTAACACTAAACCTGGCCCTAACCCTAGACCTAGTCCTAATCCTAGCTCTAACCCTATTTCTTACACTTAGTCAAACCCTTACCCAATTGCTACCCTAGTCCTAACCCTAATTCTATGCCTACCCCAAACCTTAACTCCATTCCTAGACTAACCTTAGCCCTCATTCTAGCTCTAAACTTAACCCAAACCCTAACCCTAACCCTGACCCTTATTCTGACCCTAACAGTAAACCTAGGTTTAAACCTGACGCTAAATTTTATCCGAAACCTAAAACTAGCCCTACCAGTCACCCTATCCCTAAACCTTACACTAACACCAGCCATAGACCTAAACCTAATCCTAAATATAGCCATAATCCTAGCATTATCCCTAACAATAACCCTTAACCTAAACCAAACACTCACTCTACCCATAGACCTAACCTAGTCCTCATTCTGGACCTAACACAAAACCTAATCCTAACCTGAACCCTGACACTTACCCTAACAAAAACCCTAGCTCTAAACCTTATGCTATGCCAAAAACTAACCCTAACACTAGACGAATTCTAAATCTAGCCATATTCATAACTCTAGCTCTTACATTACACATGTACCTAATACGAGCCTGAAACCTCACACAAAACCTAGCCATAATGACAACCCTAAACCTAACCCTAAGCATAACCCTAACCCTAAACTTAGCCCTAACCCTAACCCTAACCCTAACCCTTGTTCTAGCCCTAACTCTAACTGAAACCCTAAACCTTACCCTAAACATAACCATAGCCAAAACCCTATACCTCACCCTAACTCTAGGCCTAATCCTAACTGTAACCATACCCCAAAGCCTAGCTCTAATGCTATCCATTACACTAACCATAACCCTAAAACTAATGCTAACCCTAGCCCTAAACATAACCCTAACCCTACCCTAGCCCTGACTGTAAGCATAACCCTCACCTTAGCCCTAAACCTAGCTCAATCCATAACCCTTACACTTAACCTAACCCTAACACTAACCCAAGGCCTAACCCTAACCCTAACCCCAGCCCTAATCCTAGCCTTAACCCTAGTCCTAACCCTAGTTTGAACCATACCCAATACTGTAATCCTAAACTTAACCCTAATGATAACACTAGACCTAAAGCTAAACCTACCCTAACTCTAAACATAAACCTAACTCTAGAACTAACAGTAAACCTAACCCTAACCCTAAATCTAAGCAGCTCAAACCCTAACCCTAATCCTAAACCTAAACCTAACACTAACCTCAACCTAACCGTATCTTTAACCTGAAATCTAAACTTATTACCCTACCCCTAATGATAACCCTCGCCCTAACTGTAACACTAACCATGACCATAAACCTAGACCAAACTCTAAATAAACCTTAGCCATAGCAAAAATCCTAGCTCAAACCCTAAAGCGTACCCTAAACCTAATCCTAACTGTAACCCTTGCCCTAACCCTAACCCTAACCCTAATTCTAGCCCTAATCTTGACAATAAACCTAGCCTTAACCCTAGATCTAACCCTGTAAATTACCCTAACGATAATCATAACCCTAATGCTAACCATAAGCCTAAGCCTAAACCTATCACTATCTTAAACCTAACCAGAACCCTAAACCTAACACTATCCATTACCTTAACCCTAATTCTAACCTTAATGCTAATTTGAGCCTTAACCCTAAACCTTAACCTAACCCAAACCTGAAGCCTGACTCTGACCCCAATAATACCCAAGCTCTTAATCTGACCCTTTTTCTAAACTTAACACTCTAATTTTACCTAGCCATAAATCTAACACTAAAAATATCACTTAATATAAATTTAGACCTGACATTAGTCCTAGCCCTAATTCTTGCCCTAAACCTAACCATAACCCTAGCCCTAATCCTAAAGCTAATCATAAAACTAGCCCCAACCCTAACCACAACACTAAAACAAAATTGAGCAACAGACCTAACACTAACCTTAACTTAAAGCAAACCCTAGCAATACACCTAGATCTAACCCTAGCCCTAATTCGAGTCCTAATCATAACCTTAAAAATAACCCTAAACCTGAATTATATTCTAACACTCATCCTAGCTCTAAACACCACCCTAAATTTAAACTGAACCCTAACAGTAAACCTAGCCCTAATTTGAGTCCTAACCCTAACCCTAAAACTAACCCTGACCTGACTGATATCCTAACACTAACCCTAGCTATAAATATTGCCCAAATCTTAAACCTAACCCTAACACTTAACCTATCCCTACCTCTAACCCTAATTGTAACCCTAGTTCTTATATTAGCCATTGCCCTAACCCTAGCCTTAAACCTCACACAAAAACTAGTCCTAATCTGAACCTTAAAATTAGCTTTAACCCTAACCATAATCCTAACCATAGCCCGAACCCTATGCCTTACCCTGAGTAAAATCTTAAACCTAATGGTAACCCTAGACCTATCTCTAATCCTTAGGCTCACCAAATCCTCACCCTATTAATAGTCCTAACCCTAGATCTCATTCTAGCTCTAATGCTATCCTAAACCTGAACCCTAACCCTGACCCTTATTCTTAACCTAACCCTAACACTAACCCAAGGCCTAACCCTAACCCTAACCATAAACCCTAACCATAAACCCTAGGGCTAAACCTGACCCTAACCCTAAACTAAACCCTACCACTAGCCCTACTTGTAAACTTGTGCCTAAACCTAACCCTACCACTAGCTCTAGACCTACACCTAATCCTAAATCTAGCCTGAACTCTAGCTTTAGACCTAAACAAAATCCTAGCCATAGCCCTAATAAAAACATTTGCCTAACTCAAACACTAACTCTACCCCTAGACCTAAACCTAGTCCTAATTCTGGCTGTAACCT
The DNA here is from genome assembly GCF_047511675.1 of Marmota flaviventris. Taxonomy (NCBI): domain Eukaryota; kingdom Metazoa; phylum Chordata; class Mammalia; order Rodentia; family Sciuridae; genus Marmota; species Marmota flaviventris. The sequence continues at coordinate 42,224,604 of NC_092516.1, read as the reverse complement.
TAACTTTAACTCTAACCCAAACACTGACCCTGCTTTTAACACTAAACCTCCCTCTAAACCTGAAACTAACCAAAACCTAAACCTAATTCTAGACCCAGCCATAACCCTAACCCTAAAACTAGCCCTAATCATAACCCTAGATCTCACATCACCCATAGCCCTAACCCTAAGCCTAAACGTAACACTAAACATAGAGCTAATTTTAGGCCTAAACCTAGCCCTAAGCATAACACTAACCCCAACACTAGCCCTATACTTAACCCTAGCCCTCACCTTAGTCCTAGTATAGCTCAAAGCCTAATCTTTACCTTAATATAAACCTAGACCTATCCCTAATACTCACCCTAACCCTAGCCCAAATCCTAAACTTAACCTAACCCTAAACCTAGCTCTAAACCTACCCATTACCCTAACCCTAAACCTAACCTTATTGACAATCCTGGTCAGAACCCTTTGTTAACCCTAACCCTAACTGGAAAACTAACCAGAGACATAACCCTGAAATTAACATTCAGCATAGCCCTAAATCTAGATCAAACCATAAACCTAACCATAAACCTAAACATAACCATAGCTCTAATCCTAAACCTATCACTAATTCTAACTCTAAACCAAATCTAAACCTAAATTACCCCTATCCATTACCTTAACCCTAACCCTAATGTTAATGATAACCCTAGCCCTAACTCTAACCCTAATCTTAAACCTACCGTAATCATATCCCTAGACCTAACCCTAAACCTAGCCCTAACCCTAGCTCAAAACCTAACCTTTATGCTAAACTTAACTCTAAACCTAACCCTAACCCTAATTTTAACTAACTCTAACCCTAACTCAAGGCATATTCCTAACCATAACTCTAGTTCTAATCTAATCTCTAACCCTATCAATTACCCTAACCGTAACCCTTACCCTAATGCTAACCCTAAGCCTAACCCTAGCCCTATCACTAACGCTAACCATATAAATTACCCTAAACCAAACCTGAACCTTAAAACAAACCCTAACTATATCCCTAACCCTATTCCTAATGCTAATTTGAGCCATAAACCTAAATCCTTACCTAAGCCAAATCCTAATCCTAGTAATTCCCTGAGCTCTAAACCCGACCCTTACCCTAAACCTAACCCTTACACTAGACGTAGCCATAAGCCTAACCCTAAAAATATCTTTTACCATATCCCCAGACATAATATTAGCCCTAGCAGTAATCCTAGCCCTAAATATAAAACAAACACTAGCCCTTATCCTAGCCCTAAACCTTGCCTTAATCATAACCCTAACCCCAACCCAAATGCTAACCCTAACTCTAACCCTCACCCTACGTCTAAACCTAGCTATAACGCCATTCTTTATCCTAAACTTAAACCTAACCCTATCCTTATTGCTAGGCCTAAGCTGAACACTAACCCTAGCCCTAATCCTAGCAGTAATTTAACCCTATCCCAAACCCTAATCCTAGTTTTAGCCCTATCACTAACTCTAACTCTCACACTAGCCCTATCCCCAGTTCTAACCCTATCCCTTACCATAACTCTAACCCTGGCCCTAACCCTTGCCCTATCATTAATCCTAGCCTAATCCTAGATCTAAACCTAACTATGAATATAACACTAAGCCTAACCCTAAGCCTAAAACTAACAGTAGCCCTAACCCTAATACTAATTGTAAAACTAGCACTAACCCTAACCCTAGGACTAAAACAAAACCGAGCAATAGACCTAACCCTAAACCTTAACTTCAACCAAACCTGAAACTACTATAAGAACTAATCCTAGCCCTAATTGAGTCCTAAAAATAACATTAAAACTAACCCTGACCCTGATTCATATCCTAACACTCACCCTAGCTCTAAACATGATGCTAACCTTAAACCAAACCCTAACAAATTAACCTAGCCCTAATTTGAGTCCTAACTCAAACCCTAAAGCTAACCCTGACCCTGACTCTTATCCTAAAAATAACTCTAGCTCTAAATATCAGCCTAAAAGAAAGAAGGTGGCGGCGAAGGGAGTGCATCACCCCCGTGTACCTCGTCATTGTGTGGGAGAATGACGAGTTAGAACGGCTAAAAGCTAGCTTGTTAGGAATTTCCAGAAAAATTGGGGTGCTCCAAAACCCAGAGGAAGGATTTCCATCTCCCAAAGATCAGTTACTGGGGCTTAAACGTCAGCGATTTGTCCGCACGGAGAGTTAAGCTGCTTATTCAGCAAATCGTCCCGCTGCTAGAGACTGTGGTGAGCGCTGGGGAACGACGAGCTAGCAACGCAAAGATACGGAGCTATGGATTCTGCGGGCTCCTGCCGGCTGTGCCCTCACTGTGCTCAGTACTGAATTCTGGATTTGAGATGGGGGATGGAAGCGGTCCAGTTTGGTTCTCCACACTGGTCAGACCACCAAGGAAGCCAGCGGCCACCATCTTGGAGAGCTGACGTCATCATCACCTGTTTTCAACTGATCGCAGCTCATTCAGCTATAGAACAGGTAGTTTCAGGCTGCCATTAGCCTGCGTCTCGCAGGCATACTGTTCAGGCTCAGTGCTAAAGAACCCGCGGAAACTGCTTCTCGGAGCCTGCTCCTATCAGAACACACACCAAGCCCAGAGCGGCCGAAATCTGGCTCCCGTTTGCCTGCGTCTCGCAGACAAACTGCTCTGGCTCAGGGCTAAAGAACCCTCGGAAACTGCTTCTCGGTCCGGGTCCTGCTGAATACTGTGGAGGTAAATGCTAACCGAGCCTTCATAGACAGTGGCAACAAGATTGAGACGGGGCTTGAGAGGGCCGGTCAGGACCCACCTGTTGCTTTGGTCACCCGGCAAAGGGAACAAAATGCTGTCATTCGCATGGGATACCAACATGGCAGAGATCTGACGTCATCAGAAAGTGGCGGAGGAGATAACTTCATTGATACCAGCAGCAACAGGTGTGTAGTCCCCTAGCCCCTCCCTCCACACAGCGGGGAAACCTCAAGGGGCCCTCCCAGCTCTCCCGTGAGCACAATAGTCAGACCGAGGGATCCAGGAGTGGTGCAGGACCCGTGGTGTGGGACCCCCGGGATACCACTCCCATAAGTGCAGACAACTGAGGTCTCTTGCACCAGCTCTGGGGGGCGTGGCTACCGGAGGGCAAGCAAAATACGCCAAGAGCTCTCAGCCCCAATCTCCACAACCTTAGGGGCTGAGGGATTGGCAAGCAGGGATATGGTGCCCAGTTGTTCAAAAAGATAGGGCTCCCATGAGCAGCAGTCCTGGCGTGTAGCCAGCACTGTGGTGAGCGTCACCTGTGAACGAGGCCAGTGGCAAGGTGACTAGACACAAGAAACGGCCCAAGACACTCAGGAGTGGAGATCCGCCCAGTCGTGGAGGAGGAGCTGCTGCACAGTGATTGGTTCCCATGCACTGAGAGGAGAAGCTTGGCCTGGTGGGCACAGCTCCACCTACTGGAAGAGAAGTTAATCAAACTCTAAGACTGCATTTTTTAATTTTTAATTTTAATTTTTTTCTTTCTTTTTTAAATTTTTTAAAATATATTTTGTATTATGTATTTATTTTTTACTATCACATTTTGATTATTTTTTAAATTTTTTTATTCTCTATTTTTTTCTTTTGTCTTTTCATTTCTTATCAATTTCCTTATTCCCCTTTCCTTGAATTCTATCTATTTACTCTCATTCTCTTTAGTGACTTCTTCCCTTCCCTTCTAACACCTTTCCTCCAAAGAAATATGACGCTGTTTATGTGTAATTTACTAAATATATATAGGTCAATGTTCCGAGGTGTTATATAGTGCTACCAAGACCTTACCTTCCCCCAAATACTCCAGAAAATTCCCCTGTTAATATCTCTCATCAGTAGAGCAACCTTCCAAGGTTGTCAAGAGATACTAACCTCAATACCATCACATTATTTGACCTAAATATAAGTCCCAAGACCAAACCGCAGACAGCTATATGACATCAGAATCCATACACAGTTTAGGAAACGAATGAATCTACATTAAAGTGCAACAAAACTCATCATCTCTAGTCATAGTCTCCCATCACAAAAGAGAGACCCCAGAGTCACACAAAACCAAATAAATTTATAGGAGTAAACAGTAACTCAGCAGTAAAACAGAACAAGAAGTAACATAAGCAGCATGAAAAAGCAAGGAAGAAAAGGAGTACAAACAATGCAGGGCATCCTAAATATACAGGAGGACCTAGAGGCATCAGAAAAATGGCCAAATAAAGAACTCAAAGAATACCTTAGACAGATGGAATGGAATCTTAGAGAGGATATGAGACAGCAAATTCAAACAATGAAAGAACTCATTGAAAATGAAATACACAAGCAAATAAAAGAAGCAAATAAGCATCTTTCTCAGGAGAGAGAGATTATAAAAAAATCAAACAATAATTTTAAAAATGAAGGAAACTATAATCCAAATTAAAAACTCAATTGAGAGTATCACCAACAGAGTGGAGCAAGTAGAAGCCAGAACGTCAGATAATAAAGGCAAAATATATCATCTTGAAAAGAGTCTAGCCAACTCAGGAAGGCTGGTAAAAGATCACGAGAAAAACATCCAAGAGATATGGGATAACATAAAAAAAACAAACTTAAGAGTCATCGGGTAGAGGAAGGAATAGAGGTTCAAAGCAAGGGAATGGACAACCTGTTGAATGAAATAATTATAGAAAACTTTCCAGACATAAAAAAGGAAATGAATGTACAAATTGTAGATGCATACAGGACACCGAGCATACAAAATCACAGTAGACCAACGCCAAGACACATTGTTATGAAGATATCCAATATACAGAACAAAGAGAAAATATTAAAAGCTTCAAGAGAAAGGAGGCAGATTACATTTAGGGGTAAACCAATAAGGTTAACAACAGATTTTTCATCACAGACACTGAAAGCAAGAAGATCCTGGAAAAACATATTTGAAACTCTGAAAGACAATGGATGCCAACCAAGAATTTTGTACCCAGCAAAATTAAGCTTCAGGTATGACAACGAAATAAAAATCTTTCATGATAAACAAAAGTTAAAAGAATTTGCAGCCAGAAAACCAGCATTGCAAAGCATCTTGAACAAAACACTACATGAGGAAGAAATGAAAAACAATAACCAAAACCAACAGTGGTAAGTACCTCAGTAAGCCAAAGAGCAGGGGGAAAGCTAATCATGGAGAAACAAAACAAATCAAAAAAAAAAAAAAAGATAAAAAATCAAACATGGCTGGTAATACAAATCATATATCAATAGTAACTCTAAACATAAATGGCTTAAACTCAAAAATAAAGAAACATAGGCTGGTAACATGGATTAAAAAAAAAATCCAACAATATGCTGCCTCCAGGAGACACATCTGATTGGAAAAGACATACACAGGCTGAAGGTGAAAGGTTGGGAAAAAACATACTACGCACACGGTCCTCGTAAGCAACCAGGGGTGGCCATCCTCATATCGAATAAAATCGACTTCAAGATTAAGTTAATCAAAAGGGATAAGGAAGGACATTATATACTGTTAAAAGGAAGCATTCACCAACAAGACATAATACTTATAAATATTTATGCACCAAATAATGGTGCTGCAACATTTATAAAACAAAATCTCCTCAAGTTCAAGAATCAAATAGACCACAACACAATAATTATGGGTGACTTCAACACTCCTCTCTCACCTTTGGACAAATCCTCCAAACAAAAGTTGAATAAAGAAACAATAGAACTCAATATCACAGTCAACAACCTAGACTTAACTGACATATATAGAATATATCAACCATCATCAAGAGGATATACTTTTTTCTCAGTAGCACATGGATCCTTATCAAAAATAGACCAAATATTATGCCAAAGGCAACCCTCAGTAAATATAAAGGGGTGGAGATAATACCATGCATTCTATCTGATCATAATGGAATTAAACTGGAAATCAACAATAAAAGAAGGAAGGAAAAATCATACATCTCATGGAAAATGAACAACATGTTACTGAATGATCAATGGGTTACAGAAGACATAAAGGAGGAAATCAAAAAATTCTTAGAGACAAATGAAAACACAGACACAACATATCGGAATCTATGGGACACAATGAAAGCAGTTTTTAGAGGGAAATTCATTGCCTGGAGGTCATTCCTCAAAAAAAAAAAAATAAAAAAATAAAAAATAAAAATAAAAAATAAATGAAATGAGCTCACACTTCATCTCAAAGCCCTAGAAAAGGAAGAACAAAACAACAGCAAATATAGCAGAAGGCAAGAAATAATTAAAATCAGAGTGGAAATCAACGGAATTGAAACAAAAGAAACTATTGAAAAAACTGACAAAACTAAAAGTTGGTTCTTTGAAAAAATAAGGATTTGAGTTAGGGTTAGAGCTATAATGAAGGCTAGATTTAGGACTAGTAATAGGATTAGGGTTTGGATTAGGCTATGGATTAGGATTAGGACTAAGGTTAGCATTATGGATAGGGTTTGGCTTAGGGTAAGTGATAGAGTTTGAGCTAGGGATAGGGCTAGGGTTAGGGTTAGGGTTAGGGCTAAGGCTTGGTTTAGGTTTAGGTTTAGGTTTACTTCTTGGGTTAGGGTTCAGATTAGGACTAGTTTTTCTGTTAGCTTTAGGGCTAGGGTTAGGGCTATGGCTAATATAAGAACTAAGGTTATGATTAGAGTTAGTATTTGGTCTAGATGTAGTGTTAGCATTATCTTTAGGATTAGTGTGATATCTAGAACTAAAGTTAGTGTTAGAATATAAGTCAGGGTCAGGGTTAATTTTAGGACTAGGACATGAATTAGAGCTAGAAGGTTATGGCTAGGTTTAGAGTTAGGTTTTGGTATAGGTTAACATTTAGGGTTAGGACAATGTCTCAGTTTTGTTTAAGAGATAAGGCTAAGTTTACGGCTGGTTTTAGGACTAGTGATAGTGTTAGGTCTAGTGGTAGGTTGAGGATTAGGCTTAGGGTTAGAGTCAAATGTAGAGTTATGGTTAGATCTAGAGTAGGGTCTAGGGCTAGGGTTAGGGCTAAGGTTAAGGATTGTGTTATGTTTATTGTAATGGATAGGGTTAGAACTAGAAACAGGGCTGGAGGAGAGTTAGTTAGTCTTAGGCCAAGGTTAGGGGTAGAGTTATGTTTAGGGCTAAATTAGGGCTAGGATTAGTGCTAGGGTTAGTGTTAGGGTTATGACTATGGTTAGGGATAGAGATATGGATAGTGTTAGGGTTAGGTTTAGTGATAGGGTTAGGGGAAATGATGGGGTTATACCTAAGTTCAGGTCTAGGGTGAGGGTTAAAATTAGAGATAGGGCTAGAGTTAGGGTTTAGGTTAGGATTAAGGCTAGGTATAGGTCTATGATGAGGACTAGTGTTTGTGTTAGGGTTAGGGCTAGGATTAGGACTGGTGCTAATGTCAGGTCTGGGTTTATGGTTATGGTTAGTTTTAGGGTTAGGTTATGGCTAGGTCTAGTGTAAGGGTTAAGTTTATGTTAAGGGTCAGGTTTAAAGCTAGGTGTATTATTAGGATTAGGGTTCGAGTTGGGTTTGGTTTAGGTTAAGATTTAGTGTTAAGGCTTGAATTAGCATTAGGGATAGGGTTATGGTCTGGGTTAGGGTAATTGATAGGGTTGGGTTTAGGTTTCAGGTTAGGTTTAGAGAAATGAATAGGGTTAGTGTTAGCACTAGTGTTAGCATTAGGCCTAGGGTTAGAATTTGGGTTAGGCTTATATTTAGAGTAATGGATAGGATTAGAGGTAAGGTTAGGGCTAAGGTTAAGGTTAGAATTAGTAATAGGGTTAGGGTTAGGCCTAGGGTTAGTATCAGGGTTACTTTTGGGGTAAGTGTTAGTGTTTGAGCTAGAATCAGGGCTAGCGTGAGGGTTAGGGTTAGAGTGAGGGCTAATGTTAGGGTTAGTGTTAGGGTTATGTTTAGATTACAGTTAGAGTTTGAGTTAGAATTAGGGTTAGGGCGAGGGTTAGGTTTAGGGTTAGGTCTAGGTTTATGGTTAGGGTTACAATAGAGTTAGTCTTTACGTTAGGTTTATGGCTAGGTTAAGGGCAATGTTTTGTGTGAGGTTTATGGCTATCATTAGGGCTATGGTAATGTAAGAGCTAAGGACATGGTTATAGCTAGTTTTAGGGTTAGGGTTATGGATAAGTCCAGTGTTCTAGTTAGGTTTTGGGTTAGGATAAGATTTAGAGCTAGGGTTTGTTTTAGGGTAACTGTCATTGTCGGGTTAGGGTTAGGTTTAGGGTGAGGGCCAGATTTATGGCTAGCGTTGGGTCTAGGGATAGAGTTAGTCTTTACGTTAGGTTAACGGTTATTGTTAGAGCTAGTGCTAGGTTTTTATTTAGGGCTAAGGCTAGATTTATAACTCTATTTAGGATTAGGTTTGGTCTAGTGCTAGTTTTACTGTTAGGTTTAGGTATAGGTCTACCGGTAGGGGTAGGGGTAGGGTTTGCTTTAGGGTTAGTGTCAGGTTTAGACCTAGGGTTACTGTTAGGTTCAGAATAAGGGACATGGTTAGAGTTAGGGTTAGAGCTAGAATGAGGGCTAGGATTAGGCCTAGTAATAGAGATATGGTTTGGGGTAGGGTTAGTGTTAGATTTAGGCCTAGGTTTAGGGCTATGACTAGGGTTAGCATTAGGGTTAGTGTAAGGTATGATGTTACAGCTGTTTAGTGCTAGGATAAGGGATAAATTTAGGGTTAGGGCTAGGGTTAAAATTAGGGTTAGGATTAAGTCTAGGCTTAGAATGAGGATTAGAGATAGGGATAGGGCTAATGCCAGGTCTAGGGTTAAGGTTAAGCTAGGGTTAGGGTTAGGGCCATGGTTAAGTTTTGTTTTAGAACTAGGCCTAGGGTTAGGGCTAGTTTTATGACTAGCGATAGTGTTAGGGCTAGTGTTAGGGTCAAGTTTAGTCTTAGATTTATTGTAATGGTTAGATTTAGGTTTAGGGCTATGGCTAGGTGTAGGGCTAAGTTTAGGACTAGTGTTAGGGTTATGGTAACGGATAGGGTTAGAACTAGAAATAGGGCTAGGACAAGAGTTTGAGTTAGTCTTTGGGCTAGAGTTAGGGGTAAGTTTAGAGTTAGGGCTAAATTAGGGCTAGGATTACCACTAGGGTTAGTGTTAGGTTTAGGGTTAGTGTTAGTGTTAGGGTTAGGATTAGATTTAGGGGAAGGGATAGGGTTATAGCTAGCTTTAGGGCTACTGCGAGGGTTAGAAATAGGGTTAGGGATAAGGTTACGGTATGGGTTAGAATTAAGGCTAGGTTTAGGTTAAGATGAGTTTTTTGTGGTTTTTTTTTTTTTTTTTTTTTTTGGGCTAGGGCTAGGATTAGGGCTAGGGTAAATGCCAGGTCTAGGTTTATGGATAGTATTAGTTTTAGTGTTAGGTTATAGCTATGTCTATTATAAGGGTTAGGTTTAGGGTAGGGGTCAGATTTAGAACTAGGTGTATTATTAGGGTCAGGGTCCGGATAGGGTTTGGTTTAGGTTAAGATTTAGGGTTAATGCTTGAATTAGTAGTGGGTAAGGGTTAGGGTTAGGGTAATGGAGAGCATTAGTTTTATGGTTCCGGTTAGGTTTAGAGTAATGAATAGGGTTAGTGTTAGCGATAGGGTTATCGTTAGGCCTAGGGATAGCATTTGGGTTAGACTTATCTTTAGGGTAATGGATAGGATTAGATCTAAGTTTAGGGAAAGGGTTAAGGATAAGTTTATGGCTAGGGTTAGGGTTAGGCCTAGGGTTAGTGTCAGTGTTAGATTTAGGGTAAGTATTAGGGTTTGAGCTAGGGTTAGGTCTAGGGCAAGGGTTAGGGTTAGAGCCAGGGCTGGGGTTAGGGTTAGGGTTAGTGTTATGATTAGGGAAAGGGTTAGAGTTTGAGCTAGGTTTAGGACTAGGGGAAGGGTTAGGGTTAGGGTTAATTCTAGGTTCATGGTTAGGATTACAATTAGAGCTAGTTTAAGGTTAGGATAAGGGCTAGGTTATATGATGTTTATGGCTAGCGTTAGGGCTATGGGTAATGTAAGAGCTCGGATTATGGTTATGGCTAATTTCAGGGTTAGGGTTATGGATAAGTCTAGTGTTAGGGTTAGGTTTGGGGTTAGGATAAGGTTTAGAGCTAGGGATTGTGTTAGGGTAAGCATCAGTGTTTGGGTCAGTGTTAGAGCCAGAATTAGGAATAGCGTTGTGTCTAGGGATAGGGTTACTCTCTGTGTTAGGTTAAGGGTTATTTTTAGGGCTAGTTCAAGGGGTTTTTTAGGGCTAGGGCTAGATTTATGAATCTATTTAGGATTAGGTTTGGTCTAGTGCTGTTGTTACTGTTAGGTTTAAGTATAGGTTTACTGGTAGGGATAGAGTTAGGGTCTAATTTAGGGTTAGTTTCAGGTTTAGATCTAGGGTTAGTGTTAGGGTCCAAATAAGGGTTAGGGTTTGGGTTAGGGCTAAAGCTAGAATGAGGCCTCAGATTAGGACTAGTAATAGAGTTAGGGTTTGGGATAAGATAAGGATTAGTGTTAGGACTAGGGTAGCATTAGGGTGAGGATATGGCTTAGGGTAATGGATAGGATTAGAGGTAAGGTTAGGATTATGGATAAGGTTAGGGATAGGTTAGGGATAGTGTTAGGGTTACTGTTAGGATTAGGTTTAGGGTTAGGGTTGTGGTTTGAGTTAGTTTTAGGGTTAGGGTTAAGGTTAGGGTTAGCATTAGTGTTTAGGTTAAGGTTATAGTTAGGTTTTGGATTAGTGCTAGGTTTAGGGTTATGGTTAGTGTTAGGTTTAGGGTTAGCATTAGGTGAGTGTTAGGGTTAGGGTAAGGGTTATGGTTATGGTTAGTGTTAGGGTTAAGGTTAGGTTTAGAGACAGGGTTAGGTTTAGGGTTAGGTTTAGGGTTAGGGTTAGTGTTAGGGTTAAGATTAGGGTTAGCGTTAGGGTTAGTGTTAGGTTTAGTGTTAGGATTGGTGTTTGGGTCAGGGTTTGGGTTAGGCTTAGGGTTACAATTAAGATTAGGGTAATCATTAGTGTTAGGATTAGTATTGGGATTAGGGTTAGGGTTAGTGTATGTGATAGGGTTAGGTTTAGGCTTAGGGTTCAGCTTAGGGTTAGGGTTAGTTTTAGAGTTAGGGTTACAGTTGGCTTTAGGGTTAGAGTTAGGTTAGTGTTCAGTTAGGGTTAGGGTTTGAGTTAGAGTTAGGGTTAAGGTTATCATTAGGGTTAGGTTTAAGATTAGAGTTAGAATTAGGGTTAGGGTTAGGGTTAGTGTTATGTTTTGGTTTAGGGTTAAAGTTAGTTATAAGGTTAGGATTGTGATTAGGGTTAGTGTTAGTGTTAGGGTTAGGGTTAGTGTTAGTGTTAGTGTTAGGGTTAGGGTTAGGTTTAGAATTAGGTTTAGGTAGGGGTTAGGGTTAGGTTAGGATTAGGGTTATGGTTTGGTTAGGGTTTGTGTTAAGATTAGCGTAAGGTTAAGGATTTGTGTTAGGGTTGGGATTAGGGTGTGTGTTCATGTTACGGTTACAGTTAGGATTAGGTTTAGGTTTCATGTTAGAGTTAGGGTTAGGGTTAGTGTTAGGGTTACATTTAAGTTTACGGTTAGGATTAGGGTTACTGTTACAGTTAGGGTTAGGTTTAGGGTTAGGATTATAGTTTGGGTTAGTGTTAGGGTTAGTGTTAGGGTTAGGTATAGAGTAAGTGTTAGGGTTAAGGTTATGTTTATGGTGAGGTTTAATGTTAGGGTTAGTGTTAGTGATAGGGTTATGGTTAGGTTTAGGATACCATTAGGGTTAGGGTTAGGGTTAGGTTTAGTGTTATGGTTAGGGTTTGTGTTAGGGTTAGGCTTTATTGTAGGGTTAGGGTTAGGGTTAGTTTAGGGTTAGGCTTAGGGTTAGAATAAGAGTTAGGTTTAATTTTAGGGTTAGTGTTAGTGTTAGGTTTAGGTTTAGTGTTAATGTTAGGGTTACGGTTAGGGTTAGGTTTAGGGATAGTGTTATGGTTAGGGTTAGGTGTCGTGTAAGGGTTAGTGTTAGTGTTAAAGTTAGGGTTAGGGTTAGTGTTAGTGTTAGGATTGGGGATCAGGTTATGGATAGTGTTAGGATTAGGGTTAATTTTATGGTTAGTGTTAGATTTAGGGATAGGGTTAGGGTTAATGTTAGTGTTAGGTTTTGAATTAGAGTTAGTTTAGTGTTAGGTTTAGGGTTAGGGTTAGTGTTAGTCTTAGGGTAAGGTTTAGGGTTAGGGTTAGGTTTAGGCTTAGTGTTTGGGTTAGGGATAGAGTTAGGGATAGGGTTAGGTTTAGGATTATGGTTTGAGTTAGGGTTAGGGTAAGAGTTAGGGTTAGGAATAGGGTTAGGGTTTGTTAGGGTTAGGGTTATGGTGGGATTAGGTTTACAGTTAGGGTTAGAATAAGTGTACGGTTAGTTTTAGGGTTAAGGGTAAAATTAGGGTTAGTGTTAGAGTTACTGTTAAGGTTACGGTTAGGGTTAATGTTAGGTTTAGCGTTAGGGTTATGGTTAGGTATTGTTATAGGGTTAGTATTGGGGTTAGGGTTGGGGTTAGGGTTAGTGTTAACGTTAGTGTTAGGGTTAGGGTTAGGGTTACGTAAGGATTAAGGTTAGGGTTTGATTTGGTTTAGGTTTATCATTTGTATTAGGGTTTGTTTTCAGGTTAGGGATTGGGTTATGGTTAGGGTTATGGTTATGGTTAGTGGAAGGGTTAGGGTAGGGGTTAGGATTCCTGTTAGAATAAGTGTTAGGGTTAGGATTACTGTTTGGGTTAGGGTTAGAGATATGTTTAGGGTTATTGTTAGGTTTAGGGTTAGGTTAAGGATAGGGTTAGTTCTAGGGCTAGGGTTATTGTTAGGGTTAGTTTTAGTGTTAGGGTTAGGGTTCAGTTGGGGGTATGTTTAGGGTCAGGGATAGGGTTCATGTTACGATTAGGTTAGGGTTAATGTTAGGATTAGGTTTACTTTTAGGTTTAGAATTAGGGTTAGGGTTAAAGTTAGGGTTAGAGTTAGTGATAGGTTAGAGTTAGGGTTAGAGTTAGGTTGAGGTTTAGGGTTAGGGTTAGTGTTATGGGTAGTTTTAGGTTTAGAATTAGGTTTAGGGTTAGGGTTAGTGTTAGGGATAGGGTTAGGTTTAGTGTTAGGTTAGGGTAAGTGTTAAGTTGAATGTTAGTGTAAGGGTTAGGGTTAGGGTTAGTATTAGAGTTAGGGATTGCATTAGGGTTAGTGTTAGCATTTTTGTTAGGTTTAGGGCAAGGGTTAATGTTCGGGTTAAGGTTAGTATAAAGTTAGGGTTATTGTTCTGGTTAGGGTTAGTGTTAGGATTAGGGTGAGAGGTCCTATTAGGGTTAGGGTCAGGGTTAGTGTTAGGGTTACAGTTAGCGTTAGGGTTAGTGTTAGAGTTAGTATTAGTGTTTTGGTTAGGTTTAGTGTTAGGGTTAGTGTTAGTTTTAGTGTTAGGGTTAGTGTTAGTTTCAGGGTTAGGGTTAGTGTTAGGTTAGGGTAAGGGTTAGGGTTATGGTTAGTGTTAGTGTTAGGGTTAGTGTAAGGTTTAGAGCTAGGGTTAGGGTTATGAAAAGAGTTAGTGTTAGTGTTAGGGTTATGGTGAGGTTTAGGGTTAGGGTTAGGGTTGTGTTAGGGTTTGTGTTAGGGTTAAGGTTAGGGTTAAGATTAGGGTTGCGTTTACAAATAGGATTCAGTTTAAGGTTAAGGTTAAGGTTAGGGTTACAAATAGGTTAGGTTTAGGGTTAAGGTTAGTGTTAGGCTTAGGGATAGGGTTACCTTTAGTGTTTGGTTTAGGTTTAAAATTGGGTTTAGGGTTTGTGTTAGGATTAGGTTAGGTTTTGGGTTAGGGTTTGGGTTCGAGTTAGGGATAGATTTAGGTTTAGTGTTAGGTTTAGGGTTATTATTAGTGTTCATATTAGGGTTATTTTTAGTGTTTGTTTTAGGGATAGGGTTAGGGTTAGGTTTCAGTTTAAGTTTAGGTTTAGATTTAGAGTTAGAGTTATGGTTGGAGTTAGCATTAATGTTAGGATTAGTGTTAGTTTTAGAGTTAGGGTTTGTGTTAGGTTTAGGGTTTGTGTTAGGGTTAGGTTATGGGTTAAGGATAGGGTTACAATTAAGATTGTGGTTAGAGATAGAGTTAGTGTTAGGCTTAGGGTTAATGTTAGTGTTATGGTTATTGTTAGGGTTATGGTTAGGTTTAGGGTTAGTGTTAAGGTTAGGGTTAGGTTTAGTGTTAGGGTTAGTTTTAGAGTTAGGGTTAGAGTTAGGTAAGGGTTAGGATTAGGGTTAGTTTCGGGTTAGGGTTGTGGTTTGGGTTAGAGTTTGTGTTAGAGTTAGGAATGGGGTTAGTGTTTGCCTCAGGTTTAGTGTTAGGGTGTTTGTGTTAGGGTTACTGTTAGGGTTATGGTTAGCGTTCATGTTAAGATTAGGGCTAGGTATAATGTTAGGGTTAGGTGTAAACTTTTGCTTAGGGTTACAGTTAGTGTTACGGTTAGGGTTAGGGTTAGGATTAGTGTTTCGCTTAGGGTTACAGTTAGGTTTAGGGTTTGTTTAAGTGGTATGATTATATTTAGTGTTAGGTTTAGGGTTAGGTTTAGGGTTAGTGTTAGGGTTCGTGTTAGATTTAGGGTTAGGTTTAGGGTTACTGTTAGGGTTAGGGTAAGTGTTAGAGTTAAACTTAGAGTTAGGTTTAGGGTTAGTGTTAGGGTCAGGGTTACAGTTAAGGTTAGGGTTAGGGTTGGAGATTGCTTTAGTGTTAATATTAGGGTTACGGTTAGGATTAGTGCTAGGGTTAGTTTTAGGGTTTGTGTTAGAGTTAGGTTTATGGTTACAGTTAGGATTAAGGTAAGGTTTGGGGTTGGGCTTAGGATTAGTGTTAGTTTTAGGGTTAGTATTAGGGTTAGTGATATGGTTAGGTTTAGTTTAGGGTTAGTGTTAGGGTTAACGTTAGGTTTAGAATTATGGTTAGTGTTAGGCTTACAGTTAGGTTTAGTTTTAGTGATACGGTTAGGTTCGTATTAGAGTTAAGGTTTGTTGTAGGGTTACAGTTAGGATTAGTGTTAGTGTTAGGGTTCTGTTTAGGGTTAGAGTTAGTGTTATGTTTAGGGTTAGGGTTAGGTTTAGTGTTAGTGTTTTGGTTAGGGTTAGGCATAGGGTTAATGTTACGTTTATGGTTAGAGTTAGGGTTAGGGTTAGTGTTACGGTTAGGATTAGGGTTCATGTTAGGTTTAGGGTTACAGTTAGTGTTAGTGTTAGGGTTGGGGTTAGTGTTAGTGTTAGGTTTAGAGTTATGGAAAGGGTTAGATATAGTGTTAGGGTTTGGGATAGGTTTAGGTTTAGTGTTAAAGTTAGGGTTAGGGTTAGTGTTAGTGTTGCAGTTAGAGTTAGGCTTAGGTTTGGGGTTAGTGTTAGGTTTGGGGTTAGAGTTAAGATTAGTGTCAGTGTAATGGTTAGGGTTAGGATTAGGGGTACAGTTAGGGTTAAAAGTAGGTTTAGGCTTAGGGTTAAGGTCAGTATTACGGTTATGGTTAGGGTTAAGGTTAGGGTTAGTGTTAGGTTTAATGTTAGGTTTAGGTTTAGTGTTAGTGTATGGGTTAGGTTTAGGGTTAGGTAAGGGTTAGGGTTAGGGTTGTGGTTTTGGTTAGGGTTTGTGTTAAGTTTATAATTAGGGTTTGTGTTAGGATTAGGGTTAGGGTGTGGGTATTAGTTAGGGTTACAGTTAGGGTTTGGGTTAGGGTTCGTGTTAGAGTTAGGGCTAGGTTAATTGTTAGGGTTTGGTGTAAATTTTTGGTTAGTGTTTGGTTAGTGTTATGGTAAGAGTTCGGGTTTGGGTCAGGATTAGTGTTTTGCTTAGGGTTAGAGTTCGGTTTAGGGTTTGTGTTAGAGTTAGGGTAGGGTTAGGGTTAGGGTGAGGTTTAGGGTTAGGGTTAGGTTAGGGTTAGGTTTAGGGTTAAGCTTAGGGTTAAGGTTAGTGTTAAAGTTAGTTTTAGGGTTAGGGTTAGTGTTAGAGTTAAAGTTAGGGTTAGGATTAGGGTTAGTGTTAGAGTTAGAGTTTTGGTTAGGGATAGGGTTGTGGTTAGGTTTATGGTTAAGGTTTGGGTTAGGGTTTGTGTTAGGTTTATGGTTAGGGTTACGGTTAGGATTAGGTATAGGTTTAGGGTTATCATTAGAGTTAGTGTTAGGTTTAGGCTTAGTATTATGGTAAGTGATAGGATTAGGGTTAGGGTTAGGGTTAGTGTTAGGGTTAGAATTAGGTTTATACTTAGGGTTAGTGTTATTGTAAGGGTTAAGTTTAGTTTTGGTGTTAGGGTTAGGGTTAGAATTAGGATTAGTGTTAGGGACAGGTTTCGTGTTAGGGTTAAGATTCATTTTAGGGTAAAATTTAGGGTTAGTTTTAGTGTTAGGGTTATGTTTAGTGTTAGATTTAGTATTAAAATTAGGGTTAGGTTTAGGGTTAGGGTTAGTGTCAGGGTTAGGGTTCGTGTTATGGTTAGGGTTAGGATTAGTGTTAGGGTTAGGTTTAGGATTAGTGTTAGTGTTAGCTTTAGGATTTGGGATAGGTTTAGTGTTAGTGTTAGTGTTAGGGTTAGGGTTAGCATTAGGGTTAGGGTTATGGTTAGTGTTAGGTTTAGGTTTATGGTTAGGTTTAGTGTTAGGGTAAGTGTTAGGGTTAGGGTTCGGGTTAGGTTTAGGGTTCGGGTTACTGTTTGTTTTAGGGTAAGGGTTAGAGACAGGATTTGTGTTAGGGTTAGGCTTAGGGTTACGATCAGATTTTGTTTAGAGTTAGGGTTAGAGTTAGGGGGGTTAGGGTAAGTGTTAGGGTTAGGGTTAGGATTAGGGTTAGTGTTACTGTTAGTGTTATGGTTAGGGTTAGGTTTAGTGTTAAAGTTAGGGTTAGCATTAGGTTTAGGGTTAGTGTTGTGGTTAGGGTTAGTGATAGGCTTAGGGTTAGGTTTAGGTTTAGTATTAGGTAAGAGTTAGGGTTATTGTTAGGGTACAGGTTAGGGTTAGGTTTAGGGTTAGTTTTAGAATTAGGTTGAGGATGAGGGTTAGGGATTGGGTTAGGATTATGTTTAGGGTTAGTTTTAGAATTAGGGTGAGGATCAGGATTAGGAATTGGGTTACAGTAAGGGTTAGTTTAAGATTTAAAATTAGGGTAAAGGTTAGATTTAGTGTTAGGGTTAATGTTAGGGTTGGAGTTATAGATCATATTAGGTTGAAGGTTAGGTTTAGAGTTTGGATTAGTGTTAGGGTAAGGGTTATGGTTCGATTAGGGTTAGAGTTAGGGTTAGGGTTAGGGTTAGAGTTAGTGTTAAAGTTAGGGTTAGTGTTAGGTTTAGGTTTAGGGTTATGGTTAGGGTTAATGATAGTGTTAGGGTTAGGTTTAGGCTTAGTCTTAGATAAGGGTTAGGTTTATTGTTTGGGTATGGGTTAGGGTTGGGTTTAGGGTTAGTATTAGAATTAGGGTTAGGATCAGGGTTAGGGATTGGGTTAGGGTTAGGGTTAGTTTAAGATTTAGGATTAGGGTTAGGATTAGGTTTAGGGTTAGTGTTGGGGTTAGTGTTACGGTTAGGGTTATGGTTTATGTTAGGTTGAGGGTTAGGTTTAGGGTTTGGTTAGGGTTAGGAATTGGGTTCGTGATAGGTTTAGGATTAGTTATAGGTTTAGGATAAGTTATAGGTTTGGGGTTAGTGTTAGGGTTAGGATAAGGATTAGGGTTGGTGTTACAGGTTTAGGGTTAGGAATAGGGATAGGATTAGTGTTAGTGATATGGTTAGGGTTAGGGTTATTTTTAGGGTTAAATATAGGGTTAGGCTAAGGTTTATGTTTAGGGTTAAGGTTAGTGTTAGTTTTAGTTATAGGGTTAGTGTTAGGGTTAGGTTTAGGGTTAGTTATAGGGTTAGGATTCATGTGAGATTTAGGTTTCGTTTTAGGGTTTGGGTTAGGGTGTGGGTTAGGGTTAGGGTTAAGTTTATGGTTAGGGTTATGATTAGATTTAGGGTTAGGGTTAAGATTAGTGTTATTGTTATGGTTAGAGTTAGGTTTAGGGTTAGTGTTAGGGTGAGAACTAGGGTAAGGTTAAGGGTTAGGGTTAGTGTTATGGTTAGGGTTCGGGTTATGGTTAGGTTTAGGGTTAGTGTTAGTGTTAGGGTTAAGGTTAGTGTTAGTATTAGATTTAGGGTTAGGATTGGTTTAGGGTTAGTGTTAAGGATAGGGTTAGGGTTAGGATAGTGTTACGGGTAGGTTTAGGGTTAAGGTTAAGGTTAGTGTTAGGTGTTGGATTAGGGTTAGGATTAGTGTAGGGTAAGGGTTAGGGTTAGGGAAGGGTTAAGGTTTAGGTTAGGTTAGGGTTAGGGTTGTGGTTTGATTTATGATTTGTGTTAAGTTTAGGGTTAGGGTTAGGGTTTTTATTAGGTTTAGGGTTAGGTTGTTGGTTTGTGTTAGGGTTACTGTTAGAGTTAGTGTTAGGGATAAGTTTAGTGTTAGGGTTCGGTGTAAGTTTTTGGTGAGGGTTAGGGATAGGGTTAGGATTAATGTTTCACTTAAGGTTAGAGTTAGGTTTAGGGTTGTGTTAGGGTTAGGGTTAGAGATAGTGTTAGGGATAGGGTTAGGGTTTATGTTACATTTAAGGTTAGGGTGAGTGTTAGGGTTATGGTTAGGATTAAAGTTAGGTTTAGGGTTATTGTTAGGGTTAGTGTTAGGTTTATGGTTAGGATTTGTGTTAGTGTTAGTGTTAGTCTTTTGGTTATGTTTAGATATATAGTTAGGGTTAGTGTTAGGGTTAGGGTTCATGTTACATTTAGGGTTAAGATTAGTGTTAGTGTTAGGGTTAGGGTTACTAAAAGGTTTAGGATTAGTTATAGGTTTGGGGTTAGTGTTAGGGTTAGGGTTAGTGTTAGGGTTTGGGTTAGGGTTAGAGTAAGGTTTAGGGTTAGGGTTAAATTTGGTGTTAGGGTTTGGATTAGGTTTAGTTTTTTTTAGTTATGGTTAGGGTTAGTGTCAGAATTATGGTTATTGTTAGGATTAGGAATAGTGTTAGGGTTAGGGTTTGTGTTAGGGTTAGCATTAGGTTTAGGATTTGTTTTAGGGTTAGGTTTAGGGTTATGGTTGGATTAAGTTTAGATTTAGGGTTAGGGTTAGGGTTAGGGTTAGGTTTAAGGGTATGGTTAGTATTAGGATTAGAGTTAGGGTTAGGGTTAGGGTTAGGGTTAAGGTTAATGTTAAATTTAGATTTAGTGTTAGGTTTAGGGTAAGGGTTAGTGATAGGGTAAGGATTATGGTTATAGTTACCGTTAGGGTTAGGTTTTGGGTTAGTATTAAAGTTAGGGTTCAGATTAGGTATGGATTATCGTGAGGGTTAGGTTAGTGTTAAGTTTACGGTTTCGGTTAGGGTTTTTGTTAGGGTTATGGTAATGATTAGAGACAGGGTTAAGATTAGAACTAGGGTTATAGTTAGGGTTAAGGTTAGGGGTTGTGTTAGGTTTAGGGTTAGTGTTATTGTAAGTGTTAGGGTTAAGGTTAGTGTTAAGGTTAGGGTTAGAGTTAGGGTTAGGATTAGTGTTTGGTTTATGGTTAGATTTAGGATTAGTTTAAGTGTTAGGCTTAGGGTTAGGGTTAGTGTTATGGTTTGTGTTTGGTTTAGGTTAGGGTTACGGTTACAGTTACATTAAAGTTAGGGTTAGTTTTAGGGTTAGGTTTAGTGTTTGTGTTAAAGTTAGGGTTAGGGTTAGGTTAGGGTTAGGTTTAGGTTCCTATTAGGGTAGGGTTTGGGTTAGTGTTTTGTTGAGATTTAGGGTTAAGATTAGAGTTAGGGTTAGGGTTACAGAAAAAGTTAGGTTTAGTGATAGGGTTAGGGTTAGGGTTAGGTTTAGTGTTAGGACTATAGTTAGGGTTAGCATTAGTGTTTGGTTTAGTGTTATAATTAGGTTTAGGTTTAGAGTTAGGGTTAAAATTAGGGTTAGTGTCAGGTTTAGAGTTAGTTTTATTTTTAATGTAAGGGTTATGTTTAGGGATAGGGTTAGGGTTTGGGATAGAGTTAGGTTTGATGTTATTGTTAGGTTTAGGGTTAGTGTTAGGATTAGGTAAGGGTTAGGGTTAGTTTATGGTTAGGATTAGCGTTGGGTTTAGGGTTAGGATTACAGTTAGTGTTAGGTTTCAGGTTATGGTTAGAGTTAGGGTTAGTGTTATGTTTACAGTTAGGTTTCAGGTTAGGTTACGGTTAGTGTTAGGTTTTGGGTTAGGGTTAGAGTTAGGGTTAGTGTTAGGGTTAGGTTTATGGTTAGGTTTAGGGTTAGGGTTAGGTTTAGTGTAAGTTTTAGGGTTACTGTTGTGGTTAGGGTAAGAGTTCGTTTTGGAGTTAGGGTTAGGGTTAGTGTAAGGTTTAGGGTTATGGTTAGGGTTAGGGTTAGTATTAGGGTTAGAGTTAGTGTTTGGGTTAAGTTTAGGGTTACGTTTATGGTTAGAGTTAGGGTTAGGATTAGGATTAGTGTTAGTGTTAGGTTAGTGTTAGGGTAAGTTTAAGGTTAGGGTTATGGTTATGGTTAGGGTTGGTTTTATGTTTAGGGTTAGGGTTAGTGTTAGGGTTAGTGTTAGTGTTAGTGTTAGTGGTACGGTTAGTGTTAGTGTTAGGGTTAGGATTAAGGTAAGTTTAGGGTTTGGGTTGGGGTTATGATTAGTTTAGTGTTACTGTTAGGGTTAGGGTTAGAGTGAGTGTTAGGGTTAGGGTTAGGTTTAAAGTTAGTGTTAGGTTTAGGGTTAGTGTTATGGTTAGGGTCAGTGTTAATGATTAGGATTTGTGTTAGTGTTTGATTTAGGGTTAGGTTTAAGTTAGGGTTAGGTTTATGTTAGGGTTAGGGTTAGTGCAGTGTTAGGGTTAGGGTTAGGTTTGGGGATAGGGTTCGTTTTAGGGATAGGATTAGATTTAGATTTATTTAGGGTTAGGTATATGGCTCGTGTTATGCTTAGGGTTAGTGTTAGGTTTAGGTTTGGGGTTAGGCTTAGTGTAATTTTTAGGGTTAGGGTTAGGGTTAGCATTAGGTTTAATGTTAGGGTTATGGTAATGGATAAAGTTAGATCTAGGCTTTGGCCAATGGTTGCAGTTAAAATTAGGGTTAAAGTTAGGGTTAGGGACAGGGCTGTGTTAGTGTTTAGGGTTAGGATTAGGGCTCAGTTTTGAGGTAGAATTAGGGTTAGAGTTACTTTATTCAAATTTATTTGATACAATCCAGGATTCATCTTTAACTAACCTTACTCTGTTTCCCAGATTTAGGCCTTTTGGTTCAACTGTTTTGTGTCTGAAACAGTTAATGATTTCATTTTACTTCATTTTGACCTGTACGAGTAAATGTAAATGGACCTGGAAATCACACAGGGGAGTTTATGCTAGCTCCTTGAAACAGCACACACACACACCCTCAATTCTTTGTGGAGGACACTCTGGTATGTTTCTTGTGAGTGTAGGCCTAAGCGGAAGCATGCAAAAACAACTTTGTCCGAGAGCCCTTTAGGAGAAAGCAGGGAATATGCATGCACTGAAATTCCTCCCATAATTATTTTGTCAGATTTGTTTGATACTGAGTAGGATTCATTATTTAGCTTTCCCCACAAAGCTCTCCATGTGTGGGACTTCTAGGATCAATGGTTCTCTAATCAGGTTAGGGTTAGTGTTAGGTTTAGGGTAAAGGCTAGGGTTAGATATAGTGTTAGGGTGACAGTAAGTTTTGTGCAAATTTCTTTGATACTTGGAAGGAGTCATGTTTTACCTAGCCTTAATATGTTCCTCAGGTTTGGGCCTTCTTATTTCAATAGTTTGCTAACAGGGACACTCTGCATTTTAAGGTTTCACTTAATATTGACCTATATAGGTAAATGAAAATGGAGGTTGAAATCAAATTGGTGCTAGCTGCTTGAAACTTCAAACACTGAATCAGTTCTCTGTGGGAACTCTCTGGTTTGTTCCTTGTGAAAGTAGCCCTAAGATGAAGATGGCAAAAACAACTTTATTTGAGAGCCGTTTAGCAGAAAACAAAGAAATATGCATGAACTGAAATACCACCTCAATTATTTGGTCATATTTCTTTGATACTGCATAGGATTCATCTGCTAGCTTAGCCCACTAGGCTCCCCACGTTTGAGACTTCTAGGATCATCAGTTTTTCAATCAGGTTAGGGTTTGTGTTAAGGATAGTGTTAGAGCTAGTGTTAAAGCTAGTATTAGGATTAGAGGTAGTTTTTTTTTTTT
Source organism: Marmota flaviventris (assembly GCF_047511675.1). Classification (NCBI taxonomy): domain Eukaryota; kingdom Metazoa; phylum Chordata; class Mammalia; order Rodentia; family Sciuridae; genus Marmota; species Marmota flaviventris. The sequence continues at coordinate 42,202,370 of NC_092516.1, read as the reverse complement.
TTTAATGTCTTTGATACTGGGCAGGAATCATTATTTTCTTACTATACTCCACCTGTTTGGGCCTCCTAGGTTCAATGGTTCACTGTAAGGAACAGTTTGTATTTTAAAGTTTCAGTTCATTTTGTCCTATATAGGTAAATGGAAATGGAGTTGAAAATCAAACAGCATCGGTGCTAGCTGCTTGAAACTTCACACTCCATCAATTCTCTGTGAGCAATCTCTGGTTGGTTCTTTTGAGAGTAGACCTAAGCTGAAGCATGTAAAAACAACTTTATCCAAGAGTCCTTTAGGAGATAACAGGGAAATATGCATGTACTGATATACTCCATCAACTTTTTGGACAGATTTCTTTGATACTGCGCAGCATTCCTCGCTTAGCTTGCTTGTCTCACTAGGCAGCCCAAGTTTGGAAATACTGCGGTCAAAGGTTTCATAAAAATATTAGGGTTAGGGGAAGAGCTAGGGTTAGAGCTAGTGTTAGGGTTAGAATTAGTTTTATTAAAAATTCTTTGATACTTAGCAGCATTTATCTTTTAGCTAGATTTACTCTGTTCCCCAGGTTTAGGCCTTCTCCGTTCATAGGTTCGCTGTCAGGAACATTTTGTATTTTAAGATTTCACTTCATTTTGACCTATACGGGAAAGTTAATGGAGTTGAAAATCAAACAGTGTTTGTGCTAGCTTATTGAAACTTCACACACTCCATCAGTTCTCTCTAGGGCCTCTGGTATGTTCCTTGTAAAAGTAGGCCTATGCTTAAGCATGCAAAAACAACTTAATCTGAGAGCCCTTTAGGAGAAAACAGGAAAATATGCATGTATTGAAATACCTCACATAATTATTTGGTCAGATTTGTTTGATGTTGGATAGAATTCATCACTTAGCTTGCCTCACAAGGCTCGCCAAGTGTGGGAAGTCTAGGATCAATGGTTCTCTAATCAGGTTAGGGTTAATGTTAGGTAAAAAGTTATGTCTAGGGCTAGGGTTAGAGGTAATGTTAGGGTGAGAGTTAGTTTTGTTCAAATTTCTTTGATACTGGACAGGAGTCATCTTTTATCAAGCCTTAGTATGCTCCCAAGGTATGTTCTTCTCAATTCAATGGTTCACTATCATGAACACTTTGTATTTAAGGTTTCACTTCATTTTGACACCTATGGGTAAATGGAAATGGAGGTGGAAATCAAATAGGCATCCCTTCCCCTAAACCTAACCATAAACATAGCCCTAATCCTAGGCCTAAGGCTAACATTAACCCTAGACCTATTCCTAGCCCTTATTTAGCCCTAACCCTAACCCAAACTCTAGCCCTAAGACTAAGTCTAACCCTTGCCATAGCCCTATTCCTAGTTCTAACCCTATCCTTTACCATAACCCAAACACTAGCTCTAATCTTAGCTCTAACACTAGCCATAGCCCTAACCCTAGAATTAACCATAAATCTAAATCTACTCCTAAGCCTAAACTCACCCTATCAGTAGCAATAACACTAATGCTAATCATAAAACTACACTTAACTTTAGCTTTAGTCCTAAAACAAAACCGAGCCATAAGACTAACCCTAAACCTTAATGTAAACCAAATCCTAACTCTCCATCTAGCCTTAAGCCTACCCCTAATTTGAGTCCTATCCCTGACCATAAAATGAACCATTACCTAACTCTCACCCTAACACTAACCCTAGTTCAAAACATCACCCTAAACCTAAATCTAATCCTAAAACTAGACTTAGTCCTAAATGTAACCCTAAAACTAGGCCTAATCCTAACCTTAGTTCTTACGTTAGCTGTATCCCTCTAGGAGAGCCCTAAAGTAACCCAAAACCTAGCCCTAATCCAAGACCCAACCGTAGCTTTAACCCTAACTCAAATCCTATAACCCTAAACCTAACCCTAACAATAACTCTAGCCCAAAACCCCTAAAACTAGCCCTAAACTTCACCCAAGAACTTACATTTGCCCTATCCCTAACCCTATCCCTAACTTAATGCAAAACCTAGCCCTAATCCTAGCTTTAACCCTACCCTATTCATAACCATAAACCTAGCCCTAAACCAATATCTAACTCTATTTATTACCATAACCAAAACCATAACCCTAATGCTAACCCTAGGAATGAACCTAAACCTATCCCTAATCTTAACCCAATCTATTACCCTGAACCTAACCTGAACCTAAACTTAACCTATAATTACCCTAACCCTAACACAAACACTAATTCAAGCCCTAAATTTAAACCTTAACCTATCCCAAACCCTAACCCTGACCTTGACCCTAATAAAACCTCTAGCTCTAAACTTGAGCATAACCCTACACCTAACCCTTACTTTAGATGTAGCCATAATCCTAACCCTAAAACTATCTTTAACAATAATTCTGGACCTGAAATTAGCCCTAGCCCTAATCCTAGTCCTAAACCTAAAACAAACCCTAGCCCTAAACCTAGCTTTAATCATGACCCTAACCCTCACCGTACCCCTAACCCTAATTTTAACCCTCACCCTACCTCTATACCTAGCTATAATGCCATCTCTTACCCTAATCTTAAACCTAAACCTAACCCTAAATCTAGGCTTAAGCCAAACAATAAACCTAGCCCTAATCCTAGCACTAATTTAGCCCTATCTCTAACCCTAACACTAACCCTAGAACTGAGACTCACTCTAACTCTCACCCTATACCTATGCCTAGTTCTAACCGTATCCCTTACCATAATCCTATCCCTTACCATAACCCTAGCCCTAGCCCTAACCCTTGCCCTATCCTTAGTCCCAGCCTTAACCCTTTTTCTAACCCTAACTCCAAATCTAACCCTAACCCTAAGCCTATGCTTAACACTTACACTATCCCTAAACCTAACCCTAGGACTAAAATAAACTGAGCAATAGCCCTAACCCTGAACACTAACTTAAACCAAACCCTAACACTAAACCTAGACCTATCCCGAGCCCTAATTCGAGATTTAACACTAACTTTAAAACTAACACTGACCCTTACTCATATCCTAACACTCAACCTAGCTCTAAACACCACCCTCACCTTAAACCGAATGCTAAGAATAACCCTAACAATAATTTGAGTCCTATCACTAACCCTAAAACGAACCCTGACCTGACTCTTATCCTAACACAAAACCTAGCTATAAATATCACCCTAAACTTAAATTTAACCTAACACTAAACCTAACCATAACACTAAAACTCACCTACATTTAACCCTAGTTCTTACATTAGCCATGGCCCTAATCCTATCCCTAACCCTAACACCAAAACTAGTCCTAATCCGAGACCTAAACCTATATGTATCCCTAACTCCAACCCTAAATATAGCCCTAACCCTAGCTCTAAACCAATCCCTTTCCCTTAGCAAAACCCTAAACCTAAGGGTAACCCTAGACTTATCCCTAATACTTAGGCTAACCAAACCCACTCTATTAATAGTCCTAACCCTAGCTCTCATTCTAGCTCTAACACTATAACAAATTCTAACCCTTACCCTGACCCTTATACTGACCCTAACACTATTCCTAGGTCTAACTCTTACCCTAACTCTAACCCAAAACCTATGGTAATCCTATTCCTAGATCTAACCCTGAAGCTGACTCCCAGCCTAGCCCTAATCATAGCTCAGAAACTAACACTTACGCTAAACATTACCCTAAACCTAACCATACTTCTAACCCTCACCCTAACCCTAACTCAAGACCTATTCCTAGCCATAACTCTAGCCATAACCTTGACTCTAACTGTATGCATTACCCTAAACATTACCCTTACCCTAATGCTAACCCTAGGCCTAACCCTAACCTTATCACTATACCCCAAACTGTCAATTAACCTAAACCTAACCTGAACCCTAAACCTAACCTTATCATTACCCTAATGCTAACCCTAATACTAATTCAAGCCCTAACCCTAAACTCAAATCTAAACCAAAGCCCAACACTGACCCTGACATTAATTATTCCCCTAGTTCTGCACCTGACTATTACCCTGTACCTACCCTTACACTAGACTTAGACATAAACCTAACCCTAAAACTATCCCTATCCATAACCCTAGACCTGATTTTAGCCCTAGCCATAATCCTAGCCTTAACCTAACACAAACCCTGGTCCATATCCTAGCCCTAAACCTACCCTTAATTATAACCTTAACCCTAACCCTGGCCTAAACCTAACACTAACCATAGCCCTAATCTTAGCCCTAATTTAGCCCTATCCATAACCCTAACCCTAACCCTAGCCCAAAGACTAACTCTAACTCTCTCACTAGCCCTAACTCTAGTTCTAACCCTATATATTACAGGAAGCCTAATCCTAGCCTGAACCATAGGTCTAACCCTAGCCCTATTCATAAACATGGCCATAGCCCTAGATCTAACCCTAACTCTAAATCTAACCCTAACAATAAGCCTAAGCCTAAACCTAACATAGCCCTAACCCTAAGGCTAATCCTAAAACTAGTCCTAACCCTAGCCCTAGCACTAAAACCAAACTGAGCCATAGACCTAACCCTAACCCTTAACATAAACCAAGCCCTAATCCTACACCTAGCCCTAACCCTAGCAATAATCCGAGTCTTAAATCGAACGCTAAAACTAATCCTTACCCTGACTCTTACCTGAAAACTAACCCTAGGTCTAAACATCACCCTATCCCTAAACCTAAACCTAACACTAGACCTAGCCCTAACCCCTAACACTAAAATTAGCCTTAATCATAACCCTAGTACTTACATCAGCCGTAACCCTTACCCTAGCCCTAACTTAACCCAAATCTTTGCCCTATTCTGAGCCCTAAACCTAGCTTTAACCCTAAACCTAACTCTAACCCTATCACTAATTGTAACCATTACCCTAGCTGTAACCCTAGCTCTAAACCTATCCATTACCCTAACCATAACCCTAATAGGCCTAAACCTAACCCTATCCCTAACCATCACCCTATCCATTACCCTAAATCTAACCTGAAAACAAACCTAACCCTATCATTACTGATCATAATCTTAATGCTAATTCGAGTCCTAACTTTAAACCTTAACCTATCCAAAACACTAATCATGACCATGACCCTAATAATACCCTTATCTCTAAACCTGACCCTCACCCTAAACCTAATGCTTACAGAAGGCATAGCCATAAACCTAATCTTAAACTATCTTTAACCATAACCCTGGACCTGAAATTAGCCCTAACCGTAATCCTAGCCCTAAACCTAGCCTCTAATCTAAACCGAACCATAACCCAAGCCCTAACCCTAATTCTAACCCTCACCCTAGCCCTAAAACTACCTATAACCCCATCCCTTACCACAAACATAACCATAACCCTAAACCTAACCGTAAGCCCCTCCCTAACACTAGGCCTAATACTAACACTAAGCCTAGCGCTAATCCTGCCTCTAATTTAATTCTATCCTAACCCTAACCCTGGCCCTAAGACTAACTAGAACTCTTGCCCTAGCCCTAGCCCTAGTTCTATCCTTAGTCCTATCCTAACTCTAGATCTAAACCTAACTCTAAATTTAACTGTAATCATAAGCCAGACCAAACCCTAACACTACCCCTAACCATAATGCTAATCCTAAAACTTGCCCTAGCCCTAGCCCTAGCCATAAAACAAAACCAAGGCATATCCCTAACCCAAACCATTAACCTAAACCAAACCCAGACCTTACACCTAGCCCTAACCCTAACTCTAAAAATTACTCTGACTCTGATGCTGACCCTAACACTAATCCTAGCTCTAATCATCACCCTAAATTAAACTAACCCTAACACTAGACCTAGCCTTAACCATAACACTAAAACTAGCCCTAATTGTAACCCTAGTTCATACAATAGTCATTGTCGTGACCCTAGCATTAACACTAAAATAAATCCTACCCTGGATCCGAGCCCTAAACCTAGCTTTAATCCTAATCTTAACCTTAACACTAGCCCTAAACCTAACCCTAACCCTAGCCCTAAACCTAGCTCTAACCCTATTACTTACCCTAAGCCAAACCCTAACCCAAATGCTAACCCTAGTCCTAACCCTAATCCTTAGCCTAACTTCAACTCTAACCATATTACTAGTCTTAACCCTAGCCCTCAATCTACCTCTAAACCTAACTCTGACCCTCATCTGACTCTAAAAGTAACCCTAGGTCTAAACCTGACCCTAAATCTAAACCAAAACCTATCACTAGACCTACTGGTAAACCTATACTTATGCCTAAGCCTACTACACCTAGACCCAAAGCTAATCCGAAATATAGCTATAACTCTAGCCCTAGACCTAAACAAAATCCTAGCACTAGCCCTAACAATAACCCTTAACCTAAATCAAACACTTACCCTATCCCTAGACCTACCCCTCCTCCTAATTCTGGCTCTAACCCTAAACCTAAACCTATCCCGAACAGTGACCCTGATCCTAACACTTAAACTAGCTTTAAACCTGACACTAACCCCAAACCTAGACCTAACACTAGACCTAGCTATAACCCTAAACCTAAAACTAGCCCTAAGTATAACCCTAGCTTTTACATTACCCATAGTCCTAACCCTAGACCCAAACCTAACACAAAACTTAGAGCTAATCCTAGGCCTAAACTTAGCTCTAAGCATAAACCTAAGCCTAGCCCTAACCCAAACCCTAACTCTAACCCGAACCCTCTCTTTAGACCTAACTCTAGCTCAAAGCCTAACCCACACTAACCATAACCCTAGCCCTATCCTAAATCCTAATCCTAACCCTAGCCCTAATCCAAACCTAACCCTAGTCTGAAATTTAGCTGTAATCGTATTCATTACCCTAACCATAATCCTAAACCTAATTAAAACCCTATCCCTAACACTAAACCTAACTCTAACCATAATATTGAACTTAGAACTAAACCTAAACCTAACCCTCGCATTAGACCTAACCCTAGCTCAAACACTAACCCTTATCCTAACCTAACCATGACCTTAACCCTAAACTACGCTTACCCTAACCCTAACACTTACCCTAAACCAAACCCTAGCCCTACCTCTAAACCTAACCCCAATCCTAAACTTATTCCCAACCATAACCTAGCCCTTACCCTAGCTCTAAAACTATCCATTACACTAAACCTAATGTTAACCCTAACCCGATCGCTGAAACCTAAACCATCCGTTATCTTAAACCTTAACTAAAACCTAAAGTAAACCCTTCCATTACTTTAACTCTAAACCTAACCCTAACACTAATTTGAGCCATAACCCCTTAACCTTAACGTAAACCAAATGCTAACCCTGACCCTGACCGTGACACTAATAATAACCATAGCTCTAAAGTTGACCTTTAACATAAACCTAACCCTTACAATAGAACTAGCCATAACCTAACCCTAAAACTATTCTTAATCATAACCCTAGACCTGATATTATCCCTAGCCCGAGACCTAGCCCTAACCCTCTCACAATACCTAATCCTTATTCTAGCCCTAATCCTAGCCTTAATCCTAGACCGAACCATAACTCGAGGTTTAATCCTAATTCTAACCCTCACCCTAGCCTTAAACCTAGCTAAAACCTCACTCATTCCCCTAAACTTAACCCTAACCCCAGTGCTAACCCTAACCCTAGCCCAACCCCTAGGCTGAAACCTAACACTAACCCAGGTCCTAATCCTAGCCTTAATTTAGCAGTAACCCTAACCTTCACCCTAAGCCTACTCCTAAGAATTCTCACCCTAGACGTATCCCTAGTTCTAAACATATTCCTTACCATAACCCTAACCCTAGCCCTAACCCTAGCATGAGCCCTAACTTTGGATCAACCCTAACTCTAATTCTAACCCTAACCCTAAGCCTAAACTTCACTCTAAAACTAGCCCTAACCCTGATGCTAATTCAAAATCTAGCCTTAACCTTAGCCCTATCCCTAAAACAAAACTGAGCCATAGCCCTAACAATAACCCTTAACCTAAACCAAAACCTAACCCTACAACTAGCACTAACATTAGCCCTAATTCAAGTCCTAAACCTATCACTAAAAATAACCCTCACCCTTACACTGACCCTAAATATAACCCTTGCTCAAAACATCACCCTAACATTAACCCTAAAACTGGCACAAATTGTAACACTATTTCATACATTAGCCATAGCCCTAACCCTAGCCCTAACCAAAACCAAAACCTAGCCCTTATTTGAGACTTAACCCTAGTTTTAAACCTAACCCTAACCCAAAACCTAGCCCTAAACCTTACCCTAACCCTAGCCAGAATCCTAAACATAACCCTAGCCTTATCACTAGCTCTAACCCTATACATTACCCTAACCCTAACGATAACCCTAATACTAACTCTAGGCCTAACCCTAACCTTATTGCTAACCCTAACCTTATTCATTAACCTAAACCTAACCTGAACCCTAAACCTAACCCTATCATTACCCTAACCCTAACGCTAATGCTAATTTGAGCCCTAATCCTAAACTTAACCTAAGCCAAACCCTAACTCTGACGATTCCCATAATAATATACTTAGCTCTAACCCTGGCCCTACCCGTAAACCTAACCCTTATACTAGATCTAGCCATAAACCTAACCCTAAACCTATTCCTAACATAACCATAGACCTGACGTTTGCCCTAGCTGTAATCCTAGCCCTAATCTTAACACAAACCATAACCCTAACCCTAACAGTAACCATAACCCTAGCCCTAATCCTATCCATAACCCTAGGCCTAAACTTAGCTCTAGCCCTATCAATTACCCTAAATATAGCCCTAATTCTAATGCTAAACCTAGGCCTATATCTAACCCTATGCCTAATCGTAACCCTATCCATTATGCTAAACCTAACCTGAACCCTAAACCTAACCCTATCATAACCCTAACACAAACCCTAATGCTAATTTGAGCCCTAACCTAAACAAAACTCTTAACATGACTCTGACCCTAATAATATTCCTAGCTCTAAATTTGACCCTTACCCTAAATCTAACCCTTACACTGAACATAACCATAAACCGAACCCTAAAACTATCCCTAACCATAACCCTAGAACTGACATTTACCCTAACACTAATCCTAGCCCTAACAAAAACACAAGCCTTAACCCTCATCCTAGCCCTTAACCTAGCCTTAATCATAACTCTAACGAAACTCTGGCCCTAACCCTAATTCTAACCTTCATCCTAGCCCTAAACCTAGCTCTAACCCCATCATTTACACTAAACATAACCCTAAGCCCAAAACTGACCCTAGGCCTAAACATAAACATAAACCTAGCCCTATTCCTAGCCCTAATTAAGCCCTATACCTAACCAAATCCTAAGCCTAGCCCTAAGACGAACTCTCACTCTCACCCTAGCTCTACCTCAAGTTCTAATCCTATTTTTATCATAACCCTAATCCTAGCTATAAACCTAGAACTAACGCTACACATATCCTTAGCCTTAAACCTAACCCTAGTTCTAATCCTAACTCTAGATCTAAATCTAAACCTAAGACTAAACCTAATCCTAACACTAGTCCTAAACCTAACACTAATCTTAAAATTAGCCCTAACCATAGCCCTAGCTCTAAAACAAAACCGAGCAATAGCCTTAACTTTAAAGCTTAACCTAAACCAAAACCTAATGCTACACCTAGCCCTAACCGTAGCCCTAATTCGAGTCCAAACCCTAACCATAAAACTACCCCTGACCTTAATTTTGACCCTAATATTAACCCTGGCTCTAAACATCAAGTTAATATTAAATCTAACCCTAACACTAGAACTAGTCCTAACCTCAATCTTATAACTAGCCCAAATCGTAACTCTACTGCAAACATTGGCCGTAACTCTGAACCTAGCCCTAACTCTAACCAAAATTTAGCCCTAATCAGAAACCTAACCCTAGCATTAACCCTAAACCTAATCCTAACACTAGCCCTAACCCTACCCGAAATGTAACCGTAACCCTAGGTCTAACCCTATCCCTTACCCTAAGCCAAACCTAACCCTAATGATAACCCTAGTCCTAAACCTAATCCTATTACTAGTACTAACCCTAGCCCTCACTCTAGCTCTAACAATAACTCAAACCTGACACTTATTCTTACCCTAATGGTAACCGTAGTTCTAAACTTGACCCTAACCCTATACTGAACCCTAACACTAGCATAGATATAAAGCTATTCCTAAACCTAACCCTAACACTAGCCCTAGACCTAAACCTAATCCTAAATCTAGCCATATCTCTAGCCCTAGATATAAACAAAAACCTAGCCCTAGCCCTAATAATAAACCTTAACCTAACCCAAACACTAACCCTACTCCTAGACCTAAGCCTAGTGATAATTCTGGCTTTAACCATAAAGCTAACACTAGCCTGAACACTGACCCTGACCCTAACACTAACTCTAGCTCTAAACATCATGCTAACACTAATCCTAATCCTAACATTTGACCTAGCCTTAACACTCACCCCCAAACTGGCCCTAATCATAACCCTAGTCCGTACATTAGCTGTAGCCCTAACACTAGCCCTAACCTAACCCAAAACCTGGCCCTAACCCTAGTTTTAACCCTAACACTAACCCTAGCCATAAGCCAGTCCCTAACCCTTCCCTAACCCTAGCTCTTATACTATTTGTTACCTTAAGCCAAACTCTAAACCTAATGCTAACCCTAGTCCTAACCCTAATCCATAGCCTAATCCAAACCCTAATCCTAACCCTGAAACTTATACTGACCCAAACACTAACCATATGTATAAAGCAGACCCTAACCCAAACCCGAACCCTAACATTAGCCCAACCGGTAATTTTATACCCAAATCTAAACCTAACACTAGTACTAGACCTAAAGCTAATCCTAAATCTAGCCATAACTCTAGCCCTAAACCTGAACAACAACCTTGTCCTAGACTTAACAATCACCCTTAACATAACCCAAACACTAACCCTACTTCTAGACCTAAACCTAGTCCTCATTCTGGCACTAACCCCAACACTCACTCTAACCTGAACACTGACCCTGATCCTAACATAAACCTAGCTCCAAAGCTCACCCTAACTCAAAACCTAATCCTAACACTACACCTAGCCATAACCCTAACCCTAAAACTAGCTCTAATCATAACCATAACTCTTCACTACCAATGGCCCTAACCCTAGGCCTAAAATAACACAAAACCTAGCACTAATCCCAGGCCTAAACCTAGCCCTAAGTGTAACCCTATACTAACCCTAACTCTAACCCTAAACATCCCCTTAGACCAAACCCTTGCTCAAAGCCTCACCTTTATCCTAAACATAACACTAGCCCTATCCCAAACCCGAACCTAACCTTAGCCCTAATTCTAACCTTAACCTTTGCCCTAACCATAGCTCTAATTCTATACACTACCCTAACCCTAGCCCTAATCATAACCATAACCCTAGCCCTAACCCTAGCTCTAATCCTATCCATTATCATAACCATAATCCTTACACTAATTCTAACCCTAGGCTTAAACCTAACCCTATCACAATCCCTAAACCTATCCATTACCCTAAAACTAACCTGTACCCTAATCCTAAGCCTATTCATTACCCTAACCCTAACTCTAACCCTAATGCTAATTAAAGCCCTAAACCTAAACCTTAACCTAAACTGAACCATAAGCCATACACTGACCTTAATAATACATCTAGCTCTAAACATGACCCTTACCTTAAATCTAACCCTTACACTAAACCTAACATTAACATAACCCTAAATCTATACCTAACCATAACCCTAGACTTGACCCTAGTCACTTACCCTAACACAAACCCTAGCTCTAAACCTTATCTTAACCAAAAAACAAACCCTAACACTAGACAAACCCTAAATCTACCCATAACCATAACCCTAGCTCTTACATTACCCATACACCTAACACTAGCCCTAAACCTCACACAAAAGATAGCCCTAACCCTCGCCCTAAATCTAGACCTAAGTGTAACCCTAAACCTATGTCTAGCATTAACCTTAACCCTAACACTGGCTCTAGCCCTAACCCTACTCAAACTCTAATAATTACCCTAAACATAACAATAGCCCTAACCCTCAACCTAACCCTAAACCTAGCCCTAATCCTAACTGTAACCATAGCACAAATCCTAGCACAAACTCTATCCATTACCTTAAACATAACTCTAACCCTAATGCTAACCCAAGCCATAACCCTAACCCTAACCCTAACCATAGCCCTGACTCTAAACCTAACCCTCACCCTAACCCTAACCCTAGCTCAAACCCTAACACTTCTGCTAAACCTAACACTAACACTAACTCTAGGCCTATTCTAAACCTAGCCAAAATCCTAAGGTTAACACAAGCCCTAACACTAGCACTAACCTTATCCTTCACCCTAAACCTAAACCTAAACCAAATGCTAACCCTAGGCCTAACCCTAATCCTATCACTAACACTAACCCTATCTATTACTCTAAACCTAACCTGAACTCTAAACCTAACACTATCCATTACTTTAACCCTAACCCTAATGCTAATTTGAGCCCTAACCCTAAACCTTATCTTAAACCAAATCGTAAACTGGACTCTGACCATAATAATACACCTAGCTCTAAACCTGACCTTTACCCTAAACCTAACTTTCCACTAGACCTAGCCATAAACATACAGTTAACACTATTCCTAACCATAACCTTAGACCTGACATTAGCCCTAGCCCTAATCCTAGCTCTAACCCTAACATAAACCCTAGCCCTCATCCTAGCCCTAATTTTAGCCTTAATCCTAACCTGAACACTCACCCTATTCCTATACCTAATTCTAACCCTCTCCCTAGCCCTGAGCCTAGCCATAACCTCATCCTTTCCCTTAAAACTAACCATAACCCTAACACTAACACTAACACTAATTCTAGCCCTAACCATGTGTCTAACCCTAACACTAAACCTAGTGCTAATCTAGCCCTAATTATCCTGATCCCTAAGAAAATCGCTAACTCTAGCCCTAAGAATACCTCTAACTCTCAACCTAGCCCTATTTTTGTTTCTAAACCTGTCCATTACCGTTACCCTAACACTAGCCCTAACCTTAGCCCTAACCTTAAATCAAACCATAACTCTAAATCTAACCCTAACCTTAAGCCTAAACCTCACCCTACCACTAGCTGAACACTATCACTAATCATAAAACTAAACCTAACCATAGCCCTAGCCCTAACACAAAACGGAGCCATTACCCTAACCCTAAACCCAAACTAAACCAAACCCTAACCCTACAACTAGCCATAAACCTAGCTCAAATTTGTGTCCTAGAACTAAAACTACCCCTTTCAATGACTCATATCCAAACACTAACCCTAGCTCTATATATCACCCTAACCATAAAGCAAATGTTAACACCATTCCTAGCCCAAAACCTAACCCTAAAACTAACCCTAATAATAACCCTAGTTCTTACATTAGCTATATTCCTAACCCTAGCCCTAACCCAAAAACAAAAATAGCCCTAATCTGAGCCCTAAAACCTGATTTAACCCTAACCCCAGCCCTAGCCCTCAACCTAACCCTAACACTAGCTCTAAGCCTAGCTGTAACCTATTCACTTATCCTAAGCAAAACCCTATCCATAATGCTAATGCTAGTCCTAATAGTAGTCCTTAGCCTAAATCAAACACTAACCCTATTAATAGTCCAAATTCTATCTCTAAACCTAACCCAAAACCTAAACCTAATCTTCACCCTTATTCTGACCATAACACTAATTATAGGTCTAAACCTGGTCCTAACCCTAAAATGAACCCTGAAACTAGCCCTACCAGTAAATTGTACCTAAACCTAACCTTAATACTACCCCTAGACCTACAACCCTACCTCAAAACCTAAACTTTACCCTAAACATAACCCTAACACTAAGCTAGGTTTACTAGCCATAACCCAAAATCTAACCTAACTCTAACACTAATCCTAACCTAACCCTAGCCCTAACCATAAATCTAAATCTATATATTATCCTTATGATAACCCGAATCCTAATGCTAACCCAAGGCATAACCCTAACCGTTTTGCTAACCCTAAAGACTCCAAGTCCTAAACCTACTCTGAAACCTAAACCTAACCCAATCAATTACAATAACCCTAACACTAACCCTAATGCTCAAATGAGCCCTACCCCTAAACCTTAACCTAAAACAAACCCTAACACTGATCCTGACCCTAAAAATACACCTAGCTTTAAAACTGACCCTTACCCGAAGCCTAACACTTGCATGAGGCATAGACACAAACCTAATCCTAGATATAACCCAAACTGTAACACTAGACCTGACATTATCCCTAGCCGTAATTCTAGACCTAACACTACAACAAACCCTACCCTCATCCTAGCCCTTAACCTAGTCTTAATCATAACCCTAACCCTAACCCTAGCCCTAACCCTAATTCTAACCCTGACCCTACCTCTAAACCTAGTTATAACAACATACCTTACCCTAATATTAACTATAACCCTACCCCTAACACTAGGCCTAAGCTGAACACTAACCCTAGCCCTAACTTAGCCCTATCCATAAAACTAACCAAAACCCTAGGCCTAAGACTAGCCTTAGCCCTAGTTCTAACCCTATCTGTTACCATAACCATAACCCTAGCCCTAACCCTTGCCCTATAGTTAGACCTAGCCCTAATCCTAGATCTAACGCTAAATCCAAATCTAACCCTAACCCAAAGCCTAAGCCTAACCCTAATGCTAATCTTATAACTAGCCCAAACCCTAAACCTAGGACTAAAACAAAACTGAGCAACAGCCCTAACACTAAACCTTAACTTAAAACAAACCCTAACACTACACCTAGACATAACCCTAGCCCTAATTCGAGTCCTAACCCTAACCTTAAAACTTACCCTGACCCTTACTCATATCCTAACACTGACACTAGCTCTAAAGACCACTCTAAACTTAAACCAAACCCTAACAGTAATCCTAGCCCTAATTCAAGTCATAAAACTAACCTTAAAGCTAACCCTGACCCTGACTGATATCCTATCACTCACCCTAGCTCTAAACACAGCCCTCACCTTAAATCGAACACTAACAGTAACCGTAGCCCTTATTTGAGTCCTCAACCTAACCCTAAAACTAACCCTGATGCTGCCTCATATCCTAACAATAACCCTAGCTCTAAATATTACCCTAACCTTAAACCTAAACCTAACACTAGACCTACACCTAAAACTAACCCTAATTGTAACCCTGGCTCTTACATTAGCCAATGCCCAAATCTAGCCCTAACCCTAACACAAAAACTAGCCCTAATCTGAGCTCTAAACCTATATTTAACCCTAATCCTAACCCTAAGTCTAGCATTACCCCTACCTCTAAGGCTATCCCTTAACCTAAGAAAAACCCTAACCCTAATGGTAACCCTAGACCTCTCTAAATCTTATGCTAACCAAAACCCTAACCCTATTAATAGTCCAAACCCTAGCCCTCATTCTAGCTCTAACCCTATTCCAAACTCTAATGATAACCCTGAACCTTATTCTGACCCTAAAACTAACCCTAGGTCTAAAACTGACCCTAACCCTAGACCAAACCCTAACACTAGCACCAGAACTAAACCAAATCCTAAATCTAGCCTTAACTCTAACCCTATACCTAAACATAAACCTAGCCCTAGCCCTAACAATAATCCTTAACATAACTCAAACACTAACCCTAACCATAGACATAAACATAGTCAGATTTCTGGCTATAAACCTAACACTCACTCTAAACCAAACACTGATGCTGCCTTTAGATAAACCTATCTCTAAATCTGACCCTACCCCAAAATCTAAAGCTAACACAAGACCTAGCCATAACCCTAACCCTACAGCTAGCCCTCAACATAATCCTAGCTCTTACATTACCCCAAGCCCTAACCCTAGGCCTAAACCTAACACAAAAGCTAGAGCTAGTCCTAGGCCTAAATCAAGCCTTAAGGATAACCCTAACCCTAACACTAGCCCTAACCCTAAACTAACCCTCACCTTAGTCCTAATCCTAGCTCAAAGCCTAAACATTTCTCTAAACATAAACCTACACCTATCCCTCAATCTAACCCTAACACTAGCCCTAATCCTAACCTTAACCCTAGCCCTAAACCTAGCTCTAAATCTACAGATTACTCTAAACCTAAACTTAATCTTATTGATAATCCTAGGCTTAATGCTGAACCTAACTGGGAAACAAACCCTACACATAACCTTAAACCTCACAATTGCAATAGAACTAACCCTAGCTCAACCCCTAACCATTACTATAAATCTAAACATAACCATAACCCTAACTCTAAGCCTAAACCTCAATCTAACTTTAAACATAGCCCTAAATCTACGTCTAATCGTATATATTACCCTAACCCTAACCCTATCCCTAATGATGTCCCAAGACCTAATCCTAACCCTAACCCTGTGAGAACTATAATCTTATCCCTAGAAGTAACCCTAAACCTAACCCTCACCTTAGCCCTAACCATAGTTCAAAACCTAAACCTAATGCTAAACATAAAACTAAGCCTAACCCTAGTTTTAACCCTAGCCCTAACCCGAATTCAAGACCTATTCTTAGCCATAAACCTGGCCCTAAACTTTGCTCTAATTTTATCCATTATACTAACCATAACCCTTACCCTAATGCAAACCCTAGGCCTAACTTTAACCCTATTGCTAACCCTAACCCTATCAATTACCCTAAAACTAATGTTAACTCTAAACAAAACCGTATCATTACCCTAACCCGCACCCTAGTGCTAATTCAAGCCCTAACCCTAAAACCTAACCTCAAACAAACTCTAACACTGACCCTGACCCTAATAAATCTCCTAGCTCTAAGGATGAATTTTACACTACACCTAACCCTTACACTAGACCTAGCCATAACACCAGTCCTAAAACTATCCCCAACTATAAGCTTAGATCTGACATTAGCCATAGCCCTAATCCTAGCCCTAAACCTAACAGAAACCCCAGCCCTTAATCCTAACCCTAAACCTAACTTTAGGCCTAACCCAGGAACTAACCCTAGCCCTAATCTTAGCACTAATTTAGTCCTATTCATAACCCTAGCCCTAACCCTAGTGCTATGACTAACTCTAACTCTCACCCTAGGTCCATCCTTAGTTCTAACCCTATCCCTTACTGGAACCCTAATTCTAGCCCTAAACCCAGCCCTAACCCTAGCCCTATCATTAGCTCTAGCCCTAACCTAGATCTAATTTTAACTCTAAATCAAACCCTAACCCTAAGCCTAAGCCTAACTCTAACCTTACCTCTAAATCTAACTTTAACCCTAGCCCTAAAACAAAACCGAGCCATAGCCCCAACTCTAACCCTTAACCTAAACCAACCCTTAACCCTAACCCTAACCATAGCTCTAATTCTAGTTTTAAGCTGAAAGCTAAAACTAACACTGATCCTGACTCTGACCATAATACTAACCCTACTCTAAACATTATCCTAACCCTAACCCTAAACCTAACACTAGACCTACCACTAACTCTAACCCTAAATTTAACCCTGATTGTAACCCTGGTACTTACATTAGCCTTACCCCTAATCCAAGCACTAACTTAACCCAAATCCTAGCCCTAATCCAAGCCCTAACCCGAGCTTTAACCCTAACCCTAATCCTAACCCTAGCCCTAATCAAAAACATAACCCTAGCCCTAAACCTATCTCTAACCCTATCCATTGCAATAACCATAACTCTAGGTCTAAACCTAAACCTATCCCTAATCCTAAACCTATGCATTATTCTAAACCAAACCTAAACCCTAAAACTCATATTATAATTACACTAACACTAAACATAATGCTAATTTGAGTCCTAACTTTAAAACTTAACCTATCCCAAACTTCCAACCCAGACCTTGACCCTAGCTCTAAACTTGACCCTAACCCTATACCCAAACCTTATATTGTATGTAGGCATAAAACTAACACTAAAACTATCTTTAACCATAACCCTAGATCTGATATTAGCCCTAGCCCTAATCCTAGCCCTAACACTAAAATAAAGCATAGCGCTCATCCTAGCCTCAAACCAGCCTCAATCATTATCCTAACCCTAACCATAGCCCTAACCCTAATTCTAACATTCACCTTATCTCTAAACATAGCTATAATGCCATTCCTTACCCTAAACTTAAACCTCACCCTAATGCTAACTCTAGGCCTAAGGTGAACACTAATCCTAGCCCTAATCCTAACCCTAATTTAACCCTATCCCTAACCCTATCCCTAAGACTAGCTCTAACTCTCACACTAGCCCTATCCCTACTTCTAACTTTATCCATTACCGTAATCCTAAACTTAGCCCTAAACCTAGCCATAACCATTACAAAATCCTTATTCCTAGTCCTAACGCTAGATCTAAGCCTAACTCTAAATCTAACCCTAACCCGAAGCCGAAGCCTAACATTAACACTAGCCCTAGCCCTAATACTAATCATAACACTAGCCCAAACACTAACCCTTGCAGTAAAACAAAATCGAGCAATAGTCCTAACTCTAAACCTTAACTTAAACCAAAACTTAACACTAAACCTAGACGTTACCCTAGCCCTAATTTGAGTCCTAGTCTTAACCTTAATACTATCCCTAACTCTGACTCATATCCTAACACTTACCCTAGCTCTAAACACCACCCTAACCTTAAACCAAACCCTTACAGTAACCCTAGCCTTAATTCGAGTCCTAACCCTAACCCTTAAACTAAACCTGACCCTTACTATTACCCTAACACTAACACTAGCTCTATATTTCACCCTAACCTTAAACCTAATCATAACACTAAAGGTTTAACCCATAACCATAACCCTAAAACAAACCCTAAAAACCATAGTTCTCACATTAACCATTGCTCTAACCCTAGCCATAACCCTAACACAAAACTAGCCCTAATCCGAGCCCTAAACCTAACTTTAACCCTAACCCTAGCCCTAAACTTAGCTCTAACCCTATCCCTTACTTACCCTATGTCAAACCCTAAACCTAATGCTAATTCTAATCCTAATCCTAATTCTATTCCTTAACCTAACCCAACCCTAACCATATTAGTTGTCCTAACCCTGGCACTCATTCTAGCTCTAAACATAACCCAAACCCTAACCCTAACCCTGACCCTTATTCTGACCCTAACACTAATCATAGTTCTAAACCTGAACCTAACCCTAAACCAAAATCTAACATTAGCCCTATTGGTAACCTTATACCTAAACCTAACCCTAACACAAGCCCTAGACCTAAACCTAATCCTTATCTATCCATAACTCTAGCCCTAGACCTAAAGAAAAACTTAGCTCTAGCCCTAATAATAACCCTTAGCCTAAAGCCAAAAACTAAACCTTCCCCTAGTTTTAACCCTAGTCCTAATTCTGGCTTTCCCATTAACTATAATCCTAAACTGAACACTGACCCTGACACTAACACTAACCCTAGCTCTAAACATCACCCTAACCCTTAACCTAACCCTAAAACTATACTTAGCTCTAACTTTAACCCTAAAACTAGCCCTAATCATAACAAAGTTCTTACATTTGCCATAGCCCTAACCTATTGCAAAACCTAGCCCTAACCAAAGCCCTACCTTAGCATTAACACTAAAGCTAACAATAACCCTAACCTTAGCCCTAACCCTAAACATAGGCCTAATAAACCTAGACCTAATCCTAAGCATAACACTAGCCCTATCACTAGCTCTAACCCTATACATTAACCTTATGATAACACTAATGCTGCTGCTAACCCTAGGCCGGACCCTAATCCTACACTTAACCCTAACCATATTCATTACCCTACACTTAACATGAACTCTAAACCTAAAACTATCATTAACCTATCCCTAACTGTGATTATAACTTGAGCCTTAACCCTAAACCTTAATCTAATAATAACCCTAACCCTGACCCTTACCCCAATAATACCCATAGCTCTAAACCTGACCCTAACAAGAAACCTGACCCTTACAATAGACCTAATATAAACCTAACCTTAAAACTCTCCCTAACTCTAACCCTATACCTGACATTAGCCCTCCCTCTAATCCTAGTCCTAATCCAAACATTCTAGCTATAAACCTTGTCTTAATCATAAACATAACCATAACCAAACCCTAATTCTAATCCTCACCCTAATGCTAAAAGTAGATATAATCCCATCCCTTAACCTAAACCTAACCCTAATACTAACCCAGGCGCTCAACATAGGCCTAACCCTAACACTAACCCTAGTCTTAATCCCAGCCCTAATTTAGCCCTATCCCTAACACAAACCTAACCCTAGCCCTAAGACTAACTCAAGCTCTCTCCCTAGACTTATACTTAGATCTAACCCTATCCCTTAACATTACCCTATACCTAGCCCTAAACTTAGCCCTAATCCTAGCCCTATCCTTACCCCTAGCTCCAAGCCTAGATCTAAACCTAACTCTAAAACTAAACCTAAACCTAAGCCTAAACCTCACACTAACACTAGCCCTAATTCTAAAACTAGCCCTAACTCTAACCCTAGCCCTAAAACAAACCCGAATCATTACCTAACTCTACACA
This sequence comes from Marmota flaviventris, assembly GCF_047511675.1. NCBI lineage: Eukaryota > Metazoa > Chordata > Mammalia > Rodentia > Sciuridae > Marmota > Marmota flaviventris. The sequence goes on along the minus strand of NC_092516.1, from coordinate 42,181,848 downwards.
TAGACCTAATCCTATCTCTAATTCTAGTCCTAACCCTAACCTGAAAACTAATCTAGACTCTGACTCTGACCCTAACATTAAACCTAGCTCTAAACATCATCATAACCGTAAATTTATCCCTAACACTAGACATAGCCTTATCCCTGACCCTATCACTAGCTCTAATCATAACACTACTTTGTACATTAGCCATAGCCTTAACCCTAGCCTTAACCTAATACAAAACCTAGCCTCAATCCAAGTCCTAAACGTAGTTTTTTTTAATATGTAGTTTTTAGTTTTCAGTGGACACAACATCTTTATTTTATTGGTATGTGCTGCTGAGGATCGAACCCATTGCCCTGCACATGCCAGACAAGCATGCTACTTCTTGAGCCACATCCTCAGCCATTAAACCTAGCTTTAACACTAAAGGTAAATCTAACCCTAACTCAAGAAAAGCCCTAATTCTATACATAACCCTACCCTGATTTTAGGTCTAACCCTATCCATTACCGTAATGATAACTCATTATGCTAAACCTAGGCCTAATCCTAACCTTATCCATTACACTAAACCACACCTAAAACCTAACCTAACACAAACAAAAGCCCTAAACCTATACATAATCCTACCCCTAATCTTAGGTCTAACCCTATCCATTACCCTAATGATAACCCTTATGCTAACCCTCGGCCTAACCATAACCCTATTCATTACACTAAACCACACCTAAACCCTAAACCTAACCCTTTCATTACCTCAACCAGAATCCCTAATGTTAATTCAAGCCCTAAACCTAAACCCTAACCTGACCCAAACCCTCACCTTGATCCTGACCCTAAGAATAACCCTATAGCTAAATCTGACCCTTAGTATACACCTAACCTAACACTAAATCTATCCCTAACTGTAACCCTAGACCTGACATTAGCCCTAGCCCTAATAGTAGCCCTAACCCTAACACAAACATTAGCCCTCATCCTGGCCCTAAACCTAGCTTTAATCATAACCCTAAACCTAACCCTAGCCCTAGCCCTAATACTAACCCTTGTCCTAGCCCTCAAACTAATCCAATAACTTACCCTAAATGTAATCCTAACTCCAACCCTAACCAAAGGCCTAAACCTAACACTAACACTAGCCCTAATTTAGCCCTATCCCTAACCCTAATCCTAACCCTAATCCTAGCTCAAGACTGACTCTAACTCTCATACTAGCCCTATCACTAGTTCTAACCCTATATCTTACCATAATCCTAAACCTAACCCAAACATTAGTCCTAACCCTTGCCCTATCCTTAGCCCTAGCCCTAACCATAGATCAAAACCTAACTCTAAATCTAACCCTAACATGAAGCCCAAACCTAACCATTATAAATACATTTATATTTAGACTCTGTGTCTACAGATGTTGGCTTCAATTATTATTTAGAATATAGTCATTGGTTTCATAAAAGGCATACCATTTCTGGTGGTGTATAGAGAACTGATGGTCAGGGGTAGGATGCTATGTTAAGGGGGAAAGAAATGAGGGTATGTGATTAATCTAACTTAGCAACTTTGAAGGAGAACTCTAATGAATAGATAGGGGGAATTTATGGAAGATGGTATAAATTCAAACTCTTTAACTGTATTCATAAAATTAACCTATGTATAAATGGTAAAAGTTAGGAGGCTGAAAGTGGGATAGAGTGAGAAAGAAAAAAGAAAAAAAAATAACAAGGAAAGAAAGACAGGGAGAAAGAAAATAAGAGCAAAGAAAGAGGTGATGAGTTGGGGCCTATGCAATTCCTCTAAATTATACAATTCTAGTGATTCAGTTCTTAAAGTTCAATTTCACAGAAAGTTCTTGGTTTTACATATGTTGAGGTTGTGAGGACCAGAGGGGGAAGGGTAGAGGAGAATGGATGAGAAGAGCAAGAAAAGAAAAGTAAGAAAGAAAAAAAAAGCTCTCAGAACTCTGTTTTCTTTTCTTGCATTAGGTGGAGTTTTCTATTCCTAGCTTGAGTCTCTGCTCAGGGTGGTGGAGTTAGCCAGGGTGAGAGGGCTTGAGCTTCTACCAGGAGCCTCCCTACTCTTACTCTCTGAATTGGAAACCAGGTGCCTGTACAGTTACTGTTCCTCATTGATAGGTACACCCCAAAATAACTTGTGTGAAAAATCTTGAGTTATCCCAGCGGGAGGTAAGGGAGTTAGAAACCAGGTACCTGATAAGCTGCAGAACCAAGCTGGTAGCCACACCCACTGAGAGATGAAGAGTAAGGTTTTGCAAGATGGATTCCATCTATTACCCATGTATGGTATTTGGTGAGGTGGGTGGTTCTGGAGTGACCTTGTGCTGTGTCCAGAGCTCGGTCTGGTGACATGCAGCAAAGCTTCTGTGTCTGTGCTGCCTTTCGTGTGTGCAGAGAGCTCCTGTATGGCTGAGACTGCTGTCTGCACCCAGAGAAACTGTTCAGCTCAGCCGTCCATCTGCGTGGAGAGCACCTGTGTGGCCCTAGATTTCTTCAAATTTCTATGATACTGGGCAGGATTCATCTTTTACTTAGCCTTACTATGCTCCACAATTTTGGGCCTTCTTGGTTCAATGATTCACTCTCAGGAAAAGTTTGTATTTTAAGGTTTCCCTTCATTATGGCTTATAGATGTGAATGAAATTTGAGCTGAAAATCTAACAGGGTTTGCCATACGTGCTTTAAACTTCACACAATTAGTTCTCAGTGGGCACTCTCTAGTTTCTTTCTTTTGAAGGTAGGCCAAAGATGAAGCATGCAAAACAAACTGTATCCAAGAGCCATTAAGGAGAAACCAGAGAAACATGTATGTACTGAAATAAGTCTCCGAACAATTTGATCAAATTTCTTGGATACTACACATTATTCATCTTCTAGCTTGCTCCCCAAGGTTGGCACTTCTAGGATCAATGGTTCTCTAAACAGGTAAGAGTTAGTGTTATGGTTAGAGTTAGGGCTGGCTTAGAGCTAGTGTTAGGGTTAGAGTTTGTTTTGTACCGCAGTCCGGCTATAGCAAAATAACTGGGGGGTGATGAATAACTTGTGTAGATTGATACAGCTGGAGTGGAAGCCATTTATTGAAGGACACAAGCTGTATTTATACATTCCACACAGCTTATCTAATTAACATAAACTAGATACATCAGTCAACCGATAAGGAATCTCCACACTTAATGGCTCGCTTTTGTTACTTCTCAAACCACTCCCTCTGGCATTTTGCCAGTCACCATCCAGTCTTGTTTACAGACTCTAGCATTTCCCCCTTTTGTTTGATTTAAATAAGGACCATAGTGGTTTTTACAGAAACACCATAAATAACCTGCTACAAACAGAAAGGGAGGATACAAATGCCACAATACCAAGCCAATTGATGGCTCCATGCAAGAAGCCCTTAGAAAAATTATACCACCAATGATACCGTTAGCAAAGATACCGAGTTACAATTTGTTTTAGATTACAGTTTGTTGTCTCAGTCCAGGTAAAGCAGTGTCTCAATAGATTAACTCACAGTCCAGGTAAATCATAGTCCAGGTAAGTTCTGCAGGCAGCTAGCTTGATCCGATGTCTCGTCCGTTTCTCACCCGAAGTCTCGCCTGGTTTTCAGCAACACTGGAAATTCTTCAACCTTGGTCTTTACCGGCACTGGGACGAAGGCAGGAACTCCGGATGGCTAAAGAATATCCTGTAGCATTCTACTAAGAAAACAACCTTCTGAACAATTTAGTACATTATCTCAAGGTTTTTTTGCATTTGAAATAAGCATTAATAGTGCTCATTACTCATCAGCTTCCAGGTGTGGGAGAACCATTGTAGCTTAGTTATTGGCATTGAAAATGACCAAACATCAGGGACGCCGGTAGTGTCTTCTGCTGGCTGTAGCAACTGGGCAGCCCCAGATGGCCCTGGGGAGTGTCCCAGACTCAAACTGCTACTGGGCACAGGGAGCAAGAGCCTGCGAGACTGTGCCTCCAGGTCAGGTCTAGATTTGGGCTCACAGCAGTGGAAGAGCCAGCTCCCAGGCCAGGAGGCGGGGAAGGGCCAGTTGCTGCCGCCTCTTGGAAAATCCTTGCTGCGCTGTGATCTGCTTGCACACTTGGCAGCCACCTCTCTGCTTCACGCACCCTCCGGTAACGGAAAGTGTTTAGTAATAGCCTTTTGCTGCAACTTTTTTTTCCTGATAATCCTTCTTCTTCTGAACTTTCTTTTTCTTTCTGACCAGAGTTCCTGGGCTCTTATCAACACATGCCCTAAGTATTCTTGGTTCCACTGGGGTGCCTTCTTCCCTTAGTAATTTACTTCTCACCCCTTGCATATTTTCATCACAAAGACAATAAAATACACTGAGACAAAACAAGACACAAACATACTGTATCAATCTTCTCCATTTTCTCGAAATGGCCATTTTTCCTCTTGCCCTATCTGCCTAGGGACAGCAGATTTGCTCCCGTCCTATCTATGTACGGGCAGCTTTTTTTTGTCACTTACCCCCGAGTGTCCCGGGGATCCCCATAACGGGCCACCATATGCCAGAGTCCGGCTGAAGAAAATAACCGGGGGGGGGGGGGGGGGGGGCAGTGACAGACAACTTGTGTAGATTGATACAGCAGGAGAGGGAGCCCTTTATTGCAGGACAGGAGCGGTATTTATACATTCCACACAGCTTATCTAATTAACATAAACTAGATACATCAGTAAACCAATAAGGAATCTCCACACTTAATGGCTCACTTTTGTTACTTCTCAAACCACTCCCTCTGGCATTTTTCCAGGCGCCATCCAGACTTGTTTACAGACTCTAACATTAACCACTCCCTCTGGCAAAATGCCAGGCACCATCCAGACTTGTTTACAGACTCTAACAGTTTTGTTCAAATTTCTTTGATACTGGGAACATTTATCTTTTACCTAGCCTTACTATGTACCCCAGTTTGGGGCCGTCACTGTTGGGAATAGTTTGTTTTTAATGTCTCACTTCATGTTGACCTATATGGGTAAATGAGAATGGAGCTCAAAATCAGAGGGTTCGTGCTAGCTGGTTGAAACTTTACATACTCAATCAGTTGTCTGTGGACACTCTCTGGTTTCTTCCTTGCAAAAGTAGCCATAAGCTGAAGCATGCAAAACAAGTTTATCCAAGAGCACTTTAGGAGAAAATAGGGCAATATGCATGTACTGAAATACCTCCCCCAATTATATGGTCAGATATCTTTGATACTGTGCAGGATTAATATGTACGCTTGCCCCAATAATCTCCCCAAGTTTAAGACTTTTATAACCAAAGGTTCTCTTAAAAGGTTAGGCTTAGGTTTATGGTTAGAGATAGGGTTGGAACTAGTGTTAGGGTTAGAGTTAGTTTTTTTCATCTTTATGAATACTAGGCAGGATTTATCTTTTTTCTATTCTTAGTATGCTCCCCATGTTTGGGCCTCCTAGTAAAAGGGTTTGCACTCAGGAGTAGTTTTAATTTTCATCTTTCACCTCATTTTGCTCTATAGGGGTGAATGAAAATAGAGCTGACTCCAACAGGGTTTGTGCTAGCTGCTTGATACTTCACACCCTCAACCAGTTCTCAGGGCACATTCTCTCCTTTTTTTTTTTTTTTCTTGTGGGAGTAGCCCAAAGCTGAATTAGAAAGAAACAGCTTTATCTGTGAGCACTTTATGAGCAAGCTTCAATGTTTTTTTTTGCATGGATTACTTTGATATTGTACAAGATTCATCCTTTTCCTAATCTTAGTAGGATCCCCACGTTTGAGTGTTCAAGGTTTGCTGGCTCACTGTCAGGAACAGTTTGAATTTTTAGATTTCACTTTATTGTGGCTTATAGAAGTGAATGAAAATGGAGCTGGAAATCAAACAGAGTTAGTACTAGCTGCTTGAAACTTCACAGACTCAATCAGATCTCTGTGGGCACTCTCTGGTTTTTCCTTGTGAAAGTACCTTAAACTGAAGCATGAAAAAATAATTTATCCAAGAGCACATTAGGAGATAACAGGGAAATATGCACTTAATGAAATACCTGCCCCAATTATTTGGTCAGATTTCTCTGATACTGCACAGGATTCATCTGTTAGCTTGCCCCACTGGGCTCCTTTATTTGGGGACTACTATGATCAATGGTTTTCTAAACAGGTTAGGTTAGATTTTATATTAGTTTAGGGCTAGAGTTACAGCTAGTATTTTGTTAGATTATATTTGTTCGAATTTCTTTGATATTGGGCAGGATTCTACTTTTACCTAGCCTTCCTATATTCTCTAGGTTTGGATGTCTTAGGGCAAGGGTTGGCTCTCCTGAATAGTTTGTGTTTTAAGTTTCCATTTCATTTTGACCTATGCATGTAAATGGAAATGGAGATGGAAATCCAACAGGGTTAGTGCTAGCTAATTCAAACCTCACACACTCTAACAGTTTTCTATGGGCATTCTCTGGTTTATTCCTGTAAAAGTAGTCCTAAGCTGAAGCATGCAAAGCAACTTTATGTAAGAGCACTTTAGGAGAAAACAGGGATATATGCATGTACTGAACTACCTCCCCAATTATTTGGTCAGACTTCTTTGATATTGTGGAAAATTCATCTGTTCACTTACCTAAGTTGGCTCCCCAAGTGTGGGACTTCTAGGATCAAAGGGACTCTAAACAGGTTAAAGTTAGTGTTAACATTAGTGTTAGGATTAGAATTAGACCTAGTGTTAATATAAGAGTTACTTTTGTTTCCAAATTTCTATAATACTGTGCAGGATTCATCTTTTTTTCTCTTTTGACTATACTCCACATGTTTGGACCTCCTATAAAGGACTTGCTTTCAGGAACAGTTTCAATTTTCATGATTATCTTCTTTTTTCCATGTAGGGGTGAATGGAAGTAAAGCTGGAAATCAAACAGGGTTTGGGTTAGCTGATTGAATCTTCACACACTCCATCAATTTTCAGTGAGCATAATCTGATGTTTGACATGGAAGTAGCCCTAAGATGAAGTAGAAAGTAACAGCTTTATCTCTGGGTGCATTAGGAGAAAGTAGAATACCCATATAATGAAAGAGCTTCAATTTTTTGGTTGGATTAATTTGATACTGTACAGGATTCATCCTTGACCTAGCCTTAGTAGGCTCCCCAAGTTTGGGCCTTCAAGGTTCAAAGGTTCAGTGTCAGGAACAGTTTAAATGTTTAGGTTTCATTTTATTAGGGCCTATAGGTGTGAATGCAATGGAGCTGGAAATCAAACAGTGTTGGTGCTAGCTGCATGAAACTTCATTTACTCAATCAGCTCTCTGTGGGCACTCTTTGGTTTTTCTTTGTGAAAGTACCTTAAGCTGAAGCATGAAAAACAATTTATCCATGAGCACTTTAAGAAAAAAAAAACAGGGAAATATGAAAGTACTAAAATACCTCCCCCAATTTTTCATCAAACTTCTTTGATACTGCATAAGATTCATTTGTTAAGTTGTGCCTCTAGGCTCCCCATGTTTGGGACTTCTATGATCATAGGTACTCTAAACAGGTTAGAATTAGTTTAGGGTTGGGTTAGATATAGTGTTAGTGTTAGAGTGAGTGTTGTTCAAATTCATTTGATTCTTGGCATAATTTGTCTTTTACCTAGCCTTATTATTTCCCCCACGTTTGGGCCTTATCCCTTCAATGGTTTGCTGTCAGAAACAGTTTGTATTTTAAGGTTTCCTTCATTTTGACCTATACGGTTAAATGGAAATGGAACTTGAAATCAAACTGGGTTAGTGTTCGCTGCTTAAAACTGCACACACTCAATAAGTTATATGTGGGCACCGTGGTTTCTTCCTTGTGAAAGTTTCCCAAAGCAGAAGCATGCAAAAATATCTTTATCCAAAAGTACTGTTGGAGACAACAGGGAAACATACATGTACTGAACTACCTCCCAAATTATTTGGTCTGATTTCTTTGATACTCCCTAAACCTAAGAGAAAAACCAGCCCTAATCTGAGCCCTAACCCTAGATGTAAACCTACACCTAAACCTAGCCCAAGCCCTATCCCTAACCCTAATCCTAGCCCTAAACCTAGCTCTAACTCTATCACTTACCCTAAGCCAAACCGTATCCATAATGCTAACCTTAGTCCTAATCTTAATGCATAGCCCAATCAAAATCCTAACCCTATTGCTAGTCCTAACCTTAGCCCTCATTATAGCTCTAACCCTAACTCAAATCATTACCCTATCACAAACCCTCAGTCTAAATCTGACCCTAACTCTAAACCAGACCCTTAAACTAGCTCTACAAGTAAACTTATACCTAAATCTATGCCTAACACTAGCCCTAGACCTAAGCCTAATCCTCAATATAGCCATAATTCTAGACCTAAAACTAAAAAAAAAAAAAAAAAAAAAAAAAAAAAAAAAACCTGAGCCCTAGCCCTAACATAATCCTTAAACTAAAGAAAACCCTAACCCAATCCTTAGACCTAAACCTAGTCCTAATTCTGGCTTTCATCCTAAAGCTAAGCCTAACCTGAACCTTGACCCTAACACTAACACTAAACCTAGCTCTAAACCTGAACCTAACCCAAAACCTAAAACTAACACTAGACATAGCCATAACACTAACCCTCAAACTAGCTCTAATCAGAACCCTAGATCTTACAATACACATAGCCTTATCCCTAGGCCTAAACCTAACATAAAACCTAACACTATTCTGAGGCCTAATTCTACCCTAAAAATAACCATAATCCTAAATGTAGCCCTAACCCTAACCCTCGCCTTAGACATAACCCTAGCTCAAAGCCTTTCCCTTAGCCTAAACCTAACCTTACCCCTATTCGTAAACATAAACCTAACCCTAGCCCTAGTCCTGAACTTAACCGTAGTACTAACCCTAGCTCTAAACCTAACATTACCCTAACCCTAACCCTAATAATAACCCTAGCCCTAAACCCAACCCTACCCATAACCCTAATCTTAAACATGACCCTTAACTTAACCCTAAACATAACCCTTGCAATACACTTAACCGTAAAACTTATCATAAATAAAAAGCAAACCTATCCCTGAACCTAAATTTAACAATAACCTAAACTAACTCTAAACCTAATCTTACATCTAATCCATTGCTCTAAAACTTACCCTAACCCTAAAGAAAACTCGAGCCTTAACCCCAACCCTAACCCTAATCATAAGCATAACACTAACCTAGACCTAACACTAAACCTAACACACCCCCTAGCCCTAACCATAGCTTAAACCCTAAACATAACACTAACCCTAACCCTAGCCCTAGCCCTAATCATAACCCTAACTCTTGCCCTAACACTAATATTAAACCTAGCCCTAATCCTAGCCCTAATATAGCCCTATTCCTAACCCTAACTCTTACCCTAGAATAAAGACTAACTATAATTCTCACACAAGACCTATCCCTATTCTAACCAGATACCTTACCGTAACTCTAATCCAAGCCCTAACCCTCATCATAACCCTTGCCCTAGCACTAATTCTAGATCAAAACCGATCTCTAAAACTAACCCTATCCCTTACTGTAACCCTAACCCAAGCCATAACCCTAGTCATAATCCTTAGCCCTAGCACTAACCTGTATCTAAATCTAACCCTAACCTGAGTCCTAAACCTAACCCTGAAATTAGCTCTAACCCTAATGCTATTCCTTAAATTAGCACTAACCCTAGCCCTAAAACAGAACTGAGCCATACCCCTAACACTAACCTTTGCCCTAGGCCAAACCTTAACCCTACACCAGCCCTAACCCTAGTCCTAATTTGAAACCTAACTCTAACCCTAAACCTAACCATGATGCTGACTCCAATCCAAACACTAAACCTAGCTCTAAACATCACCCTAACCTTAAACCTAACCCTAACACTAGGCCTAGCCCTAAACTTAACCCTAAAACTAGCCTTAATTGTAACCCTATTTCTTACAATAGCCATAACCATAACACTAGCCCTTAACCTAATACAAAATTATCCCTAATCCAAGCCCTAACACGAGCTTTAACCATAAACCTAACTCTAAACCTAGTCCTAACCTTAGCTCTAACCATATCGCTTACCCTAATCCAAACCCTCACCCTAATGCTAACCGTATTCTTAGCACTAATCCTTAGCTTAACCAAAACTAACTCTATAACTAGTCCTAAATCTAGCCTTCATTCTAGATATAACCATAACCCAAACCTAACCTTATCCCTGACCATTATTCTGACCCTTACACTAATCTTAGCTCTAAATCTAATCCTAACCCTAAACCGAACCCTAAAACTAGCCCTACTGGTAACCTTATACCTAAACCTAACCCTAACACGAGCCCTAAATCTAAACCTAATCCTAAATCTAGCCATAACTATAGCTTTAGTCCTAAAGAAAAATTAGACCTAGCCTTAACAATAACCCTTAACCTAACCCAAACTCTAATCCTACCTCTAGACCTAACCCTAGTTCTAATTCTGGCTTTAACCCTAACCATTACCCTAATTAAACACTGTCCCTGACAATAACATTAACCCTCGCTCTAAACTTCACCCTAACCCTAAAACTAACCCTGAAACTACATCTAGCCCTAACATTAACCATAAAATAGTCTTAATCATTACACTAGTTTTTACATTAGCCATAACTCTAATCTATCACAAAACCTAGCCCTAATCCAAGCCCTACCTTAGCTTTAACCCTAAAGCTAACCTTAACAATAACCCTAGCCCTAACTATAACCCTAAGCCTAACCATAGACCTAATCCTAACCATAACCCTAACCCTAGCTTTAACCCTATTCATTACCCTAAGATAACTATAATTCTTATGCTAACCCTAGGTGGAACCCTAATCCTAGCACTAGCCTTAATCCTATCTATTAATCTAAACATAACCTGAACCCTAAATCTAACTGTGCCATTACCCAATCCCTAAATATAAGACTAATTTGACTCCTAAACCTAAACCTTAACCTAACCAAAACCCTAAACTTGACTCTGACTCTAATAATACCCATAGCTCTAAACCTGACACTAAAAAGTAACCTAACCTTTACAATAAACCTAGCCATAAACCTAACCCTAAAACTATCCCTAACCATACCCTAGACCTGACATTAGCCCTAGCTCTAATCTAGCCCTAACCCTAATACAAAATTAGCCCAAAACCTAGCAAGGAACCTCACCTTAATCATAACCCTAACCCTAACATTAACCCTTACCTTAACCCTAATTTTCACCCTAGTGCTAAAACTTGCTATATTGCCATCCCTTACCCTAAATCTAACCTAACCCTAAACCTAACACTAAACCTAGCCCTAACCCTAGGCCTGACACTAACACTAACTCTAGCCCTAATCCAGCCCTAATTTATTCCTATCCCTAGCCCTAACCCTAGCCCTCAGGCTAACTCTAACTCTCACACTAGCCCTATACCTAGTTCTAACCCTATCCCTTATCATCACATATACCTAGCCCTAAATGTAGCCTTACCCTAGACCTATACTTAGTCCTATCACAAAACCTAGATCTAAACCTAACTCTAAATTTAACCCTAACCCTAAATCTAAACATAACCATAACTTTACTCTTACCCCTAATCCTTAACCTAAGCCTAAATCTCACACTTACACTAGCCCTAACCCTAAGACTAATCATAAAACTAGCCCTAACCCTACCCCTAGCCCTAAAACAAAACCAAGTCATTGCCCTAACCTTAACCTTAACCTAAACCAAATCCTAACCCTACACCTAGCCCTAACCCTATCCCTAATTAGAGTCTAACCCTAACCCAAAAACTAACCCTGAACCTAACTCTGACCCTAACACTAAACCTGGCTCTAAACATCATCATCACCGTAAACCTAACTTTAACACTAGACCTAACTCTAAACCTATAACTAGCTGTAATCATAAACCTACTTCATACATTAGCAGTAGCCTTAACCCTAGCCCCAACCTGACACAAAACCTAGCCTTAAACTTAGTCCTAAATCTAACTTTAACCCTAAACTTAAACCTAACCCTAACCCCAACACTAGCCCTAATCTTATACATAACCCTAGCCCTAACCTTAGGGATAACCCTATACATTACCCTTACAATATCCCTAACCCTTCTGATAACCATAGTCCTAACCCTAACCCTATTCATTACACTAAACCAAACCTAAACCCTAAACCTAACCCTGTCATTACCCTAACCCTAAATCTAACACTAATTTGAGCCCTGCACCTAAACACTAACTTAACCCAAACCCTAATCCTGAACCTGATTCTAAAAATGACCCTAGATCTAAACCTGACCCTAACCAAAAACCTAACCCTTACACTGGCTCAAGCCATAAACCTAACACTAAATTTATCCCTAACTGTAACCCAAGACCTGACATTAACCATAGCCCTAATACTATCCCTAACCCTAAAACAAATCCTAGTCCTCATCATAGCCCTAAACATAGCCTTAATCATAACTGTAAACCTAACCCTAGTTTTCACCCTAAAACTAACCCTTGCCCTTGCCCTAACGCTAGCTATAACCACATCTAAACTTGACCATAACCCAACACCTAACCCTTAGCCTAGACTTAGCCACAAACCTAAACATAAAAATATCTTTAACCATAATTCTGGACCTGAAATGAGCCCTAGCCATAATCCTAGACCTAATCCTATAAACACACCTAGCCCTCATTCTTGTCCTAAACCTAGCCTTAATCTTAACCCTATCTCTAGTTCTACACCTAACCCTAATTCTAACCCTCCCCCTACCTCTAAATCTAGCTATAAGGCCATCCCTTAACCTAAATCCAAACCTAACCCTCACCCTAACCCTAGGCTAAAACACAAAACCTAGCCCTAATCCCAGCCCTAATTTAGCTCTATCTTTGACCCGATCCTAACCCAGCCCTAAGACTAACTCTAACTCTTGCCCTAGCCCTAGCCCTAGTTCTATCCCTATCTGCTACCATAAACCTAAGACTAGCCCTAACACTTGCCCAAAAGTTAGTCCTAGCCCTAAACATAACTCTAAATCTAACCTTCAACCTAAGCCTAAGCCTAACACTAACACTAGCCATAATGCTAATTGTAATAGTAAAACTAGCCCTAACCCAGTTCTAGCAGTAAACCAAAACCTAGCAATAGCCCTAACCCTAAACCTTAACTTAAACCAAAACTTAACACTACACTTAGACCTAATCCTAGCCCTAATTCGAGTCCTAAGCCTCACCTTAAAACTAACCCTGACTCTGACTCATATCCTAACACTCACCCTAGATCTAAATGCTGCCCTAAACTCAAACAGGACACTAACATTAAAAATAGCCCTAATTCAAGTATTAATGCTAACCCTAAAACTAACCCTGACCCTGACTCCTATCCTAACAAGAACCGTAGCTATAAATATCACCTTAACCTTAAACCTAACACTGGCACTCAAACTACCCCTAACCCAACCCTAAAACTAACCCTAATGGTAACCCTAGTTCTTATATTAGCCATTGCCCTAATCCTAGCCCTAAACCTAACAAAAAACTAGCCCTAAACGGAGCCCTAAACCTAGCTTTAACTCTAACTCTAACCCTAACCATAGCCCTAACCCTAGATCTAAATCAATCCCTTACAATAAGCAAAATACTAAACCAAAGAGTAACCCTAGATCTATCTCTAGTCTTTAGACTAACCAAAGCCCTAACCCTATTAATAGTCCTAACCCTAGCCTTTGTTTTAGCTCTAACACTACCACAAACACTATGCCTAAACCTGATCCTAATTCTGACCCTAAAACTAAATCAGGGTCTAACCCTAACACCAACCCTAACCCAAAATTTACCATAATCCTATCCCTAGACCTAACTCTAAACCTAACTGTCAGCCTAGCCCTAACCATAGCTCAGAACCTAACCCTTATGCTAAACATAACCCTAAACCTAATCCTAGCTTTAACCCTCACCTTAACCCTAACAAAAGACCGAATTTTACCCATAACCCTAGCCTTAACCATAACTCTAACTGTATCCATTACCGTAAACATAACCCTTACCATAATTCTAACCCTAAGCTTAACCATAACCCTATCGCTTTCCCCAAACCTATCAATTAGCCTAACCTACCCTGAACACTAAATCTAATCTAATAATTACACTAAACCTAATCCGAATGCTAATTTGAGCCCTAACCCTAACCTCAAACCTAAATCAAACCCTAATAGTAACCATGACCCTAGTAAATCCCGTAGCTATAAACCTGACTCTTACCCTACCTAACCCTTACATTAGACCTAGCTATAAAACTAACCCTAAACTATTCCTAACCTTAACCCTAGATGTGATATTAACCCTAGCCATAATCCTAGCCCTAACACTAACACAAACCTAGCCCTTATCCTAGCCCTAAACATAGCCTTAATTTCATCCCTAACCCAAACCCTAGGCCTAAAATAAACACTAACCCTAGCCTTAATCTTAACTCTAATTTAGCCCTATCCCCAACCCTAACCCTAATCCTAGCCCAAAGACTAACTCTAAGTCTCACCCTAACCCTAGTTCCAAACCTATCCCTTACTAGAAACCTAATCCTAACCCTAACCCTTGGCCTAACCCTAGCCCTATTCATGGCCCTGGCCATAACCATAGATCTAATCGTAACTCTAAATCTAACCCTAAACCTAAGCCTGAACCTAAACCTAACACTAGCCCTAATGATAATCCTAATCCTACAATTAGCCCTAACACTAGCCCTAGCCCTAAAACAAAACCGAGACATAGCCATAACACAAACCCTTATCCTAAACCAAACCCTAACCCTACACCAAGCCCTAACCATATCCTAATTCTAGTCCTAACCCTAACCTGAAAACTAACCCTGACCCTGACTCTTACCCTAACACTAACCCTGGCTCTAAACATCATCATCACCGTAAACCTAAACCTAACACTAGACCTAGCCCTAACCCTAACCCTATAACTAGTGCTAATCATAACCCTACTTCACACATTAGCCATAGTCTTAACCCTAGCCCTATCCTAACCCAAAACCTAGCTTTAAAGTGAGTGGTAAACCTAGCTTTAACCTTAAACTTAAACCTAACCCTAACCCAAACTAGCCCTAATCCTATACATAACCCTAGCCCTAACCTTAGGTCTAAACCTATCCATTACCCTAACAATAACCCTAAATCTTAAGCTAACCCTAGGCCTAACCCTAACCCTATCCATTACACTAAACAAAACCTAAACCCTAAAACTAACCCTGTCATTACCCTAAACTGAAACCCTAACATAACCGAAACCCTAAACCTGACCCTGACCCTAAATATAACCCTAGATATAAACCTGAATCTTACCCTAAACATAATCCTTAAACTGGACCAAGTCATCAACCTAACACTAAATCTACCCCTAACTATAATCCTAGACCTGACATTAGCCCTAGCCATAATACTATCTCTAACCCTAACACAAACCCTAAACCTCATCCTAGCAATAAACCTAGCCTTAATCATAACCCTAAACCTAACTCTATCCGTAACCCTAATGCTAACACTTGCCATAGCCCTAAACCTAGGCAAAAGCACATCCCTTACCATAATTGTGACCTTAACTCTAACCCTCACCCTTTTCATCACAATTGACCTATCCTTAGCCCTAGCTTTAACACTAGATCGAAACCTAACTTTAAATCTAACCCTAATTTGATGCCTAAGCCTAAAACTAGCCCTAACCCTGATGCTAATTCTAAAACCAGCTCTAACCCTATCCCTAACATTAACCCTAGCCATAATTTAGCCCTATCCCTAACCCTAACCCTAACCCTTGCCCTAAGAATAACTTTCTCACACTTGCCTTATCACTCATTCTAATACTATCCCTTCCCTTGAACCTAACACTAATCCAAATTCTAGTCCTAACCCTTGCCCTATCCTTAGCCCTAGCACTAACCTTAGATAAAAACCTAACTCTAAATTTAACCCTAAACCGAAGCCTAAGCCTAAATCTAACACTAGCCCTAACCCTAAAACTAATTCTAAAAATTTCACTAACCCTAATCCTAGCCCTAAAACCAAACTGAGCCAAACCTCTAACCATAACCCTTAATCTAAACCAAGCCTTAACACTAAAACAAGCCTTACCCCAGCCCTAATTCGAGTTTTAAGCCAAACCCTAAAACTAACCCTGACCCTTACTCTGAACATAACACTAACCTGAGGTCTAAATATCACCCTAAACCTAAACTAAACCTAACAGTAAACCTAGCCCTAAAACACTAAAATTAGCCGTAAGCATAACCCTAGTACTTACATTAGCCATAAACCTAACCCTAGCACTAACTTAACCCCAAACCTAGCCCTAATCATAACCATAACGCTAGCCCTAAACTGATCTCTAACTCTATTTATTACCATAACCCTAACCCTAACCCTAATGCTAATTCAAACCCTAACTTTAAACCTTAACCTATCCCAAACCCTATCCCAGAACTTGACCCTAATACCCTTAGCTCTAAACCTGACGCTAACCCTAAACTTAACCTTTACACTAGACGTACCCATAATCCTAAACCTAAATCTATCTTTAACCATAATTCTGGACCTGAAATTAGCCCTAGCACTAACCCTAGCCCTAACCCTAAAAAAAAAAAAAAAAAAAAAAAAAAAAAAAAAAAAAAAAAAATCCATAGCCCCCATCCTAGCCCTAAACATAGGCTTAATCATAACCCTAACCCTAACCACAGCCCTAACCCTAATTATAACCCTCGACCCTCCCTCTAAACCTAGCTATAAAGCCAACCATTACCACAAACTTTGCCCGAATGCTAAACCTAAACTCTAAAAGCTAACTCTAAACTCTAACACTAACCCTAACCCTAACCCTAACTCTAGGCTTAAAAAAAACACTAAACCTAGGCCTAATCTTAGCCCTAATTTAGCCCTATCTCTAACCCTAACCCTAACCCTAGCTCTAAGACTAACTCTTGCCCTAGCTCTATCCCTTGTTCTAACCCTATCCCTTACCATAACCCTAAACCTAGCCATAACCCTTACCCTATACTTAGTTCTAGCCCTCACCCTAGGTCCAACCCTAATTCCAAATTCAATCCTAACACTAAGCCTAAGCCTGACACTAACACTAGCCCTAACCCTAACCATAGTGCTAAAACAAAACCGAGTGTTAGCCCTAAATCTAAACCTTAACTTAAACCAAATTTTAACACTACTACTAGACCTAACCTTAGCCCTAGTTCGAGTCATAACCCAAACATTAAAACAAACCCTGATGCTGACTCATATCCTAACACTCACCCTATCTCTAAACACCGCCCTCACCTTAAACTGAACCCTAATAGTAACTCTAGCCCTAATTTGAGTTCTAACTCTAACCCTAAAACTAAGCCTGAGCCTGACTCCTATTCTAATATGAACCCTAGCTAAAAATATCACCCTAACCTTAAACCTAACCCTAACACTAAAACTAACCCATACCATAACACTGAAACTAACCCTAATGGTAACTTTAGTTCTTACATTAGCCATTGTCCTAACCCTAGCCCTAACCTTAACACAAAACCTAGGCCTAAGCCGAGTCCTAAACCTAGCTTTAACCCTAACTATAACCATAACCTAGCTCTAAACCAATCCCTTCCTTAAGCAAAACCTTAAAACTAAGGGTAACCCAGACTAATACCTAATCCTTAGGCTAACCAAAACACTAACCTTATTAATAGCACTTACCCTTGCCCTCATTCTAGATCTAACCCTATCCAAAACCCTAACACTAACCCTGACCTTTCTACTGACCTTACCATTAATCTTAGGTCTAATCCTAACCATAACCCCAAACCAAACCTACTGTAATCCTATCCCTAGACCTAATCCTGAACCTAACACTGAGTGTAGCCCTAACCATAGCTCAGAATCTAACCGTTACACTAAACATAACATTAACCTAACCCTTGTTCTAACCCTCACCCTAACCCTAAATCAAGACCTAATTCTAACCATAACTCTTGCCCTAAACTTAAGTCTAACTGTATCATTAACCTAAACATAACCCTTACCCTAATGTTAACCTTAGGCCTAGCCCTAAACATATCACTATTCCCAAACTTATCAATTACCCTAAAACTTCCCTGAACCCTAGACCTAATACAATCATTACCCTAACCCTAACTCTAATGATAATTTGAGCCCTAACCCTAAACTCAAACCTAAAACTAACCCTAACACTGACACTGACCCTAATAATTCCCCTAGCTCTAAACCTCACACTTACCCTATACCTAAACCTAACATTTACACTAGACCTAGCCATAAAACTAACCACAAAACTAACCCTAAGCATAAACCTAGACCTGATATTAGCCCTAGCCATGATACTAGCCCTAACTCTAACACAAACCCTAGGCCTTATCCCAGCCCTAAACATAGCCTTAATTATAACCCTAACCATAACCCTAGGCCTAATTCTAACATTACCCCTAGCCCTAATCTTAGATCTAATTTAGCCCTATCCCTAACCTTAACCCTAAACCTAGCCCAAAGACTAACTCTAACTATCACTTTAGTCCTAATCCTAGTTCTAACCCTATAATTTACTGAAATCCTAATCCTAGTCCAAACCATAGGTCTAACTCTAGCCCTATTCATAGCCCTAGCAGCAACCCTAGATCTAAACCTAACTCTAAATCTAACAATAAGTCCTAGCCTAAACCTAAACCTAACACTAGCACTAACCCTAAGGCTAATCCTATAACTAGCACTAACCCTAGCCCTAAAACAAAACCAAGCCATAGACCTAACCCTAACCCTTAATAAAAACTAAGCCATAACCCTACACTTAGCCATAACTCTATCCATAATTCCAGTTCTAAGCCAAGCCCAAAAACCAACCCTGACCCTGACTCTGACCTTAACACTTATCCTAGCTCTAAACATCACCCTAACCCTATACCTAAACATAACAATAGACCTAGCCCTAACCCTAACCCTAAAAATAGCCCTAATCACAACCCAGGTACTTACATAAGCCATTACCCTAAACCTAGCCTTAACTTAACCCAAAACCTAGCCTTATTCCGAGCACTATCCCTAGATTTACCCCTAACCCTAACCCTATAACTAATTGTAATTATAACCCTAGCTCTAACCCTAGATTTAACCCTAACCCTAACCCTAAGCCTAACCCTATCATTAATCATAATAATAACCCTAGCTGTACCCCTATCTCTAACCCTATCCATTACCCTAACCCTAATGCTAAACCTGGGCCTAAACCTAACCTTATCACTAATCCTAACCCTATCCATTACCCTAAACCTAACCTGAAACCTAAACCTAACACTATCTTTACCCTAATCCTAACTCTAATGGTAATTCGAGTCCTAACATTAAACTTTAACCTATCCAAAACACTAATCATGACACTGACCCTAAGAGTACCCTTAGCTCTAAACCTGAACCTAACCCTAAACCTAACACTTACACTAGACTTAGCCATAAACCTAAACCTAAAACTATTTTTAACCATAACACTAGGCCTGAAATTAGCCCTAGCCATAATCCTTGCACTAAACCTAGGCTTAATCCTAGCCTGAACCATAACTCGAGCCCTAACCCTAATTCTACTCCTCATCCTAGCCCTAAACCTACATATAACCTCATCCTATACCCCAAAACTCACCATACCCTAAACCTAACCCTAATCCTCACCCTAAACCTAGGCCTAACACAAAGCCTAGTGCTAATCCTAGCCTTTATTTAATCATATCCTAACCCTAAACCTAGCCATAAGACTGACTCTAACTCTTGCCCTAGCCCTAGCCCTAGTTCTATCCTTAGCCTTAATCTTAATCCTAGATATAAGCCTAAGTCTAAATCTAAACCTAAGTCTAAATTTAACTCTAAAATAAGCATAAACCAAACCCTAACACTACACTTAACCATAACGCTAATCCTAAAATGTGCCCTATCCCTAGTTCTAGCCATAAACCAAAACCAAGCCATAGCCCTTATCTTAACCCTTAACCTCAATCAAACCCTAACCCTACAACTAACCCTAAAACTAACTCTAAAACTTACCCTGACCCTGACACTGACCGTAACAATAATCCTAGCTCTAAACCTCACCCTAACATAAAATTAACTTTAACACTATATCTAGCCTTAACCTAACCCTAAAACTAGCTTTAATCATAACCTAGTTCATACATTAGTCATTGTCCTAACCTTATCCCTAAACCTAACACAAATTCTACACCTAATCCGAGCCCTAACCTTAGCTTTAACCGTAATACTAGGCCTAACCCTAACCCTAACACTAGCCCTAACCCTAACTCTAACCCTATTCCTTACACTAAACCCAAACCCTAACCCAAATGCTAACCCTAATCCTAATTCTAATTCTTAGCCTAACTTAAACTCTAACCATAATACTAGTCTTAACCCTGGCCCTCATTCTACCTCTAAACCTCTCCCTGACCCTCATCTGACCCTAACAGTAACCCTAGGTCTAAACCTGACCCTAACTCTAAACCAAACCCTAATACTAGCCCTACTGATAAGCCTATACTTATACGTAAGCCTATTACTAGACCTAGACCCAAAGTTAATCCTAAATATAGCTATAACTCTAGCTCTAGTCCTAAACAAAAACCTAGCAGAAGCACAAACAATAACTCTTAACATAAACCGAACACTTACCCTACCCCTAGACCTAAACCTAGTCCTAATTCTGGCTCTAACCCTAACCCTAACCCTATTCCCAAACCTGACCCTAATTCTAACACTGAACCTAGCTTTAAACATGACACTAACTCAAAACCTAGACCTAACACTAGACCTAGCCATAACTCTAACACTAAAACTAACCCTAAAGGTAACCCTAGCTTTTACATTAACTATAGTCCTAACCCTAGCCCTAAACATAACATAAAACCTAGCCCTAAACCTAGGCCTAAACTTAGCTCTAGGCATAACCTTTAGCCTGACCCTAGTCCTAAACCTAGACCTAACCTAAGCCTCACATTAACCTAACAATAGCTCAAAGCCTAACCTTTACACTAAACAAGACCCTAGCTCTATCCTAACCCTATTCCTAACACTATCACTAATCCTAACATTAAACCTAGCCTGAACTTTAGCTCTAACCATATCCATTACCATTACCCTAACCCTAACCCTAATTAAAATCCCATCCCTAACACTAAACCTAACTCTAACCATAAATGTAAACATAGACCTAAACATAAATCTAACCTTTGTCCTAGCCCTAAACCTAGCTCAAACACTAACCATTACACTAACTTAACTATCACCTAGCCTTAAACTTAAAACTTACCCTAACTTTAAAACTTACCCTAAATCACACCCTAACCCTATCCCTAAAAATAGCCCTAATCTTAGAGTTAATCCAAACCATAGCCTAGCCCTAACCCTAGATCTACACCTCTCCATTAAACTAAACATAACCCTAACCCTAATGGTAACCCCAACCCGATTGCTAAACCTAACTTATCCATTACCCTAAACCTTAACTGAAACCGAAACTAAACCTTATCCATTACCCTAATCCTAAAACTAACCCTAATGCTAATTTGAGCCTTAACACTAAGCCTTTAGCTAAACCAAATGCTAACTCTGACCCTTATCCTGACCCTAATAATAACCCTAGCCCCAAAGCTGACCTTTAACCTAAACCTAACTCTTACACTAGACCTAGCCATAACCTAACCCTAAAACTACTTTTAACATTAAACCTAAACCTTATATTAGCCCTAGACCTGTTCCTAGCCATAACCCTAACAGAAAACCTAGCCCTTAACCTAGCCCTAAACCTAGACTTAATCCTAAACTGAAACATAACCCTAGGCCTAATCCTAATTCTAAAGCTAACCCTATACTTAAAGCTAGCTATAACCCCACCCATTTCCCTAAACTTTACCTTAACAACAATGCTAACCCTAACTCTAGCTCAACCCCTTAGTCTAACCCTAACACTAACCCTAGCTTTAATACTAGCCCTAATGTAGCCCTAACCCCAACACTAACCCTAGCCTTAATCCTAAACCCTAATTTACTTCTAACCATAACCCTAACTCTAGCCCTAATTTTAGCCCTAATTTAGCTCTAAATCTAACACTAACTCTAGTACTAATTCTAGCCCCAATTTAGCCCTAAACCTAGCCTGAACCCTAGCTCTAATCCTAGCCCAATATAGCCCTAACCCTAACCCTAACCCTAAGACTTCTACTATGACTAACTCTAATTCTCACCCTGGCCGAATCCCTAATTGTAACCATATTCATTCCCATAACCCTAACCCTCACCCTCACCCTAGCCCTAGCCCTACCTAACCCTAGATCTAACCCTAAATCTAAATCTAACACTAACCCTAAGCCTAAACCTCAACCTAACACTACCCCTAACCCTGATGCTGATCCATAATTTAGCCGTAACCATAGCCCTAGACCTAAAACAAAACCAATGTATATCCCTAAACCTTAACCTAAACAAAACCCTAATCATACAACTACTACAAACTTTAGCCATAATTCAAGTTCTATCCCTAACCCGAAAACTAACCCTGACTCTGACACTAACCCTAACAATAACCCTTGCTCTAAACATCACTCTAACCCTAAACCTAACCATAACACGAGACCAAGCCCTAACCCTAACCCTAAAACTAGCACTAATTGCAACACTAGTTTATACATTAGCATAGCCCTAATCCTAGCCCTAACCAAACCCAAAACCAAGCCCTAATCCGAGACTTAACCAGTTTTAAACCTAACCCTAAACCTAAACCTAACCCAGAACATAGTCCTAAACTTTACCCTAACACAAGCCAGAATTCTAACAATAACCCTAGCCATATCACTAGCTCTAACCCTATCCATTACCCTAGCCATAACCATAACTCTAATGGTAACCCTAGGCCTAACCCTAAACTTATTCCTAACCCTAACCTATTTCATTAACCTAAACCTAACATGAACCCTAAACCTAACCTTATCATTACCCTAACACTAACCCTAATGCTAATTCAAGTCCTAACCCTAAACCTTAACCCAACCCAAACCCTAACTCTGCCCCTTCCCATGATAATATACCTAGCTCTAACTCTGAAGCTACCCCTAAACCTAATCTTATACTAGACTTAGCCATAAACCTAACTCTAAAACTATCGCTAGCCAAAATCCTAGACCTGACATTTGCTCTAGCCGTAATTCTAGCCCTAAACTTAACAAAAAACAAACCCATAACCCTACCACTTACCCTAGCCCTACTCCTATCCATAACCCTACCCTAAATTTAGCCTAACCCTATCAATTACCCTAAACATAACCCTAATTATAATGCTAACCCTAGGACTAAATCTAACCTTAACCGTAACCATAACTCTATCCATTATGCTAAATCTAACCTGAACCCTAAACCAAACCCTATCATTACCCTAGACCAAACCCTAATGCTAATTCGAGCCCTAACCCTAAACCCTAACCTAATCAAAACCCTAAACCTGACCCTTTCCCTACTAATACCCCTAGCTCTAAATTTGTCCTCTATCTGAAACCTAACACTTACACTAAACATAGCCATAAACCTAACCCTAAAACTATCTGTAACCATAACCCTAGACCTGACTTTCACCCTAACACTAATCCTAGCCCTAACCCTAACACAACCCTAGCCCTCATCCTAGCCCTAAACCTAGCCTTAATCATAACTCTAATGAACCCCTAGCTCTAACCCTATTTCTAACCTTCACCCTAGACATACCTCTAGCTCTAACCCCATTGTTTACACGAAACCTAACCCTAAGCCTAAAAATAAACCCTAGGCCTAAACATAACCATAAGCCTAGCCCTATTCCTAGCCCTAATTAAGCCCTATGCCTAACCAAACACTAAGCTTAGCCATAAGACTAACTCTCACTCTCAACATAGCCTTATTCCTAGTTCTAAACCTATCCCTTACCATAACCCTAATCCTAGCCATAAACCAAGACCTAACAGTAGCCCTATACTTAGCCCTATACCTAACCCTATATTTAATCCTAAATCAAAATCTAACTTTAACCCTATGCCTAAACCTAAACTTAACACTAGACCTAAACCTAATGCTAAGCCTAAAACTAGCCCTACCCATAGCCCCAGCCCTAAAACAAAACCAGGCCATGGACCTAACTTTAAAACTTAACCTAAAAGAAAACTTAACCCTACACCTAGCCCTAACACTAGCCCTAATTCGAGTATAAATCCTAACCCTAAAACTACTCTGACCTTGAATTTGACCCTAACACTAACCCTAGTTCTAAATGTTATACCTAACCCTAACACTAGACCTAGTCCTAACTCTAATCCTATAACTAGCCAAAATCGTTACCCTATACAATAAATTGGCCATAAATCTAAAACTAGCTCTAACTCTAAACAAAACCTAAGCCTTAATGCAAGACCTAACCCTAGCTTTAACCCTAAACCTAAACAGAACACTAGCCCTAACCCTAACCCTAACCCTAAACATAGCCCTAATCATAACTCTAATCTTATCCCTTACCCTAAGCTAACCCTAACCCTAATGCTAACCCTAGGCCTAACCCTAAACTTTAGCCTAACCCAAAACCTCACCCTATTACTAGTCCTAACCCTAGCCCTAATTCTAGTTCTAACTATAACCCAAACCTTAAATTTAACCCTGACACTTATTTTGATCCTAACAGTAACTGTATGTCTAAACCTGACCCTAACTATAACCCGAACCCTAACACTAGCGCTAGCAGTAAATCTTTACCTCAACCTAACCCTAACACTAGCCCTAGACCTAAACCTAATCATAAATCTAGCCACATCACTAGACCTAGACCTAAACAAAAACCCAGCCCTAGCCCTAATGATAAACCTTAACCTAACATAAACACTAATCCTACCCATAGACCTAACTCTAGTGATAACTCTGGGTTTAACCCTAACCCTAACTATAACCCGAACACTGATCTTGACCCTAACACTAACCCTAGCTCTAAACATCACGAAAACGGTAACCCTAAACCTACCACTTGATATAGTCATAACACTTACCCAAAAAGTAGCCCTAATCATAACCTTGGTTTATACATTAGTTGTAGGCCTAAGACTAGCCCCAACCTAACCCAAATCCTGGCCCTAAGCTGAGCGTTAACCCTAGTTTTAATCCTAACCCTAAAACTAGCCCTAATCCACACCCTAATCCTAGATCTAACCCTAGCTTTTACCTTATCCATTACCTTAAGATAAACCCTAAACTTAATGCTAAGCCTAGTCCTAACCCTAATCCAGAGCCTAACCCAAACCCTAACCCTATTACTAGGCCTAACCCTAACTTTCGTTCCAGTCCTAACCCTAACCGAAACCCAAACCCTAACCCTGACACTTATTCTGACCCTAATACTAAGGGCAGGTATAAACCTGACCCTAACCTGAAGTGAACCCTAACATTAGTCTTACCAGTAATCATATACTTAAACCTAAAACTAACACTAGCCCTATACTTAAACCTAATCCTAAATCTAGCCATATCTCTACCCCTAGACCAACACAAAAACTAGTCCTAATCTGAGCCCTAAACCTAGCTTTAAACTTAACAATAAACCTAACCCTAGCCCTAACCCTATGCCTTACCCTGAGGAAAACCTTAATCCTAATGGTAACCCTAGACCTATCCCTAATCCTTAGGCTAACCAAATCCTAATCCTATTAATAGTCTTAACCCTAGATCTCATTCTAGCTGTAATGGTATTCCAAACCCCAGCCCTAACCCTGACCCTTATTCTGACCATAACATAAACCCTAGGGCTAAACCTGACCCTAACCCTAAACCACACCCTAACACGAGCCCTACTGGTAACCTTATACCTAAACCTAACCCTATAACTAACTCTAGACCTAAACCTAATCTTAAATCTAGCCTGAACTCTAGCTCTAGACCTAAACAAAATCCTAGCCCTAACCCTAATTAAAACCTTTAGTTAACCAAAACATTAACTCAACCCCTAGACCTAAACCTAGTCCTAATTCTGGCTGTAACCATAACTCTAAACCAAACTCTAAACCAAACACTGACCCTGCCTTTAACACTAAACCTACCTCTAAAGCTGAAACTAACCAAAACCTAAACCTAATTCTAGACCCAGCCATAACCCTAATCCTAAAACTAGCCCTCATCATAACCCTAGATCTTACATTACCCATAGCCCTAACCATAGGCCTAAACCTAACACTAAACATAGAGCTAAATTTCGGCCTAAACCTAGCCCTAAACATAACCTTAAACCTAACACTAGCCCTATATTTAACCCTAACCCTCACCTTAGACCTAAGATAGCTCAAAACCTAACCTTTATCCTAAACATAAACCTAGACCTATCCCTAACTCTCACCCTAACCCTAGACCAAATCCTAAACTTAACCTAGCCCTAAACCTAGATCTAAAACTACCCATTACCCTAACCCTAAACCTAAAATTATTGATAATCCTAGCCCGAAACCTAATGTTATCCCTAACCCTAACTGGATAACTAACCATAGACATAACCCTAAAATTAAACTCAGCATAGCCCTAACTCTAGATCAAACCATAAACCTAACCATGAACCTAAACATAACCATAGCTCTAATCCTAACCCTATCACTAAATCTAACTCGAAAAAAAATCTAAACCTAACCTAACCCTAACCGTTACCTTAACCCTAACCCTAATGTTAATGATAACCCTAGCCCTAACTCTAACCCTAAACCTAAACCTACCATAATCCTATCCTTAGACCTATCCTTAAACCTAGCCCTAACCCTAGCTAAAAACCTAAACTTTATGCTAAACATAACCCTAAACCTAACCCTAGTTCTAACACTAACTCTAACCCTAACTCAAGGCATATTCCTGACTATAACTCTAGTTCTAACCTAAGCTCTAACCCTATCAATTTCCCTAACCATAACCCTTACACTAAAGCTAACCCTAAGCCTATCCCTAGCCCAATCACTAACGCTAACCATATCAATTACCCTAATCCAAACCTGAACCTTAAAACAAACCCTAACTATATCCCTAACCCTAACCCTAATGCTAATTTGAGCAATAAACCTAAATCCTTACCTAAGCAAAATCCTTACCCTAATAATTCCCCGAGCTCTAAACCTGAACCTTACTCTAAACATAACCCTTACACTAGACATAGCCATAAGCCTAACCCTAAAACTATCTTTAACCCTAATGCTAGACCTGATATTAGCCCTAGCACTAATCCTAGCCCAGAATCTAATACAACCACTAGCCCTCATCCTAGCCCTAAACCTTGCCTTAATCATAACCCTAACCCCAACCTGAACCCTAACCCTAACTCTAACCCTCACCCTACGTCTAAACCTAGTTATAATGCCATTCTTTATCCTAAATTTAAACCTAACCCTATTCTTATCACTAGGCCTAAGCTGAACACTAACCCTAGTCCTAATCCTAGCCCTAATTTAACCCTGTCCAAAACTCTAAATCTAATTTTAGCCCTATCACTAACTCTAACTCTCACACTAGCCCTATCCCTAGTTCTAAACCTATCCCTTATCATAACTCTAACCCTGGCCCTAACCCTTGCCCTATCACTAATCCTAGATCTAAACCTAATTATAAATATCAATCTGAACCTAAGTCTAAGCCTAAAACTAACACTAGCCCTAACCCGAATACTAATTGTAAAACTAGCCCTAACCCTAACCCTAGGACTAAAACAAAACCAATCAATAAACCTAACCCTAAACTTTAACTTAAACCAAACCAGAAACTACTATAAGAACTAATCCTAGCCCCAATTGAGTCCTAACCATAACCTTAAAACTAACCCTGACCCTGATTCATATCCTAACACTCACCTTAGCTCTAAAAATGATGCTATCATTAAACCGAACCCTAACAGTAAACCTAGCCCTAATTCAAGTCCTAACTCAAACCCAAAGCTAACACTGACGCTGACTCTTATCCTAAAAATAACTCTAGCTCTAAATATCAGCCTAACCGTAAATCTAACACTAACACTAGAACTACCCCTAACCCTAACTCTAGAGCTAACCCTAATTGTAACCCTGGTTCTTACTTTACCTGTTGCCCTAACCCTAGTCCTAACACTAACACAAAAACTAGCCCTAATTGGAGCCCTAAACCTAGCTTTAACCCTAAACCTACCCCTACCCCTACCCCTACCCCTAACACTAGGTTTAACCCTATCCCTAAACCTACGGAATTTCCTAACATTAATGGTAACCCTAGACCTATCCCTAATCCTCAGGATAATAAAAACTCTCACCATATTAATAGAACTAAACCTAGCCCTCATTCTAGCTCGAACCTTATCCCAAACCTTAACCATAACCCTGACCCTTATTCTGACCATAACACTAACCTAGGTGTAAACCTGACTCTAACGCTAGACCAAATCATAACACTAGCCCTACCAGTAAACTTATACCTAAACCAGACCCTATCACTAGCTCTAGGCCTAAACCTCATCCTAAATCTAGCCTTAACTCTAGCTCTACACCTAAACAAAAACCTAGCCTTAACCCTAACAATAACCCTTAACTTAACACAATGACTAACCCTCCCCTAGACATAAACCTAATCCCAATTCTGGCTTTTATCTTAACTCTAACTCTAAACTGAGCACTGACCCTGCCTTTAACACTAAATCTATCTCTAAACCTGACCCTAACCAAAAACCTAAACCTAACACTAGAAATAGCCATAACCCTCACCCTACAACTAGCCCTAATCATAATCCTAGCTCTTACATTACCCATAGCTCTAACTCTATGCCTTAACCTAACACAAAACCTAGAGTGAATTCTAGGCCTAAATCTAGCCCTGAACGTAACCCCAACCCGAAACCTAGCACTAACCCAAAACTTAACCCTAGCCCTAAACCTAGCTCGAAACCTACACCTTACCTAACCCTACACCTAACTGTAATGATAACCCTAGCCTTAACCCTAAACGTAACCCTTACCCTAACCTGAAAACTAACAATATATCTAACCCTAAAAGTAACACTCGCCATAGCCCTAACCCTAGCTCAAAACCTAACCTGTACCATAAACCTAAACATAAACGTAGCCTTAACATTAATCTTAAAACTAAATCTAACCCTAAACCTAAACCTACATCTAACCATATCCATTACCCTAACCCTTATCCTAACCCGAATGTTAACCCTAGCCCTAAACTTAACTCTAACTCTAAAACTACCATAATCCTGTTCCTAGACCTAAGGCTGAACCTAATCGTTGACCTAGTCCTAGCACTAACACTAGATCAAACCCTAGCCATTACTCTAAACATAACCCTAGCCCAAACCCTAACCCCAATTCTAGCCCTAATCCTAAATGTAACCATAGTCCATACTCTAGCTCTAACACTAACCATTACCCTAATCATAACCCTAAACCTAATGCTAAACCTATCCCTAACCATAACCCTAAACCTAACTCTATCCCTAGCCCTGATTCTAACCTGAAGCCTCAACCTAGCCCTAACACTTACTCAATCCCTGACCCTTACCCTTAACCTAACCATAAGAAAATGATAAGCCTAACCCTAAACCTAACCCTAACCCTAGCCCTAATCCTAAACTAGATTTAACCTTAGCTCCAACCCCATCAATTACCCTGACCCTAACCATAAATGTCACAATAACCTTAGCCCTAACCCTAAACCTCCTCTAACCCTAACTGTAAACCTAACCCTAGACCTCATAATAAACCTAAACCTTGCCCTAGTCCTAACCCTATCTGAAACCCTAACAATTATGCTAAACTTAACACTAACCCTAGTCCTAAATCTAAACCTAACCATAACCCCCCTAACCCGACATCTAAACCTGTCCATTACCTTAACCCTAAGGATAACCATAATCCTAACCCTAGACCTAATCCTAAACCTAACCATATCCTTAGCACTAACCCTAGCTCAAACCTTAACCCATATCCTAAATCTAACCCTAGGCTTAATCCTTACCCTAACCCTAAATCTAGCCCTAATCCTAAACATAACCCTAGCCCAACCTACCTCTAATCCTATCAATTACCCTAATGATAACCATAAATCTAATGTTAACCCTAGGCCTAACCCTAACCCTATCCATTACCCTAAACCTCATCTGAGCCCTAAACCTAACCTGACCCAAACCTAACCTAATCCATTATCCTAACTCTAATTCAAACTTAATGCTAATTTGAGCCATAACCCTAAACCTCAACCTAACCCAAACAAAAACCCTGACTCTGACTAAAATAATACCCCTAGCTCTCACCTTGAACCTCACCATAAACCTAACTCTGACACTAAACCTAGCCATAAATCTTACCCCAAAACTTTCCCTAACCATAACCCTAGATCTGATATTAGCCCTGGCCCTCATTCTTGCCATAACCCTAACATAAATGCTAGCCCTCATCCTAGCCCTATAACTAGCCTTGATCCTAAACCGAAACCAAACTCTAGCCCTATCCCTAATTTTATCCCCGTCCCTAGTTCTGAACCTTGGTATAACCCCATCCCTTCCCCCAAATTTAACCCTAACTCTAACTCTAGACATAAACCTTACACTAATCCTAGACCTGATCCTAGCCCTAATTTAGCCCTAACCCTACCACTAGCACTAAGACTAATTCTAACTCTCACCCTAGCCCTATTCCTAGATCTAACCCTATTCCTTACTATAACCCTAACACTTGCCCTAACCTTAGCCCTAACATTACCCTAGCCCTAAACCTAGAACTAACCATAACTGTAAGTTCAACCTTAACCTTAAGCCTAAACCTCACCCTAACACTAGCCCTAACACTAATACTAATCCTAAAACTAGCCCTAATCTAGTTCAAGCCCTAAAACAAAACATAGCCATAGCCCTCACACTAACCCTTAACCTAACCAAAACCTAACCTTACACCTAGCCCTAACATCAGCCCTAATTCCAGTCCTAACCTAACCCTAAAACTAACCTTGAGCCTGACTCTGACCTTACACTAACACTAGCTCTACATCACCCTAAAAGTATACATAACCCTAAAACTAGAATTAGTTCTAACAGTAACCCTAAAAGTAGCCCTAATCATAACTCTAGTTCTTACATTAGCCTTAGCCCTAATCCTAGCCCTAATCTAACCCAGAACCTAGCCCTAAACCGAGCCCTACACCTCGTTTTAACCCTAACCCTAACCCTAATCATTACCCTACACCTAACCCTAACCCTAAAACTGGCCCTAACCCTAAACCTAACCATAGACTTAATCCTAACAATAATCCTAGCCCTTACTCTACCTCTAATCCTATCCATTACCCTAAACATAACCCTAATCCTAATGCTAACCCTAGCCATAAACTTAAACCTAATCCTAAACCTAGACCTGACACTAACCCTAACTGTCACCCTAGCCCTCACCTTAGCTCAAACCCTACACTTACCATAAATCTAACCCTAACACTAACCCTAGACCTAACCTTAACCCTAAACCTAGCCCTAATCCTAACTATAACCGTAGCCTCTAACCCTAACTATAAACATCTATCCCTCATCCTAGCTGAAACCATAGCCCAAATCCTAGCTCTAACTTTATCCATTACCTTAAACATGACCTTAAACTTAATGCTAACCCTAGCCCTAACCCTAAACCTAACCCTAACTGTAGCCCTGATTCTAACCATAACCCTCACCCTAGCCTTTACCCTAGCTCAAACCCTAACACTTACAATAAACCTAACCCTAACACTAGCCTTATATGTAACCAAAACCCTAGCCCTAATCCTAACCTTAACCTAAGCCCTAACACTAGCACTAAACCTATTCATTACTCTAAATATAAGCCTAAACCAAATACTAACCCTAGGCCTAAACCAAACCCTATCCCTAACACTAACCCTATACATTACTCAAAACTTAACATGAACTGTAAACCTAAATGTATCTATTATTCTAACCCTAACAATAACCCTAATGCTAATTTGAGCCCTAACCTTAAACCTTAACCCAAACCAATCCTTAACCCATACTCTGACCATAATAATAACCTAGCTCTATACCTGACCCCTATGCTAAAACTAACCCTTACACTAGATCTAGCCATAAAACTATCCCTAACTCTATCCCTAACCATAACCGTAGACCTGACATTAGACCTAGCCCTTATCCTAGCCCTAACCCTAACACAAACCCTTGCCCTCATCCTAACCCTAAACCTAGACTAAATCCTAAATGAAACCCTCACCCTAGCTCTATTCCTAAATAAAACCCTCGCCCTAGCACTGAACCTAGCTATATAACCCCATCAATTCCCCTAAAACTAACCCTAACTTTAGCCCTAACCATATGCCTAACCATAACACTAATCATAGTGCTAATCCTAGCCCTATTTGAACCCTAACCTTAACCCTACCCCTACCCCTAGCCCTAAGACTAACTCTAACTCACACCCTAGCCCTATTTCTATTTATAACTCTATTCATTACCATAACCCTCACAATAGCCCTAACCTTAGCCATATCCATAGCCATAGCCCTAACCCTAGATCTAACCATAACTCTAAATCTAACCCTAATCTTAAGCCAAAACTTCATTCTACAACTAATTCTAACACTATTGCTAATCCTAAAACTAGCCCTAATCCAAGCCCTAGCCCTAAAAGAAAACCGAACCATTGCTCTAACCCTAAACCTTAACCTAAACCAAACCCTAACCCATAACTAGCCATAACCAGAGCTCTAATTAGAGTCCTAGGCCTATTTTTAAACTAACTCTCACTCTACTCATATTGAAACACAAACCCTAGCTCTAAATATCACCCTAACCCTAAAACTAATGCTAACACTAGACCTAGCTGTTACCCTAATCCTGAAACTAACCCTAATCGTAACCCTAGTTCTTACATTGGCCTTAGCCAAAATCTAGCCCTAACTCTAACACAAAAATAGCCCTATTCCGAGTCCTAACACTAGATTTAACCCTAACCCTAACCCCTAACCCTAAAACTAGCCCTAAACCTAACCCTAATCCTAGCCCTAACCCTAGTTCTAATCCTATCCATTACCCTAAGCCAAACCCTATTCATAATGCTAACTTTAGTCCTAATCCTAATCCTTAGCCAACCCCAAATAACCCTATTCCTAGTCCTAACACTAGTACTCATTCTAGATCTAATCCTAACCTAAAACCTCACCTTTACCTTCACCTTATTCTAATCCTAACACTAATTATAGGTCTAAATTTGACCCTAAACCCAAACTGAAACCTAAAATTAGCCCTACCAGTAAACTTATGCCTAAAACTAACCCTAACACTAGCCATAGACCTAAACCTAATCTTAAATATAGTTATTACTCTAGCCTTTGACCTAAACAAAAACATAGCCCTAACCCTAATAATAACCCTTAACCTAAACCAAACACTAACCTTTCCACTAGACTTAACCCTAGTCCTATTCTGGCTTTCACGCTAACCCTAACTTTAACCTGAATACTGGCCCTGACATTAACATTAAACCTAGCTATAAACCTTACCCTAACCCAAAACCTAAACCTAACACTATACCTAGCATTAAGCCTAACCCTAAAACTAGCTCTAATCAGGACCCTAGATCTTACAATATACATAGCACTAACCCTAGGTCTAAATCTAACAAACCTAACCCTAATCAAGGCCTAAACCTACTCTAAGCATAACCCTCACCCTAAATATAACCCCAGTCCTAACCCTAACCCTAACACTCACCTTACTCCTAATTCTAGCTTAAAAACCCTTAGCCCAAACATGACCCTAGCTCTATTCCTAAACATAACCCTAACCATAGCCCTAATCCTAATCTTAACCCTAAACCTAACACTAGCTCTAACCCTAGGCATTAGCCTACCTCTAACCCTAACCCTAATCGAAACCATAACGCAAACCATAAACCTATCCCTAGACCTAACTGTAAACCTAAACCTTGCCATAGCCTTAACCCTAACTCAAATGCTAACTTTTACCTTAAAACCAACAGTAAACCTAGCCCTAAAACTAAATTTAGACCTAAACCTAGCCTTAACCATAAAGCTAACCTTACATCTAACCCAATCTATTATTCTAAACCTAATGCTAACACTAATGAAAACCCTAGTTCTAACCCTAAATCTAACCCTGATCATAACATTAAACCTAACCCTTGTTCTAGACACAACCCTAGAAAAAAAACCTAACCTTTACCCTAAATCAAACCATACCCCTACACTGAGCTAGGGTTACTAGCCCTAACTCAAAACCTAACCTAACTCTAGCCCTAATCTTAACCTAACCATAGCCCTAACCATAGCTCTAACCCTATATATTATCCTTATGATAACCCTAATCCTAATGCTAACCCTAGGCATAACCCTAACCCTTTTGCTAACCCTAAAGCTCTCTCCATTGCCCTCAACCTTCCCTGAAACCTAAACCAAACACAATTACCCTAACCCTAACCCTAAACCCAATGCTCATTTGAGCCCTATCCTTAAACCGTAACCTAAAACAAACCCTAACCCTGATCTTGACCCTAAAAGCACACCCAGATATAAACCTGACCCTTACACTAAGCTTAAAACTTACACTAGACCTAGACACAAACCTAACACTAAATATACCCCAAAGTGTAACACTAGACCTGACATAAGCCCTAGCCCTAATTCTAGACCTAACCCTACAACTAACCCTAGGCCCCATCCTAGCCATAAACTTAGCCTTAATCATAACCCTAACCCTAACCCTAGCCCTAACCCAAATTCTAACCCTCACCCTACCTCTAAACCTAGCTATAACAACATACCTTACCCTAAAATTAACTATAACCCTAGCCCTAACACTAGGCTTAAGCTGAACACTAGCCCTAGCCCTAATCCTAGCCCTAACTTAGCCCTGTCCCTAAAAATAACCAAAACCCTAGGCCTAAAACTGACTCTAACTTTCACCCTAATCCTAGCCCTAACTTAGCCCTATCCCTAAAACTAACCAAAACCCTAGGCCTAAGACTAACTCTAACTCTCACCCTAGTCCTAGCCCTAGTTCT
Organism: Marmota flaviventris; assembly: GCF_047511675.1. Taxonomy (NCBI): domain Eukaryota; kingdom Metazoa; phylum Chordata; class Mammalia; order Rodentia; family Sciuridae; genus Marmota; species Marmota flaviventris. Next base: position 42,146,805 of record NC_092516.1, on the reverse strand, counting down.
AACCCTATCTGTTACCATAACCATAACCCTATCCCTAACCCTTGCCCTATAGTTAGACCTAGCCCTAATCCTAACACTAAATCCAAATCTAACCCTAACCCAAAGCCTAAGCCTAACACTGACACTAGCTCTAACCCTAATGCTAATCTTATAACTAGCCCAAACCCTAAACCTACGACTAAAACAAAACTGAGCAACAGCCCTAACACTAAACCTTAACTTAAACCAAACCCTAACACTACACCTAGACGTAACCCTAGCCCTAATTTGAGTCCTAACCCTAACCTTAAAACTTACCCTGACCCTGACTCATATCCTAACACTGACCCTAGCTCTAAAGACCACCCTATACTTAAACCAAACCCTAAAAGTAACCCTAGCCCTAATTCAAGTCATAATCCTAAACTTAAAGCAAACACTGACCTGACTGATATCCTAACCGTCACCCTAGCTCTAAACAAAGCCCTCACCTTAAACCGAACAGTAAACCTAGCCCTTACTTGAGTGCTAATCCTAACCCTAAAACTGACCTTGATGCTTTCTCATATCCTAACAATAACCCTAGCTCTAAATATTACCCTAACCTTAAACCTAAACCTAACACTAGACCTACCCATAACTCTAACCCTAAAACTAACCCTAATTGTAACCCTGGCTCTTACATTAGCCAATGCCCAAATCAAGCCCTAATCCTAAAATGAAAACTAGCCCTAAACCGAGCTCAAAATTTATATTTAACCCTAACCCTAACCCTAACCCTAACTCTAGCATTAACACTAGCTCTAAGGCTATCCCTTAACCTAAGAAAAACCCTAACCCTAATGGTAACCCTAGACCTATCTCTAATCCTTAGGTTAACAACAACTCTAACCCTATTAATAGTCTTAACCCTAGCCCTCATTCTAGCTCTAACCATATCCCAAACACTAACGCTAACCCTGACCCTTATTCTGACCCTAACCCTAGGTCTAATACTGACCCTATCCCTTGACCAAAACCTAACACTATCCCTAGACCTAAAGCAAATCCTAAATCTAGTCTTAACTCTACCCCTAGACCTAAACATAAACCTAGCCCTAGCCCTAACAATAATCCTTAACCTAACTTAAACACTAACCTAACCCTAGACCTTAACATAGTCCTAATTCTGGCTATAACCCAAAGACTAACTCTAACCAAAACACCGACCCTGTCTCTAAATCTGACTCTACCCGAAAATCCAAACCCAACACTAGACCTAGCCATAACTCTAACCCTACAACTAGCCCTCAACATAACCCTAGCTCTTACATTACCCATAGCCCTAAACCTAGGCCTAAACCTAACACAAAACCTACAGCTAATCCTAAGGCTAAATCAAACCTTAAGCATAACCCTAACCCTAACCCTAGCCCTAACCCTAAATTAACTCTCGCCTTAGTCCTAATCCTAGCTCAAAGCCTAAACATTATTCTAAATATAAACCTACACCTATCCCTCAATCTAACCCTAACACTATCCCTAATCCTAACATTAACCCTAGCCTTAAACCTAGCTCTAAACCTACCGATTACTCTAAACCTAAATCTAAACTTATTGATAATTCTAGGCTTAATGCTAAACTTAAACCTAACTGGAAAACTAACCCTAGACCTAACCTTAAATCTCACACTTGCCATAGACCTAACCCTAGCTCAAACTCTAACCCTTACTATAAACCTAAATATAACCTCTAACTCTAAGCCTAAACCTCAATCAAACGTTAAACATAGCCCTAAATCTACATATAATTGTATACATTACCCTAAACCTAACCCTATCCCTAATGATGTCACTAGCCCTAATCCTAACCCTAACCCTATGAGTACTATAATCTTATCCCTGGAAGTAACCCTAAACTTAAACCTCACCCTAACCCTAACCCTAACCCTGACTCAAAACCTAACCATTTTGTTAAACATAAACCTAAGCCTAAACCTAGTTTTAACCCTAACACTAACCCTAATTCAAGACCTATTTCTAACCATAAACCTAGCCCTAAACTTAGCTCTAATTCCATCCATTATACTAACCATAACCCTTACACTAATGTGAACCCTAGGCCTAATCTTAATCCTATCACTAACCCTAACCCTATCAATTACCCTAAACCTAATGTAAACTCTAAACAAAACCCTATCAGTACCTAACCCACACCCTAGTGCTAACTCAAGCCCTAACCATAAACCCTAACCTCAAGCAAACTCTAACAATGACCCTGACCCTAATAAGTCTCCTAGCTCTAAGGCTGAATTTACATTAATCCTAACACTTACACTAGACTTAGCCATAACCCTGATCCTAAAATTATCCCCAACCCTAACCTTAGACCTGATATTAGCCATAGCCCTAACCCTAGCCCTAAACCTAACACAAACCCCAGCCCTTATCCTAGCCCTAAACCTAGCCTTAATCCTAACCCTAAACCTAACTTTAGGCCTAACACAAAAATTAACCCTAGTCCTAATCTTAGCCCTAATTTAGTCCTATTCCTAACCCTAGCCCTAACACTAGCCCTAAGACTAAATCTAACTCCCACCCTAACCCCATCCCTAGTTCGAACCCTATCCCTTACTGGAACCCTAACCCTAGCCCTAATCCTAGCCCTAACCCTAGCCCTATCATTAGCTCTAGCCCTAACCTAGATCTAATTTTAATGCTAATACAAAACTTAACCCTAAGCCTAACCCTAAATCTAAATCTAACACTAGCCCTAAAACAAAACCGAGCCATAGCCCTAACCCTAGCCCTAATCAAAATCATAACCCTAGCCCTAATCCTATTTCTAACCCTATGCAGTGCCTTAACCATAACCCTAGGCCTAAACATAACCCTATCCCTAATCCTAAACCTATGCATTATTCTAAACCAAACCTAAATCCTAAACCTCACCCTATAATTACACTAACACTAACCATAAAGATAATTCGAGCCCTAAATTTAAAACTTAACCTATCCCAAATTTCTAACCCAGAACTTGACTGTAATAATACACTTAGCTCTAAACCTGACCCTAACCCTAAACCTAACCCTTACATTACATGTAGCCATAAACCTAACCCTAAAACTATCTTTAACCATAACCCTAGATCTGATATTAGCCCTAGCCCTTTTCCTAGCCCTAACACTAAAAGAAACAATAGCCCTCATCCTAGCCCCAAACCTAGCCTCAATCATAACCCTAACCCTAATCATAGCCCTAACCCTAATTCTAACCCTCACCCTATCATAAAACCTAGTTATAATGCCAATCCTTACCCTAAACTTAAGCCTAACCCTAACCCTAACACTATGTCTAAGGTGAACACTAATCCTAGCCCTAATTCTAGCCCTAATTTAACCCTATCCCTATCCCTAAACCTAACCCTAGCCTTAAGACTAACCCTAACTCTCATACTACCATATCTCTACTTCTAACCATATCCATTACCATAATCCCAAACCTAGCCCTAACCCTAGCCATAAATCTAGCAATAACCATTGCCTAATCTTTATTCCTATTCCTAACCCTAGATCTAACCCTAACTCTAAATCTAACCCTAAACCTAAGCCTAAGCCTAACATTAACACTAGGCCTAGCCCTAATGCTAATCATAAAAATAGTATTAACCCTAATGCTTGCAGTAAAACAAACCTGAGCAATAGCCCTAACGCTAAACCTTAACTTAAACCAAATTTTAACACTACACATAGACCTAACCCTAGCCCTAATTCGAGTCCTCATCTTAACCTTGATACTAACCCTAACTCTGACTCATATCCTAACATTCACCCTAGCTCTAAACACCACCCCAACCCTAAAACAAACCCTTACAGTAACCCTAGACTTAATTCGAGTCCTAACCCTAACCCTAAAAGTAAACCTGACCCTTACTATTAACCTAACACTAACACAGCTCTAAATTTCACCCTAACCTTAAACCTAATCCTAACACTAGAGGTTTAACCCCTAACCATCACCCTAAAACTAACTCTAAAAACCATAGATCATACATTATTCATTGCTCTAAGCCTAGCCTTAATCCTAACACAAAAACTAGCCCTAATCCGAGCCATAAACCGAGCTTTAACCCCAACCCTAGCACTAATTCTAGCTCTAACGCTATCCCTTACCCTATGCCAAACCTTAAACCTAATGCTAATACTAATCATAATCCTAATCCCAATCCTTAACCTAACCCAAACCCTAACCCTATTAGTAGGGTTAGGGTTTGGGTTAGGTTAAGGATTTGGATTAGGTTTAGGTTAGACCTAATACTTAAACTAACCCAAACCCTAACCCTAGTCCTCATTCTAGCTCCAACCATAAACCAAACCCTAACCCTAACCCTGACCCTTATTCTGACCCTAACAGTGATCATAGGTCTAAACCTGAACCTAACCCTAAAAGGAACCTAACACTAGCCTTACTGGTAAACTTATACCTAAACCTAACCCTAACACTATCCCTAGACCTAAACCTAATCCTAATATATCCATAACTCTATGCCTAGACCTAAAGAAAAACCTAGCCCTAGCCCTAAAAATAACCCTTAGCCTAAAGCCAAAAACTAACCTTTCCCCTAATCTTAACCCTGGTCCTAATACTGGCTTTCTCATTAACCATAGCCATAAACTGAACACTGGCCCTGACACCAACAATAACCCTAGCTCTAAACATCACCCTAACCCTAACCTAACCCTAAAACTACACTTAGATCTAACATCAACCCTAAAACTAGCCCTATCATAGCAAAGTTCTTACATTTGCCATAGCCCTAACCTATTGCAAAACCTAGCCCTAACCCAAGCCCTACCCTAGCTTTAACCCTAAAGCTAACCATAACCCTAACCTTAGCCTTAATCCTAAGCATAACACTAGCCCTATCACTAGGTCTAAGCCTATCCATTACCCTAATGATAACCCTAATGCTTCTCCTAACCCTAGGCTGAACCCTAATCCTGTTCTTAACCCTAACCCTATCCATTACCCTACACCTATCCTGAACTCTAAACCTAAAACTATCATTAACCTATCCCTAACCATAATGATAACTCGAGCCTTATCCCTAAACCTTAATCTAATAAAAACCCTAACTCTGACCCTTACCCTAATAATACCCATAGTTTTAAACCTGACCCTAACAAGAAACCTGACCCTTAGAATAGACCTAGCTATAAACCTAACCCTAAAACTCTCCCTAACTGTAACCCTAGACTTGACATTAGCTCTCGCTCTAATCCTAGTCCTAATCCTAACACAAAAATTAGCCCACATTCTAGCCATATACCTCACCATAATCATAAACCTATCCATAACCAAACCCTAATTCTAATCCTCACCCTAATGCTAAAAGTAGATATAATCCCATCCCTTAACCTAAACCTAACCCTAACCCTAACTCTAACACTAACCCTAGCCCTAAATCTAGGCCTACCCCTAACACTAACCCTAGTCCTAATCCCAGCCCTAATTTAGCCCTATCCCTAACTCACCCCTAACCCTAGCCCTAAGACTAACTCAAACTCTCACGCTAGCCTTATACCTAGTTCTAAACCTATCCCTTACCATCACCCTATACCTAGCCCTAAACTTAGCCCTAATCCTAGCCCTATCCTTATCACTAGCTCAAAGCCTATATCTAAACCTAACTGTAAATCTAACCCTAAACCTAAGCCTAAACCTCACAATAACACTAGCCCTAATCCTAAAATTAATCCTAAAACTAGCCCTAACTCTACCCCTAGCACTAAAACAAAACCAAATCATAACCCTAACCCTAACAAATAACCTAAACCATACCATAACCCTACACCTAGCCCTGAACCTATCTCTAATACTAGTCCTAACTCTAACCTGAAAACTAATCTGGACTCTGACTCTGACCCTAACATTAAACTTAGCTCTAAACATCATCATAACCATAATCTTAACCCTAACAGTAGACTTAGCCCTAATCCTGACCCTATCACTAGCTCTAATCATATCGCTACTTTGTACATTAGCTGTAGCCTTAACCCTAGCCCTAACCTAACCAAAACCTAGCCTTAATCCGAGTCCTAAACCTAGTCTTTTTAAGATTTATTTTTTACTTTTCGGTGGACACAATATTTTTATTTTATTGGTATGTAGTGCTGAGGATCAAACCCAGTGCCCTGTACATGCTAGACGAGCATGATACTTCTTGAGCCACATCTGCAGCCACTAAACCTAGCTTTAACCCTAAAAGTAAATCTAACCATAACCCAAAACAAAAGCCCTAATTCTATACATAATCCTACCCCTAATCTTAGGTGTAACCCTATCCATTACACTAATGATAACCCATTATGCTAAATCTAGGCCTAACTCTAACCCTATCCATTACACTAAACCACACCTTAATCCTAACCTTAACCCCAAAAAAACCCTAATCCTATACATAACTCTACCCCTAACCTTAGGTCTAACCCTATCCATTACCTTAATAATAACTCTTATGCTAACCCTAGGCCTAACGCTAACCCTATCCATTACACTAAACAACACCTAAACGCTAAATCTAACAGTTTCATTATCTTAACCCTAAACCCTAATGATAATTCAAGCCCTAAACCTAAACCCTAACTTAACTCAAACCCTCACCTTGATTGTGACCCTAATAATAACCCTAGCTTTAAAACTGAACCTTAGTATAAACCTAACCCCTACACTGGACCAAGCCATAAATCTAACACTAAATCCATCCCTAACTGTAAACCCAGACCTGATATTAGCCCTAGCCCTAATACTAGCCCTAACCCTAACACAAGCATTAGCCCTCATCCTGGCCCTAAACCTAGCTTTAATCATAACCCTAAACCTAACCCTAGCCCTAGCCCTAATACTAACCCTTGTCCTAGCCCTCAAACTAATCCAATAACTTACCCTAAATGTAATACTAACTCCAACCCTAACCAAAGGCCTAAACCTAACACTAACACTAGCCCTAATTTAGCCCTATCCCTAACCCTAACCCTAACCCTAGCCCTAAGACTAACTCTAACTCTCATACTAGCCCTATCACTAGTTCTAACCCTATACCTCACCATATTTCTAAACCTAACCCAAACCCTAGTTCTAACCCTTACCCTATCCTTAGTCATAGCCCTAACCGTAGATCAAAACTTAACTCTAAATCTAACCCTAACCCGAAGCCTAAACCTAACCATTATAAATACATTTATATTTAGACTCTGTGTTTACAGATGTTGGCTTCAATTATTATTTAGAATATAGTCATTAGTTTCATAAAAGGCATACCATTTCTGGTGGTGTATAGAGAACTGAGGGTCAGGGATAGGATGCTATGTTAAGGGGGAAAGGAAAGAGGGTATGTGATTAATCTAACTTAGCAACTTTGAAGGAGAACTCTAATGAATAAACAGGGGGAATTTATGGAATAAGGTATAAATTCAAACTCCTAATCTGTATTCATAAAATTACCCTATATATAAATAGTAAAATTTAGGAGGCTGAAAGTGGGATAGAGGGAGAATTAAAAAAGAAGGAAAAATAACAAGTAAATAGAGGGAGAAAGAAAATAAGAGCAAATAAAAAGGTGGTGAGGTGGGGCCTATGTGTTTCCTCTATATTATACTATTCTAGTGATTCAGTTCTTAAAGTCCAATTTCATGAAAAGTTCTTGGTTGCACATATGTTGACATTGTGATGACCAGAGGGGAAGAATAGAGGAGAATGGATGAGAAGAGCAAGAAAAAGAAAAGTAAGAAAAAAAGTCTCTCAGCACTCTGTTTTCTTTTCTTGCAGTAGGTGGAGTTGTCTATTCCTAGCTTGAGTCTCTGTGTTCAGCGTGGTGGAGGTATCTTGGGAGAGAGAGCTTGAGCTCCTTCCTGGAGCCTCCTTACTCTTAGTCTCCGAATTAGAAACCAGGTGCCAGTACTGTTGCTCTTCCGCAGTGATAGCTACACCCCCCAAAAGCTTGTGTGAAAATCTTGAGTTATCACAGCTGGATGTAGGAGAGTTGGAAACCCCTTACCTGATAAGCTGCAGAACCGAGCTGGTGGTAGCCACACCCACTGATAGATGGCAAGTAAAGTTTTGCAAGATGGATTCCATCTATTACCCATGTGTGGTGTTTGGTGAAGTGGGTGGTTCTGTAGTGACCTTGTGCTGTGTCCAGAGCTCGTTCTGGTGATTCTCAAGCAAAGTCTCTGTTCTGTGCTGCCTTCTGTCTGCACAGTGAACGCCCATGCAACTGAGACTGCTATCTGCGCCCAGAAAAACTGAACAGCCGAGCCTTCTATCTGAGCTGAGAGCACCCATGGGGCCCTAGTTTTCTTCAAATTTCTATGATACTGGGCAGGATTCACCTTTTACTTAGCCTTACTATGCTCCACAAGTTTGGACTTTCTCGGTTCAATGGTTCACTGTCAGGAACAGATTGTGTTTTAAGGTTTCCCTTCATTATGGCTTATTGATTTGAATGAAAATTGAGCTGGAACTCCAACAGGGTTTGCAGGAGGTGCTTGAAACTTCACACAATCAGTTCTCAGTGGGCCCTCTCTTGTTTCTTTCTTTTGAAGGTAGGCCAAAATGAAGCATGCAAAAGAAACTGTCTGAGAGCACTTAAGGAGAAAACAGAGAAACATGTATGTACTGAAATAAGTATCCCAACGATTTGATCAGATTTATTTGATACTACACACTATTCATCTTTTAGCTTGCTGCACTAGGCTCCCCAAGGTTGGCACTTCTAGGATTAATGGTTCTCTAAAGAGGTAAGGGTTAGTGTTACAGTTAGGGTTAGGGCTAGCTTTAGAGCTAGTGTTAGGGTTAGAGTTTGTTTTGTTCAAATTTCTTTGATACTGGGAAGATTTATCTTTTCCCATCCCTACTATGTGCCCCAGTTTTGGGACTTCTTGGTTTAATGGTTCATTGTTTGGAATAGTTTGTATTTAATGTCTCACTTCATTTTGAGCTATATGGGTAAATACAAATGAAGCTGGAAATCAGAGGGTTGATGCTAGCTTGTTGAAACTTCACATACTCAATCAGTTGTCTGTGGGCACTCTCTGGTTTCTTCCTTGTAAAAGAGGCCATAAGCTGAAGCATGCAAAACAAGTATATCCAAGAGCACTTTACGAGAAAACAGGGGAATATGCATGTACTGAAATACCTCCCCCAATTATTTGGTCAGATTTCTTTGATACTGTGCAGGATTCATCTGTAAGCTCCCCCACTAGTCTCCCCATGTTTAAAAATTTATGATCAAAGGTTCTCTGAACAGGTTAGGCTTAGGGTTATGGTTAGAGTTAGGGCAAAGTGTTAGAACTAGTTTTAGGGTTAGAGTAAGTTTTTTTAAAGTTTATTGGATACTGGGCAGCATTTACCTTTTCCTATTCTTAGTGTGCTTCCCATGTTTGGGCCTCCTAGGTAAAAGGGTTTGCTCTCAGAAGCAGTTTTAATTTTCATGGGTCACTTCATTTTGCCCTATAGGGGTGAATGGAAATGGATCTGGACTCAAACAGGGTTTGTGCTAGCTGCTTGAAACTTCACACTCTCAATCAGTACTCAGTGCACATTCTCTTATTTGTTTCTTGTGGTGGTAGCCAAAACCTGAATTAGAAAGAAATAGCTTTACCTGTGAGCACTTTAGGAGCAAGCTTCATTTTTTTGCATGGATTGCTTTGATATTGTACAGGATTCATCATTTTCCTCATCTTAGTAGGATCCCCATGTTTGGGTTTTCAATGTTTGCCAGTTCACTGTCAGGAACACTTTGAATTTTTAAGTTTCACTTTATTGTGTCCTATAGACGTGAATGAAAATGGAGCTGGAAATCAAACAGAGTTAGTACTATCTGCTTGAAACTTCACACACTCAATCAGCTCTCTATGGGCACTCTCTGGTTGTTCCTTGTGAAAGTACCTTAAACTGAAGCATGAAAAAATAATTTATCCAAGAGCACATTAGGAGAAAACAGGGAAATATGCACCTAATGAAATACCTCCCCCAATTATTTGGTCAGATTTCTTTGATACTGCACAGGATTCATCTGTTAGCTTGCTCCACTGGGCTCCTTTATTTGGGGACTACTATGATCAATGGTTTTCTAAACAGGTTAGGTTAGATTTAGTATTAGATTAGGGCTAGGGTTACAGCTAGTGTTGGTTAGATTTAGTTGTGTTCAAATTTCTTTGATACTGGGCAGGATTCAACTTTGACCTAGCATTACTATATTCTCTAGGTTTGGGCCTCTTGGGTCAAGGGTTTGCTCTCTTGAACAGTTTGTATTTTAAGTTTTCATTTCATTTTGACCTATGCATGTAAATGGAAATGGAGATGGAAATCCAACAGAGTTGGTGCTAGCTACTTCAAACCTCACACACTCAATCAGTTTTCTATGGGCATTCTCTAGTTTATTTCTTGTAAAAGTAGCCCTAAGCTGAAGCATGCAAAGCAACTTTATGTGAGAGCACTTTAGGATAAAACAGGAAAATAGGCATGTACTGAACTACCTCCCGATTTATTTGGTCAGATTTCTTTGATATTGTGAACGATTCATTTGTTAGCCTACCCAAGTTGGCTCCCGAAGTGTGGGACTTCTAGTATCAAAGGGACTCTAAACAGGTTAAGGTTAGTTTTGTTTTCAAGTTTCTATGATACGGTGCAGGATTCATCTTTTTCCAATTTTTATTATACTCCAAATATTTGGGCCTCCCAAATAAAGGGTTTGCTTTCAGGAACAGTTTCACTTTTCATTTTTCTATTCTTTTTGCCCTATAGGGGTGAATAGAAATGAAATTGGTAACCGAACAGGGTTTGGGCTAGCTGCTTGAAACTTCACATAGTCCATCAATTTTCAGTGAGCATAATCTGGTGTTTGCCATGGAAGTAGCAGCCCTAAGATGAAGTAGAAAGTAACAGCTTTATCTCTGAGTGCTTTAGGAGGAAGCACAATACCCATGTACTGAAAGAGCTTCAATTTTTTTGTTGTTGTTGGATTAATTTGATACTGTACAGGATTCATCCTTGACCTATCCTTAGTAGGCTCCCCAAGTTTGGGCCTTCAAGTTTCAATGGTTCAGTGTCAGGAACAGTTTGAATTTTTAGGTTTCACTTCATTATGGCCTATAGGTGTGAATGCAATGGAGCTAGAAATAAAACAGGGTTGATTCTAGCTGCATGAAATTTCACACGCAGTCAGCTTTCTCTGGGCACTCTTTGGTTTTTCTTTGTGAAAGTACCTTAAGCTGAAGCATGAAAAACAATTTATCCATGAGCACTTTAAGAAAAAAACTGGAAAATATGAATGGATTTCATATGAACAAATATGAAATACCTCCCCAAATTTTTCATCAAATTTCTTTCATACTGCACAAGATTCATCTGTTAAGTTGCCCGCTAGGCTCCCCAAGTTTGGGACTCCTATGATCATAGGTACTCTAAACAGGTTAGAATTAGATTAGGATTGGGTTAGATCTAGTGTTAGAGTTAGAGTGAGTTTTGTTCAAACTCATTTGATACTTGGCATAATTCGTCTTTTACCTAGCCTTAATATTTTCCCAGGGTTTGGGCCTTATCCCTTCAATGGTTTGCTGACAAGAACAGTTTGTATTTTAAGGTTTCCTTCATTTTGACATATACAGTTAAATGGAAATGGAACTTGAAATCAAACATGGTTGGTGCTCGCTGCTTAAAACTGCATACACTCAATCAGTTCTATGTGGGCACTATGGTTTCTTCCTTGTGAAAGTTTCCCAAAGCTGAAGCGTGCAAAATCATCCCTAAATTTAACCCTAACCCTAACCCTAATCCTAACCCTAACCTTAGCACTAAGACTAACCATAATCCTAGCCCTAAACCTAACACTTACCCTAACCCTAAATCTTACCCCAAATCACACCCTAGACCTATCCCTAAACCTAACCCTAATTCTAGACTTAATCCAACCGATAACATAACCCCGACCCTAGCTCTAAACCTATCCATTACACTAAACATAACCCTTACCCTAATGGTAACCCTAACCCGATTGTCAAACCTAACTCATCCATTATCCTAAACCTTAACTGAAACCTAAACTAAACTCTATCCATTACCCTAATCCAACAACTAACCCTAATGCTTATTCAATCCTTAACCCTAAACCTTTAGCTAAACCAAATGCTAACTCTGACCCTGACCCTGACCCTAATAATAACCCAGGCTCTAAAGCTGACCTTTAAACTAAACCTAACTCTTACACTACACGTAGCAATATCCTAACTCTAAAATTATTTTTAATGTTAACCCTAGACATGATATTAGCTCTAGACCTGGTCCTAGCCATAAGACTAAGAGAAAACCTAGCCCTTAACCTATCCCTAAACCTAGCCTTAATCCTAAACTGAAACATAATCCTATGCCTAATCCTAATTCTAAATCTCACCCTATCCCTAAAGCTAGATATAACCTCACACATTCTTCTAAACTTAACCTTAACACCAATGCTAACCCTAACTCTAGCCCAACCCCTTAGTCTAACCATAACACTAACCCTAGCCTTAATACTAGCCCTAATGTAGCCCTAACCCTAACACTAACACTAGCCCTAATCCTAAACCCTAATTTAGCTCTAACCCTAACCCTAAATCTAGCCCTAATCCTACTCTAATTTAGCTGTAACTCTAACACTAAACCTAGCCCTAATCCTAGCCCTAATTTAGCCCTAATCCTAGCCCTAATCCTAGTCCTAATTTAGCCCTAACTCTAACCCTAATCCTAAAACTACTACTATAACTAAGACTAATTCTCACCCTAGTCATATCCCTAGTTCTAACTATATTTGTTAACATACTCCTATCCCTCACCCTAACCCTAACCCTAGCCCTAGCCTCATCCCTAACCCTAGATCTAACCCTAACTCAAAATCTAACCATAACCCTAACCCTAAGCCTAAAACTTAACCTTACACTAGCCCTAACCCTGATGCTAATCCAAAATCTAGCCGTAACCATAGCCCTAGCCCTAAAACAAAACCAACCTATATACCAAACTCTAACTGTACAACTAGTACTAACTTTAGCCCTAATTTGAGTTTTAACACTAACCCTAAAACTAACCCTGACTCTGACACTAACCCTAACATAAACCTTGCTCTAAACATCACCCTAACCCTAAACCTAAACATAAAACTAGACCTAAAACAAAACCAGGCCATAGCCATAACTTTAAAAACTTAACCTAATCCGAAAACTAACCCTATTTCTAGCCCTAACCTTAGCACTAATTCGAGGCCAAACCCTAACACTAAAACTACTCTGACCTTGAATTTAACCCTAACACTAACCCTAGCTCTAAACATTATACCTAACTCAACCACTAGACCTAGTCCTAACCCTAATCCTATAAGTTGCCCAAATCATAACCCTAGTCCATACATTGGCCATAACTCTAAAACTAACCCTAACTCTAACCAAAACCTAGCCATAATGCAAGACCCAACCTAGCTTTAACCCTAACCTAAACAGAAAACTAGCCCTAACCCTAACCCTAAACAGCCCTAATCCTAGCTCTAATCATATCCCTTACCCTAAGCTAACCCTAACCCTAATGCTAACCCTAGGACTAACACTAATCCTTAGCCTAACCCAAACCCTCACCCTATTACTAGTCCTAACCCTAGTTCTCATTGTAACTCTAACCATAACCCAAACCCTAAACCTAACCCTGACATTTATTCTGACCCTAAAGGTAACCATATGTCTAAAACTGACCATAACCATAAACCAAACCCTAAAACTAGCATTAGCAATAAACCTATACCTAAACCTAACCCTAACACTAGCGCTAGACCTAAACCTAATCCTAAATCCAGCCATATTTCTAGCCCTAGACCTAAACAAAAACCTAGCCCTAGCCCTAATGATTACCCTTAACCTAACACAAACACTAACCCTACCCCTAGACCTACCTCTAGTGATAATATTGGGTTTAACCCTAACCCTAACTATAACTCGAACAGTGACCCTCACCCTAACACTAACCCTAGCTCTAAACATCACGCTAATGGTAACCCTAACTCTAACATTTGATCTAGCCATAACTCTTACCCAAAAAGTAGCCCTGATCATAACCCTGGTTTATACATTAGTTGTAGGCCTAACCCTAGCCCCAACCTAAACCAAAACCTGGCCATAAGCCAAGGGCTAACCCTAGTTTTACCCTAACCCTAAAACTAGCCCTAATCCACACCCTAACCCTAGATCTAAACCTAGCTTTTACCCTATCCATACCTTAAGCTAAACCCTATAACTAATGCTAACCCAAGTTCTAAACCTAATCCAGAGCCTAACCCAAACCCTAACTCTATTACTAGTCCTAACCCTATCCTTTGTTCTAGCTCAAACCCTAACATAAACCCAAACAGTAACTCTGACACTTATTCTGACCCTAATACTAATGGCAGATATAAACCTGACCCTAACCCAAAACCAAACCCTAACATTAGCCCTACCATTAATTGTATACTTAAACCTAAACCTAACACTAACCCTAGACTTAAAATTAATCCTAAATCTATCAATACCTCTAGCCCTAGACCTGAACAATAACCAAGCCCTAGCCCTAACAATACCTAACCCAAACACTAACCCTACCCCTAGACCTAACCCTAGTCCTAATTCTGGCACTAAACCCAACACTAACTCCAACCTGAACAATAGCCCTGATCCTAACATAATCCTAACTCTAAAGTTCACCCTAAACAAAAACCTAATCCTAACACTAGATCTAGCCATAACCCTAACCCTAAAAGTAGCCCTATCATAACCCTAGCTCTTACATTACCCATAGTCCTAACCCTAGGCCTAAACTAACACAAAACCTAGCCCTAATTTTAGGCCTGAACAAGGCCCTAATTGTAACCCTAAACCTAACACTAGCCCTAAACCTAACCCTAAGGCTCGCTTTAGACCGAACCCTAGGTCAAATCCTAACGTTTACCCTTAACATAACCCTAGCCCTGTCCCAAAACCAAACCTAAAACTAGCTCTAAACCTAACATTAACCATAGCCCTAACCAGAGATATAATTATATCAACTACCCTAATCCTAAACCTAATAATAACCATAAGCCTAGCCCTAACACTAGCTCTAATTTTATCCATTACCCTAACCATAATTTCACCCTAATGCTAACCTTAGGCTTAACCCTAACCCTATCACAATCCCTAAACCTATCCATTGCCTTAAAACTAACCTGAACCCTAATTCTAAGCCTATTCATTACCCTAACCCTAACTCTAACCCTAATGCTAATTCAAGCCCTAAACCTAAAACTTAACCTAAAGCAAACCTTAAGCCAAGCACTGACCCTAATAATACACATAGCTGTAAACTTGACCCTTACCCTAAATCTAACCCTTACACTAGACCTAATCATAAACATAAACCGAAACCTATCTCTAACTGTAACCCTAGACCTGACATTACTCCCAGCCCTAATCCTAGCCCTAACCCTAACATGAACACTAGCTCTCATCCTAGCCCAAATCTAGTCTTAATCATAACCATAACCCTAATTCTAACCTTTTCCCTAGCCCTAAACCTAGTTATAACCACATTGCTTATCCTAAATCTAACCCAAAACCTAGCCCTAACCTTAACCCTAGGACTAACCCTAACACTAACTCTATCCCTAATCCTAAACCTAACCCTAATACTAGCTTTAAGACTAACTATAACTCTCGCTCTAGCCCTAGCCCTAAACCTAACCCGAACACTTACCATAAACTTATTCCTAGCCATAGCCTAGAGTAACCCTAGGCCTAACCTTGAACCTTCCCCCAACCCTAGATCTAAACCTAACTCTAAATCAAACCCTAATTCTACAACTAAACCTAACTGTAAAACTAGCCCTAACACTAATGTTAATCCTAAAACTAGCCCTAACCATAGGCCTAGCCCTAAAACAAAACTGAGCCATAACATTAACCCTAAACTTTTACCTAAACCAAACCCTAACCTTATATCTAGCCCTAAGCCTAGCCCTAATTTGAGTCCTAATCTTGACCCTAAATCTACCCCTAAACTTGTTTCTGACATTAACACTAACCCTACCTCCAAACATCACCCTAAAACTAAACCTTAACCTAACATTAGACCTGGTCCTACCCCTAATTCTAAAACTACTTCTAATCATAACCCTAGATTATACATTAGCCATAACCTAAAACCTAATGCTAATCAAACCTAGCCCAATTCTGATACCTAACCCTAGCTTTCACTCTAACCCTAACCCTAACATAGCCCTAACCCGAACCCGAACTCTAGCTCTAACCCTATCTCTAACCTTGTACTTTACCCTTGCCAAACCCCAACCCTAATTCTAACCCTAGTCCTATAACTAATCCTTAGTCTAACCCAAACCCTAAACCTATTACTAGACCTAAACCTAGCCCTCATTCTTGTTATAACTATAACCCAAATTTCTAACCCTAACCCTGACCCTTATTCTGATCCTGAACCTAAACCAAACCCTAACAGTAGCCCTACTCATAACCCTATATCTAAACCTAACCCTAAAACTAGCCCTAGATTAAACCTAATCCTAAATCTAGACATATCTTTAACAAGACCTAAGCAAAAACCTAGAACTAGCTCTAATGATAACCCTTAACCTAAGCCAAACACTAACCTTACCTCTAGACCTAACCAATCCTAATTCTGGCTCCAGCCCTAAACCTAATCCTAATCCAAAAACAGATCCTGACACTAACACTAACCGTAGCTATAAAACTGACCCTAACCAAACCTAAACCTAACACTAGATGTATCCATAACCATAAACATAACACTTACATCATCATAGCACTAAAACTAGCTCTAAACCTAACACAAAACCTAGCCCTAATCCTAGGCCTAAATCTAGCCCAAAGCGTAACCCTAACCCTAACCTAAACTTATTCCTTACAGTAAGCCTCACCCTCATGCTAATCCTAACCCTCGCCTTAGACCTAACCCTAGATAAAACCCAAAAAGAATGCTAAACATAACCCTAGCCCTATCCCTAAACCTAATCCTAATCCTAGCCCTAATCATAATGTTAACACTAGCCATAATACTATCTCTAAATTTATCCATTACCCTAAACTGAACCTTAACCATAATGATAACCCTAGCTCTAATCCTAATTGTAAACCTTATCCTAGACCTAACCATAAACCTATCCCTCATCGTAGCCTTAATCCTAGATAAAACCATAACCCTTACTCTAACCCTAATCCTAGCCCAAACCCTAACACTAACCCTAAACCTAAAACTACCCCTTACCCTAACCTGACATCTAACCCTATCCATTACCATAACTCAAATGATAATCTTAGGCCAAACCCTTAAACCTAAACCTACCAAACCCTTACCCTAGCCCTAGCCATAACCCTAACTCTAGCCCTAATACTATTCTAAACCCTAGCCCTAACCCTAAAACTAGTTCTAAACATAACCCTAGCTCTTACATTGGCTGTAGCCCTAAACCTAGCCCTAACCTAACCCCAAACCTATCCCTAATCGGAGCCCTAACACTACCTTTAACCCTAACGTTAACCCTAATTCTAGCTCAAAACCGTACCCTAAACATAACCCTAACCCTTGACATAACCCAAAACCTAACCCTAAATTTAGCATTTATCCTAACCATAAACCTGGCCCTAACCTCAGCTGTAACCCTATATATATTACCCTAATCCTAATCCTAACGCTAAATGCTAACTCTAGGATAATCCTAAACCTACTTCTAACCCTAAACCTATACATTACCCTAGACCTAACCTGAAACCTACACCTAACTATATCCATAAACCTAATCCTAACCTAATAATATTAACCCTAAAACTATCTCTGATAGTTAATAATATTAACCCTAAAACTATCTCTGACCATAACCCTAGACCTGACATTAGCCCAAGCCCTAATGAAGATCTAAGCCTAAATAAACTCTATCCCTAATCCTAGCCCTAATCTTAGACTTAATCCTAAACCTTACCGTAATCATAAACCTAACCCTAATTTTAACCCTCACCCTAGTTCTAAAGCTATGTATAACATCATACCTAACTATAACCATAACCATAACCCTAGCCATAATCCTAGTTTCAGCCTTACTACTAACCCTATCTTTAATCCTAGTCCTAATTAAGCCCTAATTCTAATCCTAAATCTTACCTTAACACTAACACTAACTCTAACTCTCGCCCTAGCCCTATCCCTAGTTCTAACCCTATCACTTATGATAACTCAAAACCTAGCCCTAAACCTATCTCTAACCTTCACTGTAGCCCTAAACCTAGATCTAACCCTAACTCTAAATCTAACCCTAACCCTAAGCCAAAACCACACCTTAACACTAGCTCTAACCCTAATGCAAATTTGAAAGTAGCTCTAACTCTAGAACTAGCCCTCAAGCCAAACCGAGCCATAGCACTGACCCTAAACCTTAACCTTAACCAATCCCTACCCCTACACCTAGCCCTAACCCTAGCCCTCATTCGAGTCCTAACTGTAACCCTAGAACTAATACTTACCCCGACTCTGACCTTAAAACTAAACCTAGCTCTACACATCACCCTATCCCTAAACTTAATCCTAACACTAGACATCAACCTAAACCTAACCCTAAAACTAGGCCTAATCATAATGCCAGTTCTTAAATTAGCCATAGCCCTAAATCTAACACAAAACCTAGCCCTAATCCAATGCCTAATCCTAGCTTTAAACCTAATCCTAACACGGGCCCGAACCTTAACCGTATCCCTAGTCGTAATCCTAGCTCTAACCCTATTTCTTACACTTAGTCAAACCCTCACCCTATTGCTACCCTAGTCCTAACCCTAATTCTATGCCTACCTCAAACCCTAACTCTATTACTAGTCCTAAACCTAGCCCTCATTCTAGCTCTAAACTTAACCCAAATCCTAAACCTAACGCTGACTCTTATTCTGACCCTTATTCTGACCCTAACATTAAACCTAGGTTTAAACCTGACCCTAAACCTTATCCAAAACCTAACACTAGCCCTACCAGTAACCCTAACCCTAAACCTAACACTAACACTAGCCCTAGACCTAAAACTAATTGTAAATATAGCCATAACCCTGGCCTTAGCCCTAACAATAACTCTTAACCTAAACCAAACACTAAATCTACCCCTAGACCTACCCTAGTCCTCATTCTGGACCTAACACTAAACCTATTTCTAAACTGAACACTGACACCCTAACAAAAACCCTAACTCTAAACATTATCCTAATCCAAAAACTAACCCTAACACTACATGAAATCTAAATCTAGCTATAACCATAACTCTAGCTCTTACATTACCCATATACCTAAAACTAGCCCTAAAACTCACACAAAATCTAGCCCTAACCGTAACCCTAACTCTCATTCTAGCCCTAACCCTAGCTCAAACCCTAAACCTTACCCCAAACATAACCCTAGCCCAAAGAGTAAACCTCACCCTAACTCTAGCCCTAACCCTAACTCTATCCATAGCCCAAACCCTAGCTCTAACTCTATCCATTACACTATATATTACCCTAATCCTAATCCTAACCCTAAAACTAATGCTAATCCTAGCCCTAAATGTAATCCTAACCCTACCCTAGCCCAGACTGTAACCCTAACCCTCGCCTTAGCCCTAAACCTAGCTCAATCCCTAATCCTTACACTTAACCTAAAGCTAACACTAAACCAAGGCCGAACCCTAACCCTAACCCCAGCCCTTATCCTAACCTTAACCCTAGTCCTAACCCTAGTTCAAACCAAACCCAATACTGTAACCCTAACCTTAACCCTAATGATAACACTAGACCTAAAGCTAAAGCTACCCTAACTCTAAACATAAACCTAACCCTAGAACTAACAGTAAATATAACCCTAACCCTAAATCTAAGCTAGCTCAAACCCTAACCCTAATCCTAAACCTAAACCTAACACTAACCTCAACCTAACCCTATATTTAACTTGACATCTAAACCTATACCCTAACCCTAATGATAACCTTAGCCATAACCATAACACTAACCATGACCATAACCCTAGAACAAACCATAAATTAACCTTAGCCATAGCAAAAATCCTAGCTCAAACCCTAAACAGTCACCTAAACCTAATCCTAAGTGTAACCCTCGCCCTAACCCTGTCCATAACCCTAACTCTAGCCCTAATCCTAACCATTATTCTAGCCCTAACCCTAGGTCTAACCCTATAAATTACCTTAAAAATACCCATAACCCTAATGCTAACCCTAGGCTTAACCCTAAACCTATCACAAACCCTAACCATATCCGTTACCTTAAATCTAAACTGAACCCTAAACTTAACATTATCCATTACCCTAACCCCTAATTCTAACTTAATGCTAATTTGAGCCTTAACCCTAAACCTTAACCTAACCCAAACCTGAAGCCTGACCCTGAGCCTAATAATACCCCAGCTCTTAAATTGACACATTCCCTAAACGTAACACTTTAATTTGACCTAGCCATAAATCTAACCCTAAAAAATATCACTTAATATAAACCTAGACCTGACATTAGTCCTAGTTCTAATTTTTGCCCTAAACCTAACACAAAACCTAGCCCTAATCCTAGCCTTAAATCTAGCCTTAATCCTAAACCTAACCATAACTTTATTCCTAACCCTAAAGCTAATCATAAAACTAGCCCTATCCCTAACCATAACACTAAAACAAAACCGAGCAAAAGGCCTAACACTAACCTTAACTTAAACCAAACCCTAGCACTACAGTTAGACTAACCCTAGCCCTAAATCGAGTCCTAATTATATCCTTAAAAATAACCCTGAACCTGACTTATATCCTAACACTCATCCTAGCTCTAAACACCACCCTAAACTTTAACTGAACCCTAAAGTAAACCAAGCCCTAATTCGAGTTCTAAACCTAACCCTAAAACTAACCCTGACCTGACTGATATCCTAACACTAACTCTAGCTATAAATACCACCCTAATCTTAAACCTAACCCTAATACTTGACCTACCCCTACCCCTAACCCTAATTGTAACCCTAGTCCTTATATTAGCCGTTGCCTACCCTAGACTTAAACTTCACACAAAAACTCGCCCTAATCTGAGCCCTAAACCTAGCTTTATCCCTAACCATAAACCTAACCCTAGGCCAAAACCTATGCCTTACCCTGAGCAAAACCTTAGTCCTAATGGTAATCCTTGACCTCTCCCTAATCCTTAGGCTAATCAAATCCTAACCCTATTAATAGTCATAACCCTAGATCTCATTCTATCTCTAATGCTATTCCAAACCCTAACCCTAACCTTGACCCTTATTCTGACCATAACATAAACCCTTAGTCTAAACCTGACCCTAACTGTAAACTAAACACTAACACTAGCCCTACTTGTAATCTTATACCTAAACCTAAACCTACAACTAGCTCTGGACCTAAACTTAATTCTAAATCTAGCCTGAACTCTCGCTCTAGACGTAAACAAAAACATAGACTTAGCCCTAAAAAAAACTTTACCTAACCCAAACACTAACTGTACCCCTAGACCTAAACCTAGTCCTAATTCTGGCTTTAACCCTAAATTCAACTCTAACCCAAACACTGACCCTGGCTTTAACACTAAACCTACCTCTAAACCTGGAACTAACCAAAACCTAAACCTAATTCTAGACCCAGCCATAACCCTAAACCTAAAACTAGCCCTAATCATAACCCTAGATCTTACATTACCCATAGCCCTAACCGTAGGCCTAAACCTAACACTAAACATTGAGCTAATTTTAGGCATAAACCTAGCCCTTAACATAACCCTAACCCTAACACTAGCCCTATACCTAACTCTAGCCCTCACCTTAGTCCTAAGATAGCTAAAAGCCTAACCCTTACCCTAAACATAAGCCTAGACCTATACCTAACTCTCACACTAACCCTAGACCAAATCCTAAACTTAACCTAGCCCTAAAACTACACATTACCCTAACCCTAAATCTAAATTTATTGATAATCCTAGCCCAAAACCTAACGTTTTCCCTAACCTTAATTGGATAACTAACCATAGACATAACCCTAAAATCAAACTCAGCATAGCCCTAACTCTAGATCAAACCATAAACCTAACCATAAGCCTAGACATAACCATAGCTCTAATCCTAACCCTATCACTAATTCTAACTCTAAAAATATCTAAACATAACCTAACCCTATCCATTACCTTAACCCTAACCCTAATGTTAGTGATAACCCTAGCCCTAACTCTAACCCTAAACCAAAACCTACCATAATCCTATCCCTAGACCTATTCCTAAACCTAGCCCTAACCCTAGCTCAAAACCTAAACTTTATGCTAAACATAACCCTAAAGCTAACCCTAGTTCTAACACTAATTCTAACCCTAACTCAAGGCATATTCCTAACCATAACTCTAGTTCTAACCTAAGCTATAACCCTATCAATTACCCTAAACATAACCCTTACACTAATGCTAACCCTAAGCCTAAACCTAGCCCTGTCACTAACGCTAATCATATCAATTACCCTAAACCAAACCTGAACCTTAAAACAAACCCTAACTATATCCCTAACCCTAACCCTAATGCTAATTTGAGCAGTAAACCTAAATCCTTACCTAAGCCAAATACTTATCCTAATAATTCCCCGAGCTCTAAACCTGACCCTTACCCTAAACCTATCCCTTACACTAGATGTAGCCATAAGCCTAACCCTAAAACTACCTTTAACCCTAATGCTAGACATGATATTAGCCCTAGCACTAATCCTAGCCCTGAATCTAATACAAACACTAGCCCTCATCCTAGCCTTAAACCTAGCCTTAATCATAACCCTAAGCCCAGCCTTAAACCTAACCCTAACTCTATCCCTCACCCTATGTCGAAACCTAGCTATAATGCCATTCTTTATCCTAAACTTAAACCTAACCCTATCCCTCTTGCTAGGCCTAAGCTGTACACTAACCCTAGTCCTAATCCTAGCTCTAATTTAACCCTATCCCAAACCCAACTCTAATTTTAGCCCTATCACTAACTCTTACTCTCACACTAGCCCTATTCCTAGTTCTAAATCTATCCCTTACCATAACTCTAACCCTGGCCCTAACCCTTGTCCTATCCTTCATCCTAGTTTAATCCTAGACCTAACATAATTATAAATGTAACCCTAACTCTAAGTCTAAGCCTAACACTAACACTAGCCCTAGTCCTAATACTAATTGTAAAACTAGCCCTAACTCTAACCCTAGGACTAAAACAAAACCGAACAATAGACCTAACACTAAACCTTAACTTAAACCGAACCCTAAACTACTACAAAAACTAACCCTAGCCCTAATCGAGTCCTAACCCTAACCTTAAAACTTACCCTGACCCTGACTAATATCCTAACACTCACCCTAGCTCTAAACATGATGCTAACCTTAAACCAAATCCTAACAGTAAACCTAGCCCTAATTTGAGTCCTAACTCAAACCCTAAATCTAACCCTGACCTTGACTCTTGTCCTAAAAATAACTCTAGCTCTAAATATCAACCTAACCATAAATCTAACACTAACACTAGAACTACCCCTATCCCTAACCGCAAAGCTAACCCTAATTGTATCCCTGGTTCTTACATTACCTGTTTTCCTAACCCTAGCCCCAACACTAACACAAAAACTAGCCCTAATCCGTGCCCTAAACCTAGCTTTAACCCTAAACCTAACCCTAACCCTACCCCTAAAACTTGCTCTAACCCTATCCCTAACCCTAAGAAAAACCCTAAACCTAATGGTAACCCTAGACCTATCCTTAATCCTCAGCCTAATCAAACCTCTCACCATGTTAATAGTCCTAACCCTAGCCCTCATTATAGGTCTAACCCTATCCTAAAATTTAACTCTAATCCTGACCCTTATTCTGACAATAACACTAACCTAGGTCTAAACCTGACCCTAACGCTAGACCAAACCATAACACTTGCCCTACCTGTAACCTTATATCTAAACCAGACCCTATCATTAGCAGTAGACCTAAACTTAATCCTAAATCTAGACTTAACTCAAGCTCTAGACCTAAACAAAACCTAGCCTTACCCTAACAATGACCCTTAACTTAATGCAAAGACTAACCCTACCCCTAGACATAAACCTAGTCCCAATTCTGGCTTTAACCTTAGATCTAACTCTAACCTGAACACTGACCCCACCTTTAACACTAAACCTATCTCTAAACCTGACCCTAACCAAAAACCTAAACCTAACACTAGACATAGCCATAACCCTAACCCTTACAACTAGCCCTAATCATAATCCTGGCACTTACATTAATCATAGCCCTAACTCTATGCCTTAACTTAACACAAAACCTAGAGCAAATTCTAGGTCTAAATCTAGCCCTAAGCGTAACCCCAACCCAAACCCTAGCCCTAACCCTAACCCTAAACCTACCCCTAGCCTTAGTCTTAAGCCTTACTCAAAGCCTAACACTTACCATAAATATAAACATAGAACTATACCTTACTCTAAACCGTAACCCTAGCCCTAACCATAAACTTAACCATATCCCGAAACCTAGCTCGAAACCTACAACTTTTCTAACCCTACACCTAACTGTATTGATAACCCTAGCCTTAACCCTAACTGTAACCGTAACCCTAACCTAAAAAGTAACAATAGATCTAACTCTAAACCTAACACTCACCATAGCCCTAACCTTAGCTCAAAACCTAACCCATACCATAAACCTAAACATAACTGTAGCTTTAACATTAACCCTAAAACTAAATCTAACCTTAAACGTAAACCTAAACCTACATCTAACCATATCCATTACCCTAACCCTTAACCTAACCCTAATGATAACCCTAGCCCTAACCTTAACCCTAACCCTAAACTTACGATAATTCTGTCCGAAGACCTAAGATTGAACCTAATCCTCGACCTAGCCCTATCACTAACACTAGATCAAACCCTAGCTCTTAACCTAAACAACCCTAGCCCAAAACCTAACCCCAATCGTAGCCCTAATCCTAACTATAACCATAGCACAAACCCTAGGTCTAACTCTATCCATTACCCTAACCACGACCCTAAGCCTAATGCTAAACCTAGCCCTAACCCTAACCCTAACCCTAATTCTATCCTTAGCCCTGATTCTAACCTGAAGCCTCAACCTAGCCCTAAAACTTACTCAATCCCTGACACTTACCCTTAAACTAACCTTAAGAAAATGAAAAGCCTAACCCTAACCCTAATGCTAGCCCTATCCGTAAACTTAAAACTAGACTTCATCTTAGCTCTAACCCCACCCATTACCCTAACCCTAACCATAAACATCATGATAACCATAGACCTAAACCTAAACCTACTTGCACCCTAACTATAAACCTAAAGCTAAACCTAGACAGAACCATAAACCTAACTCTTGCCATAGTCCTATCTCTAGCTCAAACTCTAACAATTATGCTAAACTCAACACTAACCCTAGTCTTAAACTTAAACCTAATCCTAACCCTAACCCAAAATCTAAACATGTCCAGCTAGGGTTATTGTTAGTGGTAGTGTTAGGGTTAGGTATAAGGTAAAGGATGTGGTTATACCTAGGTTCAGAACTAGGGCGAGGGTTGAAATTAGGATTTTGGCTAGGGTTAGGGTTTGGGTTAGGATTAAGGCTAGGTTTAGGACTAGGATGAGGGCTCAGGTTTGTGTTAGGTTTAAGGCAAGAATAAGGTAGAGTGCTAATGTCAGGTCTAGGGTTACAGTTAAAGATACTGTTAGGGTTAGTTTTATGGGTAGGTCTAGTTTAAGGGTTATGTTTAGGGGTAAGGGTCAGTTTAGAGCTAGGTGTGCTATTAGAGTCAGGGTCTTGCTCAGAGTTTGGGTTAAATTTTGGTTTAGTTTTAGGGCTCTAATTAGCATTAGGGTTAGGTTTAGAGTTAGGGTTAGAGTAATTGATAGGGTTAGGTTTAGTGTTCATTTTAGGTTGAGGTAAGGATAAGGTTAGTATTAACAAATGGTTTTGGGTTAGGTCTAAATGGATAGGGTTAGATTTAGGTTTACGACTAGGGTTAGTGTTAGGTTTAGTGTAACAGTTAGGGTTTGTGCTAGGATTAGGACTATGGGAAATGTTAGGTTTATGGTTAGGTCTAGGGTTAGGCTTAAAGTTAGGGTTAGTTTAGGTTTAGAGTTAGGACTAGGGTTAAGTTTAAAGTTAGGTTTAGAGTAGGTTTAGGGTTAGGGCTAGTGTTATCATGATGTTTATAATTAGGGTTAGGGTAATGGGTGGGGTTAGAGCTGTGATTAGAACTATATTCTGTTTAGGCTTATGTTTAGGGTAATGGATAGATTTAGGTCTAGGTTATGGTTAGAAATCGGGCTAGGGTTAGGTTTAGGTCTAGGATTAGTGTTAGGGTTAGGTTTAGGGTAAGTGTTAGGGTTTGAGCTACAGTTAGGTCTAGGATGATGGTTAGGGTTAGTGTCAGGTCTAGGTTTAGGATTAGGATTAATTTTAAGGCTAGGGTTATCATGAGGGTTAGGCTTATGTTTAGGGTAACGGATATAGAGCTAGAGTTAAGGCTAGAATTATGGTTAGGATTAAGTCTAGGATTAGGTTTAGGGTTAGGGCCAGATTTAGGGTTAGGGTTACTTTTAAGGTAATGGTTAGGGTTAAGGTTAGGGTTTGGGTTAAAACGAGATGTAGGGCTCAGTTTGGGGATAGATTTTGGGTTAGGTTAAGGCTACGGCTAATGTAAGAACTCGAGTTATGATTAGGGCTACTTTTAGGGTTACAGTTAGGGCTAGTACTAGTTTTAGGTTTACGTATACTTTTAGGGTGATGTTAGATGTAGGGATAGTTTAAGGTCAGAGTCAGGCTCAAGGTTAGTTTTAGGGTTATGTTATGACTGGAATTAGGGCTAGGGTTAGGGCTAGGTGTATGGTTAGGTTTTGGTTTAGATTAAGTGTTAGGGTTAAGGTTATGGCTCAGTTTGGTTTTAGGGCTTGAACTAGATTAAGGCTAGTTTTAGGATTAGTGTTAGTGTTAGGGCTAGTGTTAGTGTGAGGTTTAGGCTTCGGGTTAGGGTTGGACTTAGAGTTTTGGTTAGTTCTAGGGTTAGGGCTAGGGCTAGTATTAGGGCTAAGATTAGAGCAAGTGTTAGGGTTATGGTAAGGGATAGGGTTAGATCTAAGAACAGGGCTAGGGTAAGAGTTAGAGCTAGTCTTTGAGCTAGTGGTAAGATTAGGGCTAAATTAGGGTAGGATCAGGTCTAGGATTAATGTAAGGGTTAAGTCTAGAATTAGAGTTAGGGTTAGATTTGGGTGAAGGGATGGAGTATGGCAAGGTTCAGAACTACGGCAAGAGATAAAATTAGGGATAGGGCTAGAGTTTGGGTTTGGGTTAAGATCAAGGCTAGCTTTAGGGCTAGGATGAGGGCTAGCATTTTTGTTAGGGTTATGGCAAGTATTAGGGCTAGGGCTAATATCAGGTCTAAGGTTATGGTTAGGGATAGTTTTTCTGTAACTTTTATGACTAGGTCTAGTTTCAGAGTTAGGTTTAGGGTGAGGTTCAAGTTGATAGCTAGGGGTATTATAATAGTCAGAGTCAGGTTTTGGGTTTGGGTTAGGTTGAGGTTTAGGGTTATGGCTCAAATTAGCTTAAGGTTTGAGGTAGGGCTAGGGAAATGGATATGGTTAGGTTTAGACTTCAGGTTTGGTTTAGGGCTCAGGTTAGATTTAGGGTGATGGATAGGGTTAGGGTAAGGCCTAGGGTTAGCATTAGGTTTATGGTTATCATTAGGGTAATGGAAAGGGTTAGAGCTAGGGTTAGAGTTAGGGTTATGTTTAGGATTAGGGCTAGATTTAGGGTTAGGGTTAGGGTTAAGGCTAGGGTTAGGGTTTGAGCTAGGGTTTGTGCTAAGGATAGGGTTAAGCTTAGGATTAGATCTAGGGTTAGGATCTAACCCAAACACTAGCTCTAAACTAATTCCTTACAATAAACCAAACTGTCACCCTAATGCTACTCTAGTTCTAACACTAATCCTCAGCTTACCCCAAACACTAACAATATTACTAGTCCTAACCCTAGCCCTCATTCTAACTCTAACCCTAACCCGAAACCTAAGCCTAAGCCTTACCCCTATTCTGACCCTAACACTAACCCTAGGTCAAAGCCTGAAATTTACATTAAACCGAAACCCAACACTAGCCCTATACCAAAACCTAACCATAACACTAGCACTAAACCTAAACTTAATCCTAAATATAGACATAACTCTAGCCCTAGTCCTAAACAAAAACCTGGCCCTAGCCCTAAAATAAGCATTAACCTAACACAAAGACAAACCCTAGCCCTAGACCTAACACTAGTTCTAAATCTGTCCCTAACCATAAACTCAGTGCTAGCCCGAACACTGATGCTTACCCTAACACAAACCCTAGCTCTAAACCTTATCCTAACCCAAAACTAAAACCTAACACTTGACATATCTATAACCCTAACCCAAAAACTAGCCATAACCATAACCCAACTCTTATATTACCCATAGCCCTAACACTAGCCATAAACTTCACACAAAACCTAGCCCCAATTCAAGCCCTAAAACTAGACCTAAGCATAACCTTAACCCTAACCCTAGCACAAACCCTAAACCTAATTCTTGTGCTAGCCCTAACCCTAGCTCAAACTCTAACCCTTACTCTAAACATAACCATACCTCTAAACATAACCCTAACCCTATCTCTCATCCTAAGTGTAACCATCGTCCAAATCCTAGGTCTAAATTTATCCATTACCTTAAACATAACCCTAACCCCAATGCTAACCCTAGCCCTAACCCTAGTCCTAACCCTAACCCTAACCGTAGACCTGATTCTCACCCAAATCCTCACCTAGCCCTAACCCTATCTCAAACCCTAGCACTTACCACAAAACTGAACCCTAACACTAACCCTAGGTGGAACCCAAACCTTAGACCTAATCCTGACCTTAACCTAGCACTAAACCTATTCATTTGGTTAGCCTAAACTAAATGCTAACCCTAGGCCTAACCCTAACCTTATCCCTAACACTGACCCTATACTTTACTCTAAACCTAACCTGAACTGTAAACCTAAATCTATCCATTACTCTCACCCCAACCCTAACCCGAATGCTAATGTTAGCACTATCCTTAAAACTTATCCCAAACTAAACACTAACCCCTACTCTGACCCTAATAATAACCTAGCTCTAAACTGACACCTACACTAAACCTAACCCTTACACTATACCTAGCCATAAACCTATCCCAAACTATAACACTAGACCCAACATTATATACCAAACTATAACCCTAGACCTGACATTATCCCTAGGCCTAATCCTAACCCTAACCCTAACACAAACCATAGCCCTCATCCTTGCCCTAAACCTAGACATAATCCTAACCAGAACACTCACCCTAGCCTTATTCCTAAATATAACCCTCGCCCTAGCACTGAATCTAAGTATATAACCCCATTTCTTCCCCTAAAACTAACCCTAACCATAGACCTAAAGCTAACACTAATCATTTCACTAATCCTAGCCCTATTTGAACTCTAACCTTAACCTGAAACTTATTCTAGCCCTAAGACTAACTCTAACCCACACCCTAGCCCCATTTCTCTTTATAACCCTATTCATTGCCTTAACCCTCACAATAGCCCTA
This sequence comes from Marmota flaviventris, assembly GCF_047511675.1. Classification (NCBI taxonomy): domain Eukaryota; kingdom Metazoa; phylum Chordata; class Mammalia; order Rodentia; family Sciuridae; genus Marmota; species Marmota flaviventris. Next base: position 42,117,122 of record NC_092516.1, on the reverse strand, counting down.
ACCTTAGCCCTAACCCTAGCCATAGCCGTAACCCTAGATCTAACCATAACTCTAAAGCTAACCCTAATCTTAAGCCTAAACCTCATTCTACAACTAGTTCTAACACTATTGCTAATCCTAAAACTAGCCCTAATCCAAGCCCTAGCCCTAAAACAAAATTGAGCCATTGCTCTAAACCTAAACCTTAACCTAAACCAAACCCTATCCCATAACTAGCCATAACACAAGCTCTAATTTGAGTTGTAGGCCTAAAACTAACCCTCACCCTGTCTCATATCCAGATACAAACCCTAGCTCTAAATATCACCCTAACCCTAAAACTAATACTAACACTAGACCTAGCTGAAACCCTAACACTAAAACTAACCCTAATCGTAACCTTAGTTTTTACATTGGCCTTAATCAAACCCTAACCCTAACTCTAACACAAAAATAGACCTAATCCAAGCCCTAACATTAGATTTAACCATAACCCTAACCCTAAAACTAGCCCTAAACCTAACCCTAAACCTAGCTCTAATCCTATCCATTACCCTAAGCAAAAGCGTATTCATAATGCTAACTCTAGTCCTAATCCTAATCCTAATCCTTAGCCAAACCCAATGCATAACCCTATTACTAGTCCTAACAATAGCCCTCTAGATCTAACCCTAACCCCAAACCTCCCCTAACCTGACCCTAAACTAATTATAGGTCTAAACCTGACCATAAACCGAAACCAAAACCTAAAACTAGCCCTACTAGTAAACTTATACCTAAACCTAACACTAGCCCCAGACCTAAACCTAATCCTAAATCTAGCTATTACTCTAGCCCTTGACCTAAATAAAAACTTAGTGCTAGCCCTCACAATAACCCTCAACCTAAACCAAACACTAACTCTACCACTAGACCTAAACCTAGTCCTATTCTGGCTTTCACCCTAAACCTAACTTTAATGTGAACACTGCCCCTGACACTAACATTAAACCTAGCTCTAAACCTGACCCTAACCCAAAAGCTAAACCTAACACTAGAACGAGTTGTGACCCTAATTCTAAAACTAGCTCTAATCAGAACCCTAGATCTTACATTACACATAGCATTAACCTGAGGCCTAAAACTAACACAAAATTTAAATAACACTAACTCTAATTGAGGCCTAAACCTATCCTAAGCATAACCCTTACCCTAACCCTAACCCTACTCTTAACCCTAAATATAACCCTCACCTTATCCCTAACCCTAGCTCAAAGCCTAACCTTTAGCCTAAACATAACCCTAGCACTATCCTTAAGCATAACCCTAACCATAGCCCTAATCCTAACCATTATACTAGACCTAACACTAGCTCTAACCCTAGCCATTACCCTATCTCTAACTCTAAACCTAATAATAACCCTATTTCTAACCATACATGAAACTCTAACCCAACCCATAAACCTAAACCTAGACATAAACCTAAACCTAAACCTTGCCATAGCCTTAACCCTAACTCAAACCCTAACACCCTAAAACCAACAGTAAACCTAGCCCTAAAAGTAAATTTAAACCTAAACCTAACCTTAACCATAAAGCTAACTTTACATATAACCCAATCTATTACCCTAAACCTAATTCTAAACCTAATGAAAGCCCTAGCCCAAGCCCTAAACCTAACCCTGATCATAACACTAAACTTAACCCTCGTCTTAGACCTAACCCTAGCTCAAAATCTAAACTTTACCCTAATTTTAACCCTAACCTTCCCGTAAGCTGGGGTTAATAGCCCTAACCCAAAACCTAACATAACTCTAGCCCTAATCCTAACCTAACCCTAGCCCTAAACATAGCTCTAAACCTATATATTATTCTTATGATAACCTAATCCTATTGCTAACCCTAGGCAGAACCCTAATCCTTTGATAACCCTAAAACTTTCCATTGCCCTAAATCTACCCTGAAATCTAAACCTAACCCAATCTATTACCCTAACCCTAACCCTAACCCTAATGCTCATTTAAGCCCTATCCCTAAAGTTTAACCTAAAACAAACCCTAACCCTTATCCTGACAATAAAAATACACGTAGATCTAAACCTAATTCTTACCCTAAGCCTAACACTTACACTAGACCTAGACACAAACCTAACCCTAAATCTAACCCAAACTGCAACACTAGATCTGACATTACCATAGCCCTAATTATAGACCTAACCTACAACAAACCCTAGCCCTCATCCTAGCCCTAAACTTAGCCTTAATCATAACCCTAACCCTAACCCTAGCCCTAACCCTAATTCTAACCCTCACCCTACCTCTAAATCTTGCTATAACTCCATAACTTACCTTAAAATTTACTATAACCATAGCTCTAAAAATAGGCCTAAGCTGAACACTAACCCTAGCCCTAATCCTAGTCCTAACTTTGTCCTATCCCTAAAACTAAGCAAAACCCTAGGCCTAAGACTAACTCTAACTCTCACCCTATCCCTAGCCCTAGTTCTAAACCTATCTGCTACCCTAACCATAACCCTACCCCTATCCCTTGCCCTATAGTTGGCCTATACCGAATTCTAGATCTAACGTTAAATCCAAATCTAACCCTAAACAAAAGCCTAAGCCTAACACTAACACTAGCCCTAACCTGAATGCTAATCTTATAACTAGCCCAAACACTAAACCTAGGACTAAAACAAAACTGAGCAACAGTCTTAAAACTAAACCTTAACTTAACTCAAACCCTAATACTACACCTGGACATAACCCTAGTCTAATTTGAGTCCTAACCCTAACCTTAAAACTTACCCTGACTCTGACTCATATGCTAACACTGAGCCTATTTCTAAAGACCACACTAAACTTAAACCAAACCCTAACAGAAACCCGAGCCCTAATTCAAGTCATAACCCTAACCTTAAATATAACCCTAAACCTGAATGATATCTTAACAGTCACCTTAGCTGTAAACATAGCCCTCACCTCAAACCAAAAACTAAGAGTAACCCTAGCCCTTATTTGAGTCCTAACATTAACCCCAAAACTAACCCCAATGCTGACTCATATCCTAACAATAACCCTAACTCTAAATATTACCCTAAACTTAAACCTAAACCTAACACTAGAACTACCCCTAACCCTAACCCTAAAACTAACCCTAATTGTAACACTGGCTCTTACATTAGCCAATGCCCACAACGAGCCCTAATCCTAACAGAAAAACTAGCCCTAATCTGATTTCTAAACCTATACTTAACCCTAACCCTAACCCTAACTCTAGCATTAACCCTAGCTCTAAGACTATCCCTTAGCCTAAGAAAAACCCTAATGGTAACATTAGACCTATCTCTAATCCTTAGGCTAACCAAAACACTAACCTTATTAATAGTCCTAACCCTAGCCCTCCTTCTAGCTCTAACCGTATCCCAAACCATAACGCTAACCCTGACCCTTATTCTGACCCTAACACTAACCCTACCTCTAAAACTGACCCTAACCCTAGACCAAACAATAACACTAGACCTAGACCTAAACCAAATCCTAAATCAAGCCTTAACTCTAGCCCTAGACCTAAACATGAACCTATCCCTAGCCCTAACAATAATCTTTAACCTAACTTAAACACTAACCCTAAACCTAGACCTAAACATAGTCCTAATTCTGGCTGTAAACCTAACACTAAGTCTAACATAAACACTGACCCTGACTTTAGAGTAAACCTATCTCTAAATGTGACCGTACCAGAAAATCTAAACCTAAAAATAGACCTGGCCATAACACTAACCCTACAACTAGCCCTCAACATAACCCTAGCTCTTACATTACCCATAGCCCTAACCCTAAGACTAAACTTAACACAAAACCTAGAGCTACTCCTAGGCCTAAATCAAACCTTAAGCATAATCCTAACCCTAACCTAATCCTCACCTCAGTCCTAATCCTAGCTCAAAGCCTAAAATTACTATACACATAAACCTACACCTATCCCTCAATCTAACCCTAACCCTAGCCCTAATCCTAATATTTACCCTAGCCCAAAACCTAGCTCTAAACCTACCCATTACTCAAAATCAAAAACCTAAACTTATTGATAATTCTAGGCTTAATGCTAAACCTAAAACTAACTGGAAAACTAACCCTAGACCTAACCTTAAACCTCACACTTGCCATAGACATAACCTTAGCTCAAACCCTAAAACTTACTGTAAACATAAACATAACTATAGCCCTAAATCTAAGCCTAAATCTCAGTCTAAAGTTAAACATAGCCCTAAATCTACATCTAATCGTGTACATTACCCTAACCCTAACACTATCAATAATGATGTCCCTAGCCCTGATCCTAACCCTAACCCTATGAGTACTATAATTTTATCCCTAGAATTATCTCTAAACCTAACACTCACCCCAGACCTAACCCCAGCTCCAAACCTAACCCTTATGCTAAACATAAACCTAAGCCTAACCCAACAATAAGCTTAGACATGGCATTATCCATAGCCCTAATCCTAGCCCTAAACCTAACAAAAACTCCAGCCCTTATCCTAGCCATAAACCTAGCCTTAATCCTAACCCTAAACCTCACTTTAGGCCTAACCCAAGAACTAACCCTAGCCCTAATCTTAGCACCAATTTAGTCCTATTCATAACCCTAGCCCTAACCCTAGCCCTATGAATAACTCTAACTCTCACCCTGGCCCAATCACTATTTCTAACCCTATTCCTAATGGAACCCTAATCCTAACCCTAAACCCAGCCCTAACCCTAGCCTTATTATTAGCTCTAGCCCTAACCTAGATCTAATTTTAACTCTAAATCAAACCCTAACCCTAAGCCTAACCCTAATTCTAACCCTAACTCTAAATCTAACTTTAACCCTATCCCTAAAACAAAACCGAGCCATAGCCCTAACCCTAACCCTTAACCTAAAACAACCCTTAACTCTAACCCTAACCTTAGCTCTAATTCTAGTTTTAAGCTGTAAACTAGAACAAACACTGATTCTGACTCAGACCATAGAACTAGCCGTAGTCTAAACATCACCCTAACACTAACCCTAAACTTAACACTAGACCTACAACTAACCCTAACCCTAAATTCAACCCTAATTATAACCCTGGCGCTTACATTAGCCTTACCCCTAACCCTAGCACTAACTTAACCAAAAACGTAGCCCTAATCCAAGCCTCAACCCGAGCTTTAACCCTAACCCTAATCCTAAACCTAGCTCTAATCAAAACATAACCCTAGCCCTAACCCTATTTCTATCCCTATCCATTGCCATAACCATAACTCTAGGCCTAAATCTAATCCTATCCCTAATCCTAAACCTAAGTATTATTCTAAAGCAAACCGAAATCCTAAACCTCATCCTATTATTACACAAACACTAACCATAACGCTAATTCTAGCCCTAACTTTAAAACTTAACCTATCCCAAACTTCTAACCCAGAAATGGACCCTAATAATACTCCTAGCTCTAAACCTGACCCTAACCCTAAACCTTACCCTTACATTACATGTATTCATAAACCTAACCCTAAAACTCTCTTTAACCATAATCCTAGATCTGATATTAGCCCTAGCCCTAATCCTAGTTCTAACACTGAAATAAACCATAGCCCTCATCCTAGCCCCAAACCTAGCCTTATTCATTTCCCTAAACCTAACCATAGCCCTAACCATAATTCTAACCTTCACCTTATCTCTAAACCTAGCTATTATTCCATTCCTTACCCTAAACTTAACCCTAACCCTAACCCTAACTCTAGGCCTAAGGTGAACACTAAGCCTAGCCCTAATCCTAGCCCTAATTTAACCCTCTCCCTAACCATAACCATAACCCTAGCCCTAAGACTAAGTCTAACTATCACACTATCCCTATCCCTATTTCTAACCCTATCCATTACTGTAATCCTAAACCTAGACCTAACCCTAGCCCTAAACCTAGCCATAACCATTGCCAAATCCTTATTCCTAGCTCTAATTCTAGATCTAACCCTAACTATGAATCTAACCCTAACCCTAAGCCTAAGCCTAACATTAACACTATCCCTAGCCCTAAAGCTAATCATAAAACTAGCCCAAACACTAACCCTTGCAGTAAAACAAATGCGAGTGATAGCCCTAACCCTAAACCTTAACTCAAACCAAACCTTAACACTACACCTATACCTAACCCTAGCCCTAATTCGAGTCCGAATCTTAACCTTAATACTAACCCTAACTGTGACTCATATCCTAACGCTCACCCTAGCTCTAAACACCACTCTAACCTTAAACCAAGACCTAGCCTTAATTCGAGTCTTAACTATAACCCTAAAGCTAAACCTGTCCCTGACTATTAACCTAACACTAACACTAGCTCTAAATTTCAACCAAACCTTAAACCTAATGCTAACATTAGAGGTTTATCTTCTAACCATAACCATAAAACTAACCCTAAAACCCATAGTTCTTACATTAGCCATTGCTCTAACCGTAGCTATAACCCTAACACAAAAACTATCCCTAATCTGAGCCCTAAACCTAGCTTTAACCCTAAACCTAGCCCTACCACTAGCTCTAGCCCTATGCCTTACCCTATGCCAAACCCTAAACATAATGCTAATCCTAATCCTAATTCTATTCCTTAACCTAACCCAAACACTAACGCTATTAGTAGGCTTAATCCTAGGGCTCATTCTAGCTCTAACCATAGCCCAAACCCTAACCCTAACCCTAACCCTGACCTTTATTCTGACCTGAACACTAATCATACGTCTACAACTGAACCCTAACACTAGCCCTACTGGTAACCTTATACCTAAACCTAACCCTAACACTATCCCTAGACATAAACCTAATCTTTATCTATCCATAACTCTAGTCCTAGACCTAAAGAAAAACCTAGCCTAATAACCCTTAGCATAAAGCCAAAAACTAACCTTTCCACTAGTCTTAACCCTAGTCCTAATTCTGGCTTTCCCATTAATCATAACCCTAAACTGAACACTGACTCTGACACTAACACTAACTCTAGATCTAAATATCATGCTAACCCTAAACCTAACCCTAAAACAATACTTAGCTCTAACATTAACCCTAAAACTAGCCCTAATTATAGCAAAGTTTTTACATTTGCCATAGCCCTAACCTATTGCAAAACCTTGCCCTAACCCAAGCACTACCCTAGATTTAACACTAAAGCTAAACATAACCCTAAACTTAGGCCTAACCCTAAACCTAGGCTTAACCCTAGACTTAATCCTAAGCATAACTCTACCCATATCACTAGTTCTAACCCTATTCATTACCCTAATGATAACCCTAATGCTTCTGCTAACTCTAAGCTGAACGCTAATCCTAAACTTAACCTAACCCTATCCATTACCCTACACATAACATGAACTCTAAACCTAAAACTATCATTAACCTATTCCTAACCATAATGATAATTCAAGGCTTAAGCCTAAACCTTAATCTAATAAAAACCCTATCCCTGACCCTGACCCTAATAACACCCATAGCTCTAAACCTGACCCTAACAAGAAACCTGACCCTTAAAATAGACCTAGCTATAAATCTAACCCTAAAACTCTAGCTAACTGTGACCCTAGACCTGATATTAGCCCTAGCTCTAATCCTAGTCCTAATCCTAACACAAACCTTAGTCCACATTCTAGCCATAAACCTCAGCTTAATCATAAACCTATCCCTAACCATAACCCTACATCTAATCCTCCTCACCCTAGTCCTAAAAGTAGATATAATCCAATCCCTTACTGTAATCATAACCCTAACACTAACCCTAGTCCTAAATCTAGGAGTTACCCTAACACTAACCCTAGTCCTAATACCAGCCCTAATTTAGCCCTATACCTAAACCAACCCTAACCCTAGGCTTAAGACTAACTCAAACTCTCAGCTTAGCTTTATACTTAATTCTAACCCTATCCATTACCATCACTCTATACCTAGGCCTAAACTTAGCCCCAATCCTAGCCCTACCCTTACCCCTAACTCAAAGCCTAGATCTAAACCTAACTCTAAAGCTAACCCTAAACCTAAGCCTAAACCTCACACTAACACCAGCCCTAATCTTAAAACTAGCCCTAACTCTACTCCTAGCCCTAAAACAAAACCGAATTATAACCCTAACCCTACAACTAGCCCTAATCCTATCTCTAATTCTAGTCCCAACACTAACCTAAAAACTAATCTGGACTCTGACTCTGACCCCAACATTAAACCTAGCTCTAAACATCATTGTAATCATAAGTGTAACCCTAACACTAGACAGCTCTATCCCTGACCCTATCACTAGCTCTAATCATAACACTACTTTGTACATCAGCCATAGCCTTAAACCTAGCCCTAACCTAACCCAAAACCTAACCTTAATCCGAGTCCTAAGCCGAGTTTTTTTTAATATTTATTTTTTAGTTTTCGGTGGACACAACATCTTTATTTTATTGGTATATGATGCTGAGGATAGAACCCAGTGACCTGCACATGCCAGGTGAGGAGGCTACTTCTTGATACACATCCCCAGCCACTAAATCTAGCTTTAACCCTAAAAGTAAATCCAACTCTAACACCAAAAAGCCCTAATGTGATACATTACCCTACCCCTAATCTTAGGTTTAACTCTATTACCTAATGATAACCCATATGCTTAACCTAGGCCTAAACCTAACCCTATACATTACACTAAACCTCACCTAAACCCTAACCCTAACACAAACAAAAGCCCTAATTCTATATGTAACCCTACCCCAATCTTAGGTCTAATCCATTACCCAAATGATAACCTTTATGCTAACACTAGGCATAAGCATAAACCTATCCATTACACTAAAATACACCTAAACCCTAAACCTAACCCTTTCATTACCTTAACCTGAAACCATAATTATAATTCAAGCCATAAACCTAAACCCTAACCTAACCAAAACCCTCACCTTGATCCTGATTCTAATAATAACCCTAGTTCTAAAACTGAACCCTAGTATAAACCTAACACCTACACTGGACCAAGCCATAAAACTAACACTAAATCTATCCCTAAATGTTACCCTAGACCTGACATTAGCCTTAGCCCTAATACTAGCCCCGACCCTAACACAAACATTAGACCTCATCCTAGCCCTAAACCTAGCTTTAATGATAACCCAAAACCTAACCCTAGCCCTAACCCTATACTAACACTTGCACTAACACTCAAACTAGCTATAACCCAATACCTTACCTTAAAGGTAATCTTAACTCTAACATAAAGCCAAGGCCTAAACCTAACAATAACACTAGCCCTAATTTAGCTGTATCCCTAACCCTAACCCTAACCCTAATCCTAGCCCTAAGACTAACTCTAACTCTCATACTAGCCTTATCACTAGTTCTAACCCTTTTCCTTACCATAATCCTAAACCTTACCCAAACCTTAGTCCTAACCCTTGCCCTATCCTTAGCCCTAGCCCTAACCATAGAATAAAATCTAACTCTAATCTAATCCTAACCTGAAGCCTAAGCATAACCATTATAAATACATTTATATTTAGACTCTGTGTCTAGAGATGTTGGCTTCAATTTTTATTTAGAATATAGTCATTAGTTTCATAAAAGGCATACCATTTCTGATGGTGTATAGAGAACTGAGGGTCAGGGGTAGGATGCTATGTTTAGGGGGAAAGGAATGAGGGTATGTGATTAATCTCACTTAGCAACTTTGAAGGAGAACTCTACTGAATAGACAGGGGAAATTTATGGAATAAGTTATAAATTCAAACTCCTTATCTGTATTCATAAAATTACCCTATGTATAAATATTAAAATTTAGGAGGCTGAAAGTGGGATAGAGGGAGAAAGAAAAAAGAAGAAAAAATAACAAGAAAGAGAGGGAGAAAGAAAATAAGAGCAAATGAGCAAATAAAGAGGTGGTGAGGTGGGGCCTATGCAATTCCTCTATATTATACAATTCTAGTGATTCAGTTCTTAAAGTCCAATTTCATGAAAAGTTCTTGGTTTCAGGTTGTGAGGACCAGAGGGGGAAAGAGTAGAGGAGAATGGATGAGAAGAGCAAGAAAAGAAAAGTAAGAAAGAAAAAATTCTCTGAGAACTCTGTTTTATTTTCTTGTAGTAGGTGGAGTTGTCTATTCCTAGATTAATTCTCTGTGTTCAGGGTGGTGGAGTTAGCCAGGGTGAGAGGGCTTGAGCTTTTAACTGGAGCCTCCCGACTCTTAGTCTCTGAATTGCATACCAGGTGCCTGTAGAGTTGCTCTTCCACATAGATAGCTACACCCCTCAAAAGCTTATGAGAAACATCTTGAGTTATCACAGCTGGAGGTAGGGGAGTTGGAAACTGGCTACCTGATAAGTTGCAGAACCAAGCTGGTAGCCACGCCCACTGATAGATGGCAAGTAAGGTTTTGCAAGATGGATTCCATCTATTACCCATGTATGGTGTTTGGTTAGGTGGGTGCTTCTGGAGTGACCTTGCGCTGTGTCCAGAGGTCAGTCTGGTGACCTTCAAGCAAAGCCTCTCTGTTCTGTGCTGCCTTACATCTGCCAGAGAGCACCTGTGTGGCAAAGACTGCTGTCTGCACCCAGAGAAACTGTGCAGCTGAGCCTTCCATCTGTACTGAGAGCACCCATGTGGTCCTACTTTTCTTCAAATTTCTATGATACTGGACAGGATTCATCTCTTACTTAACCTTATTATGCTCCACAGGTTTGGGCCTTGTCAGTTCAATGGTTCGCTGTCAGGAACAGTTTGTATTTTTAAGGTTTTACTTCATTATGGCTTGTTTTTTTAAAGAGAGAGAGAGAGTAAGAGAGAGAGAGAGAGAGAGAGAGAGAGAGAGAGAGAGAGAGAGAGAGAATTTTTAATATTTATTTATTTTTTAGTTTTCGGTGGACACAACATCCTTCTTTGTATGTGGTGCTGAGGATCAAACCCGGGCTGCATGCATGCCAGGTGAGCACGCTAATGCTTGAGCCATATCCCCAGCCCCATATATGGCTTATTGATGTGAATGAAAATTGAGCTGGAAATCAAACAGGGTTGGCAGGATGTACTTGAAACTTCACACAATCAGTTCTCAGTGGGCACTCTCTGGTTTCTTTCTTTTGAAGGCAGGCCAAAGATGAAGCATACAAAAGAAAGTGTATCTGAGAACCCTTAAGGAGAAAACAGAGAAATATGTATGTAGTGAAATAAGTCTCCCAATAATTTGATCAGAATTTTTGATACTACACAGTATTCGTCTTTTAGCTTGCTCACTGGGCTCCCTAAGATTGGCACTTCTAGGATCAATGGTTCTCTAAACAGGTAAGGGTTAGTGTTATGGTTAGGGTTAGGGATAGCTTTACAGCTAGTGTTAGGGTTAGAGTTTGTTTTGTTGAAATTTCTTTGATACTGGGAAAATTTATCTTTTATGTACCCTTACTATGTGCCCCAGTTTGGGGCCTTCGCTGTTGGGAATAGTTTGTTTTTAATGTCTCACTTCATTTTGACCTATATGGGTAAATGAGAATGGAGCTCGAAATCAGAGGGTTGGTGCTAGCTGGTTGAAACTTCACATGCTCAATCAGTTGTCTGTGGGCACTCTCTGGTTTCTTCCTTGCAAAAGTAGCCATAAGCTGAAGCATGCAAAACAAGTTTATCCAAGAGCACTTTAGGAGAAAACAGGGCAATATGCATGTACTGAAATACCTCCACCAATTATTTGGTCAGATTTTTTTGATACTGTGCAGGATTCATATGTAAGCTTGCCCCACTAGTCAACCAAGTTTAAAAAATTAATTATCAAAGGTTCTCTTAAGAGGTTAGGCTTAGGGTTATGGTTAGATTTAGGGTTATAACTAGTGTTAGGGTTAGAGTTAGTTTTAATCAACCTTTTGGATACTGGGCAGGATTTATCTTTTTTTCCCTATTATTGGTATGCTCCCCATGTTTGGGACTTCCCATTAAAAGGGTTTGCTCTCAAGAGCAGTTTTAATTTTCATCTTTCACTTCTTTTAGCCCTATAGGGGTGAATGAAAATGAAGCTGGACTCAACAGGGCTTGTGCTAGGTGCTTGAAACTTCACACACTCAATCAATTCTCAGAGCACATCCTCTCATTTTTTTTCTTGTGGTAGTAGCCCAAAGCTGAATTAGAAAGAAACAGCTTTATCTGTGAGCACTTTAGGAGTAAGCTTCATTTTTTTGCATGGATTACTTTGATATTGTACAGGATTCATCCTTTTCCTATTCTTAGTAGGATCCCCAAGTTTGGGTTTTAAAGGTTTCCCAGTTAACTCTCAGGAATAGTTTGAAATTTTAGGTTTTACTTTATTATGGCCTATAGAAGTGAATGAAAAAGGAGCTGGAAATCAAACAGAGTTAGTACTAGCTGCTTGAAACTTCACACACTCAATCAGCTCTCTTGGGGCACTCTCTGGTTGTTCCTTGTGAAAATACCTTAAGCTTAAGCATGAAAAACAATTTATCCATGAGCACATTAAGAAACAAATATGGAAATATGAATGTACTGAAATATCTCCCGCAATTTTTCATCAAATTTCTTGATATTGTGCAAGATTCATCTGTTAAGTTGTGCTGCTAGGCTCCCCAAGTTTGGGACTTCTATGATCATAGGTAGTCTAAACAGGTTAAAATTAGGTTAGGGTTGTGTTAGATCTAGTGTTAGAGTTAGAGTGAGTTTTGTTCAAATTCATTTGATACTTGGCATAATATTTCTTTTACCTAGCCTTACTATTTTCCCCAGGTTTGGGCTTTATCCCTTCAATGGTTTGATGTCAGGAAGAGTTTGTATTTTAAGGTTTCCTTCATTTTGACCTATAGGGGTAAATGGAAATGGAAATTGAAATCAAATTGGGTTGGTGCTTGCTGTTTGAAACTGCACACACTCAATCAGTTCTATGTGGTACTCTGGTTTCTTTCTTGTAAAAGTTTCCCAAAGCTGAAGCATGCAAAAACGTCTTTATCCGAAAGTACTATTGGAGACAACAGGGAAATATACATGTACTGAACTACCTCCACAAATTATTTGGTCAGATCTTTGATATTGCACAAGATTCATCTGTTAGCTTTCCCCACTAGGATCCCTTTATTTGGGACTTCTATAATAAAAGGTTCTCTAAACAGATTAGTGTTAGGTTTATGTTTAGGGTAAGGGCTAGGTATAAACCTAGTGTTAGGGTTAGAGTCAGTTTTATTCATGTATCATGGATACTGGGCAGGATTCATCTTTTACCTAGCCTCACAATATTCCCTGGTTTCGGCCTTCTCGGTTCAATGGTTTGCTGTCAGGAACAGGTTGTATTTTAAGGTTTCCCTGTATTTTGAAATATTTTTTTGAAAAGAAATGGAGCACAAAATCAAACAGGGTTGGTGATAGCTGCTTGAAACTGCACATACTCAATAACTTCTCTGTGGGCACTCTCTGGTTTGTTTCTTGTGAATGTTGCCCTCAGCTGAAACATGCAAAGCAACTTTATCCCAGAGCACTTTTGGAGAAATCAAGGAAATATGCATGTACTGATACACTTCCTCGAATTATTTGCTCGGATTTCTTTGATTCTGTGCAGGATTCATCTGTTAGCTTGCCCCAAAAGGCTCCCTTATTTTGGGACTTCTATGATCAAAGGTTCTCTAAACAGGCTAGGGTGAGCTGTAGGGTTAGGATTAATGACAGATCTAGTGTTAGGTTTACAGTAATTTTGTTCAAATTTCTTTGATACTAGGCAGGATTTATCTTTTATCTAGCCTTCCTAGGTTCCCAAGGTTTGGGCCTATTAGGTTCACTGGTTCACTGTCAGTATTTTAGTTTTTATTTTGAGGTTTCACTTCATTTTGACCTACATGGGTAAATGGAAATGGAGCTGGAAATCAAACAGGGTTTTTGATAGCTGCTTGAAACTTCACACTCTCAATCAGTTCTCTGTGAGTACACTCTGGTTTTATCCTTGTGAAACTATCCCAAAGATGAAGCATGCAAAAACAACACTATGTGAGAACATTTTAAAAGAAAACAGGAAAATATGCATGTACTAAACTACCTCTCCCAATTATTTGGTCAGATTTTTTGATACTGGTCAGGATTCATCTGTTAGCTTGCCCCACTAGGCTCCTCAACTTTGAGACTTCTTTGATCCAAGAATCTCTAAACAGGTTAGATTAGAGTTAGGTGTAGTGTTAGGGTTAGAGTTTGTCTTGTTCAAATTTCTTTGATACTGGGCAGAATACATTTTTACCTAGCCTAACTATGTTCCCCAGGTTTCAGCCTTCTCGGTTCAATTCTTTGCTGACAGGAACAATTTTTATTTTATGGATTCACTTCATTTTGACCTACATGGGTAAATGGACATGGAGCTGGAAATCAAACAAGGTTTGTGCTAACTGTTTGAAACTTCACACACTCAATCAGTCCTCTGTGGGCACTCTCTGGTTTGTTCCTTGTGAAATTAGTAATAGCTGAAGGAAGCAATACAAGTTTATCTGAGAACACTTTAGGAGAAAACAGGGAAATATGCATGTACTGAAATAGCTCCCCCAATTATTTTGTCAGATTTCTTTGAAACTGCCCATGATTCACTGTAAGCTTGCCTCACTATACTCCCTAATTTTGAAAGTTCTATGATCAATGTTTCTCTAAACATTTTAGGTTTAGTGTTAGACTTAGTGTTAGGACTAGTTTTAGACCTGGTGTTAGGGTTAGAGTTTATTTTTTTTTTTAATTTCTATGATAATGGGCAGGATTCACTTTTTTTCCTATTTTTACTATACTTCAAATATTTGGGCCTCCTACGTAAAGGGTTTCTCTCAGGGACATTCATGTTTCTTTTCTTTTTTTTTTTTTTTTTTTTGCCCTATAGGGGTGAATGAAAATGAAGCTGGAAATCAAACAGGGTTTGTGCTAGCTGCTTGAAACTTCACACACTTAATCAATTCTCAGTGTGAATTCTCTGGTTTGTTTCCTGTGAAGTATCCCTAAGTTGAAGTAGAAAGAAACAACTTTATCTCTGAGTGCTTTAGGAGTAAGCAAAATACACATGTACTGAAAGGGCTTTTTTTTTTTGCTCAGATTACTTTGATACTGTACAGGATTTGTCTTTGACCAACCTTAATAGGTTTCCCAAGTTTGGGCCTTCAAGCTTCATTGGTTCAGTGTCAGGAACATTTTGAATTTTTAGTTTTCACTACATTATGGCCAATAGGTGTAAATGGAAATGGAGCTGGAAATCAAACAGTGTTGGTGCTAGCTGCATGAAACCTCACACACTCAATCACTTCACTGTGGGCATGCTTGAGTTTGTTCCTTTTGAAAGCACCTTAAGCTGAAGCATGAAAAAAAAAAAATTATCCAAGAGAACTTTAGGAGAAAACAGGGGAAATAGGCATGTACTGAAACACCTTCCCCAATTATTGGTCAGAATTTTTGATACTGGGCAGGATTCATCTGTTACCTTTCCCTACTAGGCACCCCAAGATTTTGACTTTTATGATCAAGCTCTATAAAGAGGATGGTTTAGTTTTAGGATTAGGATTAGTTCTAGGGTTAGAACTAATGTTTGGGTTAGAGTTAGTTTTGTTCAAATTTCTTTGATACTGGTCAGAATTCATCTTTTACCAAGCATTACCATCTTTTCCAGGTTGGGCCTTCTCAGTTCAAGGTTCAGTGTCAGGAACAGTTTGTGTTTTAAGATATCACTTCATCTTGACTTCCATGGGTTAGAGTTAGGGTTAGAGCTATGGCTTGTTTTTTTTTTTTTTTTTTTTTTTTTGAGGGGGGGGTGTCTAGGGCTAGGGTGTTAGGGCTAGATTTTGAATTAGTGTTAGGGTTAGGGCTAGTGTTAGGGTGAGTTTTAGGCTTAGGGTTAGGGTTAGATTGAGAGTTAGGGTTAGATCCAGGGTTAGGATTAGGGCTAGGGTTAGTGTTATGGTAAGATATAGGGTTAGAACTAGGGAAACGGCTAGGACGAGAGTTAGATTTAGATTTAAGACTAGGCTTAGGGTTAGGGTTAGGGTTAAAGCTAAATTATGGCTAGGATTAGGGCTAGGGTTAGTGTTAGGGTTAGGGCTAGGGGTAGGGCTAGGTTTAGGATTAGCATTGGCTTTAGGATTAAATTTAGGGGAATAGGTAGGGTTATAGCTTGCTTTAGGGCTAAGGAGAGGTTTAGAATTAGGATTAGGTCTAGGGTTAGTGTTTAGGTTAGGATTAAGGCTAGGTTTAGGGCTAGGGTTTTTGTTAATTTCAGCGGTAGAACTAGGGCTATGGCTAATGTTAAGTCTAGGATTATGATTAAGGATAGTTTTAGGGTTAGGTTATGACTAGGTCTAGTGTCAGAGCTATGTTTAAGGTAAGGGTCAGATTTAGAGTTAGGGGTATTATTAGAGCACTGGTCAGGGTTAGCATTTGGTTTAGGTCAAAGTTTAGGGTTAGAGCTTGAATTAGTGTTAGGTTTAGACTTAGGGTTAGGGTAATGGATAGCGTTAGGTTTAGGTTTCTGTTAAGGTTTAAGGTAATTGATTGGTTAGGTTTAGCAGTAGGGTTAAGGTTAGCATTAAATTTTAGGGTTATATTTAGTATAATGGATAGATTCAGAGCTAGGGTTAGGGATAGGTAATGGTTTGGATTAAGCCTAAAATTAGAGTTAGGTTGAGGGATAGGGCTAGGTTTGGTTTACGGTAAGTGTTAGGTTTACGGCTAGTGTTTTGGTTAGGTTAGGGTAAGGGTTAGTGTTTGAGCTAGGGTAATGGCTAGAGTGAGGTTTAGGTTTACGTTTAGGTCTAGGATTATGTTTATGGTTAGGGTTTTGTTTAGGGTTCAGGTTATGGCTAGAGATTTCAATATAGTTAGGTTTAGGTTTAGTGTATTGGATAATGTTAGATCTAGGATTAGAGTTAGGGTTAGGGTATGGATTCGGGCTAGGCTTAGGATTCGGTTTAGTGTAAGGCTTAATGTTTCAGCTAGCGTTAGGGCTATGGTGAGGTTTAGGTTTATGGTTAGGTCTTGGGATACATTTATGTTTAGGGTTAGTGTTAAGTTTAGTGTTAGGGGTAGGTTTACAATTAATGATAGGTTTAGTTTTAGGGTAATTGACAGGGTTAAAACTAAAGTTCAAGCTAGATTAAGGTTAGGATAAGAGCTACCGTTAGGGTTATGGTTTAGGATAGGGCTAGTGTAATGCTTAGGGTAAGATTTTGGCTTTGAGGTAGGGTTAGGTCTAAGGCGATGGTTAGTTTTAAGGTTAGTGTTAGGGCTAGGATAGGGTTAGGGTTTTATTTAGGTTTAAGTTTAAGCCTAGGATTATGGCTAGGTTTTGTGTTAGGTTTAGTGCTAGGGTTAGGACCATGGTTAGGGTTAAGGCTACTGTTAGGGTTAGGATTAGGGTCAAAATAGGGTTAGGGATAGGGTTATATTTAGGGCTAGTATTAGGGTTAGAGTTATGGCTAGTTCTAGTATTAGGACTAGGTTTTGGGTCAGGGTTAGGTTTAGAGATAGGTTAATGTTAGGCTCAGGATCAGTGTTCTGGATAGGATTAGGGTTAGGGTTAGAGCCAGAATTAGGACTAGTGTTAGGTCTATGGGTAGGCTAAGTGTTTATTTTAGGTTAAGGGTTATTGTAAGGGCTAGATCTAGGATATTGTTTGGTTCTAGGCCTAGAATTATAACTATATTTAGGGTTAGTTTTGTGTCTAGATCTATGTTAGTGTTAGGTATAGGTATAGGCTTACCGGTAGGGATAGTGTTAGGGTTTGGTTTAGGGTTAGGGTCAGGTTTAGACCTAGGGTTACTGTTAGGATCAGAATAAGGGTCAGGGTAAGGGTTAGAACAAGAATGAGGACTAATGTTAGGACAAGTAATACTGTTAGTGTTTAAGTTATGCTAAGGATGAGGGTTAGGACTAGGGCTAGCATTTGGTATAGGGTTTGGCTTAGGGTAAGGGATAGGGTTAGAGCCAGGGTTTGCACTCGGGTTAGGGTTAGGGCTAGGGCTAATTTTAGGGTTAAGATTAGGGTTTCACCTAGAGTTAGGACTAGAATTAGGGGTAGAATTTGTATTAGGGTTAGGGCTAGTGTTATGACAACGACTAATGTACGAACAAGGGTTATGATTAGGGCTAATTTTAGGTTTAAGATTAGGATTACACCTAGGGTTAGAACTAGAATTAAGAGTAGGATTTGTATTAGGGTTAGGGCTAGGATTATGACAATGACTAAAGTACGAACTAGGGTTATGATTAGGGCTAGTTTTAGGGTTAGGGGTAAGGATAGGTCTGGTGTTAGTGTTAATTTAAGTTTAGGGTGATGTTTAGAGCTAGGATTAGTGTTAGGATTAGTGTCAGCTTCAGGGTTATTTTTAGAGGTAGGGCTAGGTGTAGGTTTATGGTTTGGTTCAGGTTAAGGGTTAGGTTTAGGGATATGACTTTGTTTTGTTTTAAGGCTAGGGCTAGGGGTAAGCTAAATTTTAGAATTAGCATTATTGTTAGGGCTAGTGTTAGATTTGTTTTAGGATTATTGTTATGGTTAAATGTAGAGTTGGGTTTAAATTTAAAGTTAGGTTTAGATCCAGAGTTGGGCTAGGGCTAAGGATAGAACTAGGAACATGGCTAGGGCAAGAGTTAGAGTTAGGCTTAATGCTAGGTTTATGGTTAAGTTAGGACTAAATTAGGGTTAGTGCTAGGCTTAAATTTAGGGTTAGGCCTAGGGTTAGGACAAGGATTATGGTTAGGTTTAAGATTGTGGTTAAGTTTAGGGTTATGGTTAGGTTTAGGGTAAGGGATGGGGTTATAGCTAGGTTTAGGGCTAGGGTGATGGTTAGAATTAGACTTAAACATCGGGTTTTGGTTTGGGTTAGAATTAAGCCTAGGTTTAGGGCTAAGATTAGGGCTAGGGATAATTTCAGGTCCAGATTTATAGTAAAAGATAGTTTAGGGTTAGGTTAGATGTAGTGTAAGGGTTAGGTTTAGGGTTAGGGTCAGGTTTAGAGCTAAGGGTATTGTTTGGGTCAGGGTCAAGATTAGTGTTTGGGATAGGTTAAGGTTTAAATGAATGGCTCAAATTGGCATAGATTTATGATTAGGGTAATGATATAGGTAGTTTTCGGTTTCATGTAAGGTTTAGGGTAATGGACAGGGTTAGTATTAGGGATATGCTAAGGTTTAGGCCTAGGGTTAGCATTAGGGTTGGGATAATGGTTAGGGTAATGGACAGCATTAGAGCTAGGGTTAGAACTAAGGTTATGGTTATTATTAGTGCTAAGTTTAGGGTTACAGTTAGGTTTAGGGTTAAAGCTCGGTTTAGGCCTCATATTAGGCTAGGTTTTGGGGTAAGTTAGGGCTAGGGTTAGGGTTATGGCTAATGCAAGTACAAGGTTACAATTAGGGCTAATTTTAGGGTTAGGGTTAGGGTTAAGGCTAGGTCTACTGTTATGCTTAGGGTTATGTTTAGGGTGATGTTTAAAGCTAGGGTTAGTGTTAGCGTTAGAATCAGGGTTAGGGTTAGTTTTAGAGTTCTGATTAAAACTAGAATTAGAGCTAGGGTTAGGGCAAGGTGTAGTTTTAGGTTTTGGTTTAGGTTAATGGATAGTGTTAGGGCTATGGCTTGGTTTTGTGTTAGGGCTAGGGCTAGAGTTAGGGCTAGTTTTATGAGTAGTGTTAGGATTAGGGTTAGTGTTAGGGTTAGGGTTAGGCTTTGCATTAGGTTTAGATGTAGAGTTAAGTTTAGGTCTAGGGTTAGGGCTAGGGCTAAAAAAAGTCTAGGATTAGGCTTAGGGTTAGGGCTAGGTTTACAATTCCAGTAAGGGATAGGTTTAGAACTAGTTTTAGGGCTAGGGAGAGAGTTAGACTTAGTTTTAGGGCTAGGGTTATGGTTAAGTTTAGGGATAGAGCTAAGTTAGGTCTAAGATTAGGGATAGGGTTGGTTTTCAGTTAGGCCTAAGTTTAAGGTTAGGGTTATAATTAAGGCGATGTTTGGTGCTAATATGGGCTAGGGTTTGTGTTTGCGTTAGGGCTAGGATTATATCTAGGACTAATGTCAGGTCTGGGGTTATGGTTATGGATAGTTTTAGGGTTAAGTTTTGGCTAGGTCTAATGTAAGGATTAGGTTTAGGGTGAGTGTTAGGTTAGAGCTAGGGGAATCATTAGGGTCAGGGTTATTGTTAGGTTTTTTTTTTTTTTTAGTTTTGAGTTTAGTGTTAGGGCTCTAGTTGGCATTAGGGTTACGCTTAGGGTAATAATAGGGTTAGATTTAGGGTTCAGGTTAGGTTTAGGGTAATTGATAGGGTTTGAGTTAGTAATAGGTTTAGGGTTAAACCTAGGGTTAGCATTATGGAAAGGGCTATGTTTAGGGTTAGAGTTAAGGTTAGGACTAGGGTTATGGTTAGGATTAGGTCTTGAGTTAGTGTTAAGGTATGGGTTAGAACTAGGGTAAGGGTTAGTGTTATATTTAGTGTAAGAGTTAGGTTCTGACCTATGATTAGGTTTAGAGCAAGGGTTAGTTTCAGGGTTATGTTTAGGGATAGGATTAAGGTAGGTTTACGGTTAGGGTTACGGTTAGGGGAATGGTTATAATTAAGTTTAGCTTTAGTGTTAGGGTAACAAATGTGGTTAGATGTAGACTTAGGGTTAGGGACAGGGCTAGATTTAAGTTTAGGGATAGGGTTAGGTCTATGGTTATGTTTACGTTTATGGTAACGTTTAGGGTTTGTTTTATTGTTAGGGATATAGTGAGTAATAGTTTAGGGTTAGGTCTAGGGTCAATTTTCTGTTTAGGGTTAGGATTATGATTAGGGTTAAGGCTAGGGTTACAATTAGGGTTAGGGGTAGGGTAATGGGTAAATTTAGAGCTAGGGTTACGGCTTGTGTTAAGGTTAGGATTAGTACTAGGTTTAGGGTTACATGCACGGATAGTTTTAGGTTCATGTTTATAGTAAGGGTTAGGTTTTGAGGTAGGGTTAGGACTAAGGCGAGGGTTATGTTTGAGTTAGGGCTAGGGTTAGGGTTAGGGTTATGCTTAGGGCTAGTTTAAGGCCTAGGATTAGATCTAGGTTTTGTGTTAGGTTTAGGCCTAGGTTTAAAGCTGAGGGCAATGTAAGAGCTAGGATTATGATTATGGTTAGTTTTAGGGTTAGGGTTATGCCAAGATCTGGTTTTAGGTTTAGATATTCAGGTAGGTTCAGTTTTAGAAGTAGGTGTACTGTTAAAGGCAGAGTCAGTGTTTGGATTTGATTTCAAGTTAGGGTTACAGCCAGAATTAGGAGTATATTTAGGTCTAGGGCTAGGGTTAGTGTTTGTGTTAGGATAAGGACTAGGTTTATCTTTAGGTCTAGGGCTAGAAATAAGGCTAGATTTAGGATTAGGTTTAGGTCCAGGGCTAGTGTTAGGTTTTAATCTAGTGTTAGGGTCAGGTTTAGAACTAGGGTTTGTGTTAGGGTCAGAAAAAGGGTCAGGGTTAGTGTTTGGGTTTGGGTTAGGATTAGAGCTATAATGAGGCCTGAGGTTAGTACTATCAATAAGGTTAGGATTTTGGTCAGCCTAAGGATTAGGCATAGGTCTAGGGCTACCACTAGGGTTAGAGTTATTCATAGGATAAGGCATAGCCTTAGAGCTAGGGTTAGGGCTAGAGTTAGGTGTAGGCTTAAATCTAGGTTTTGGGCTTGGATTAGGGCTAGATTTGTGTTAGGCTTAGGGCTAATGACAGGGCAATGACTAATGTAAGAACTAGGGTTACAATGAGGGTTAGTTTTAGCATTCAAGTTAGGGATAGGTCTAGTGTTAGGGCGAGATTTATGGTTAGAATGATATTTTGAGCTAGGGTTAGTGTTAGGATATGAGTCAAGGTCACAGTTAGGGTTAGGACTCGAATTAAGAATAGGTTTACTTTAGGTTTTAGTTTAAGGTTAGGAGGGTGTTTAAAGCTAGGGTGAGTGTTACGATATGAGTCAGGGTCAGGGTTAGATTTAAGGTTAGGGTTAGGATTCAAATTAAGGCTATGTTTTGGTTTAGGTGTAGTGTTAGGGTTTGTTTTAAGTTAATGTTTATGATTAGGGCTATGGCTCATTTTGTTTTACTGCTAGGTTTAGAGTTAGGGCTAGTTTTATGATTAACATTAGGGTTAGAGTTAGTTTTAGTGTTAGGCTTAGGCTTAGGGTTAGGGTTAGATTTCGAGTTAGGTTTAGATCTATGGTTAGGGGTAGGACTAAGTATATGGCAAGGATTAGTGCTGTGCTAGGGTTATGGTAATGGATAGGCTTAGAACTAGGGATAGGGATAGTGTGAGAGTTATAATTAGTCTTAGGTCTAGGTTTAGGGTTAGGTTTAGGTATAAGTTAGCGGTATGGCCAGTGTTAGGGTTTGCTCTAGGTTGAGGGTCAGTTTTAGGCCTAGGGTTTGTCTTAGTTTCAGAATAAGGGTCAGGGTTAGCATAAGGGTTTGGGATAGAATTAGAGCTAGAATTAGGGCTAGGGTCAGGACTATTAATAGGGTTAGGATTTTGGTTAGCCTAAGGATTAGGGATAGGTCTAGGTTTACTAGTAGGGTTAGGGTTTCACTTAGAGTAAGGCAGAGAGTTAGAGCTAATGTTATGGCTATAGTTAGGGTAGGGTTAGGGTTAAAGTTAGATTTAGGGTTTGGATTAGGGTTAGTTTTATGTTAGGGTTAGGACTAGGTTTAGGGCAATTGCTAATATAAGAACTAGGGTTACAATTAGGGTTAGTTTTAGGTTTAGGGTTAAGGAAAGGGGTAATTTTAGTTTTAGGGTTAAGTTTAAGGTTAGGGTGATATTTAGAGCTAGGATTACTTTTAGGATATGAGTCAAGGTCAGCGTTAGGTTTAGGATTCAAATAAGGGCTAAGGTTACTGTTAAGTTTTGGTTTAAGTTAGGATGGTGTTTCAAGCTAGGGTGTATTTAGCATATGAGTCAGTGTCAGGTATAATTTTAAGGTTTGGGTTTGGACTCGAATTAAGGCTATGGTTAGGTCTAGGTGTAGTGTTAGGGTTTGTTTAAAGTTAGGTTTAGGGCTAAGGCTATTGCTCCATTTTGTTTTACTGCTAGTTGTAGGGTTAGGGCTAGTTTTATGATTAGCGTTAGGATTACGTTTAGTGTTAGTTTGAGTCTTATGCTTAGGGTTAGGGCTAGGACTAAGGATTGGACAAGGGTTAGGGCTAGGGTTAGGGTTATGGACTAGCATTAGAACTCGTGATAGGGCTAGTGTGAGTATTATTGTTAGTCTTAGGGCTAAGAACCGGGTTAGGTTTAGGTATGGTGCTAAATTAGGGCTAGGGATTAGGTCTATGGTTAGTGTTAAGGTTAAGTATAGAATTAGGGTTAGATTTAGGATTTAGATTAGGGTAAGCTAGGTTAGTTTTAGAGGTAGGTTGATGTTTAGAACAAGGGTTAGGATTAGGGTTATGATTAAGGCTAGCTAGGTTTAGGGCTAAGGTGAGGGCTAGTGTTTGTTTTAGGGTTAGGGCTAGGATTAGGAGTATGACTAATTCCAAGTCTAGAATTATGTTTAAAGATAATTTTAGGGTTAGGATTATGGGTATGTCCAGTGTAAGGTTTAGGTTTAGGTTTATGGTCATGTTTCAGGGTAGAGATATTATTAAAGTGAAAGTCTAGTTTAGGGTTTGTAATAGGTTAAGGCTTAAAATGAGGGATTGATTTAGCATTAGGATAAGGGTTTGGTAATGATAGGCTTCGAATTAGGTTAATGTTAGGTTTAGGAAACTGGATAGAAATAGGATTAGAGAAAGGGTTAGGTTTAGGCTTAGGGTTAGCATTAGAATTAGGGATACTGTTATAGTAATGTATACGGTTAGGGCTAGGGTTATGGTTATGATTAGGGCTAGGGCTAGGGTTACCTGATATTAGCCCTAGACCTGGTCCTAGCCATAACCCTAACAGAAACCCTACCCCTTAATGTAGCCCTAAACCTAGCCTTAATCCTAAAGTGAAATATAACCCTAGTCCTAATCCTAACACTCACCCTATCCCTAAAGCTAGCTATAACCCCAGCCATTCCCCTAAACTTAACATTAACAACAATGCTAACCCTAACTCTAGCCCAACCCCTTAGTCTAACCATAACACTGACCCTAGTCTTAATACTTGCCCTAATGTAGCCCTAACCCTAACACTAACACTAGCCCTAATCCTAAACCCTAATTCTGCTCTAACCCTAACCCTAAATCTAGCCCTAATCCTAGCCCTAATTTAGCCCTACCTCTAACACTAACCCTAGCCCAAATCCTAGCCCAAACTAGCCTTAACCCTAGCACCAATCCTAGCCCTAATTTAGCCCTAAATCTAATCCCAATCCTAAGACTACTACCATAACTAACTCTAATTCTCACCCTAGCCGTATCCCTAGTTCCAACCATATTTGTTACCATACCCCTATCCCTCACCCTAACCCTAACCCTAGCCCTAGCCTTAGCCCTATCCCTAATCCTAGATATAACCCTAACTCAAAATCTAATCCTAACCCTAAATCTAAACCTTAACCTAACACTAGCCCTAACCCTGATGCTAATCCATAATCTAGCCGTAACCATAGCACTTGCCCTAAACAAAACCAAACTATATCCTTAACCCTTAACCTAAACAAAACCCTAACCGTACAACTAGTACTAACTTTAGCCCTAATTCGAGTTCTAAAACTAACCCTAAAACTAACCCTGACTCTGACACTAACCCTAACAATAAACCTTGCTCTAAACATCACCCCAACCCTAAACCTAACCGTATCACTAGACCTAGCCCTAAGCCCAACCCCCAAACTAGCACTAATTGCAACACTAGTTCATACATTACCTTAGCCTTAATCCTAGCCCTAACCAAACCCAAAACCAAGCCCTAATCCGAGCCTTGACCCTAGCTTTAAGCCTAACCATAACCCAGAACATAGCCCTAAACTTTACTGTAACCCTAGCCAGAATTCTAACAATAACCCAAGCCCTATCACTAGCTCTAACCCTATCCATTACCCTAACCATAACCATAAATTTAATGGTAACCCTAGGCCTAACCCTAAACTTATCCCTTACCCTAACCTATTTCATTAACCTAGAACTAACCTGAACCCTAAACCTAACCCTATCTTTACCCTAACTCTAACACTAATGCTAATTCAAGCCCTAACCCTAAACCTTAACCCAACCCAAATTCTAACTCTGCCCCTTCCCGTGATAATATACCCAGCTCTAATCCTGACCCTACCCCTAAACTTAACCCTTATACTAGACCTAGCCATAAACCTAACCCTAAAACTATCCCTAGCCATAATCCTAGACCTGACATTTGCCCTAGCCGTAATTCTAGCCCTAAACTTAAAACAAAACAAACCCATAAACCTAATCTTAACCCTAGCCATAATCCTATCCATAACCCTAGACCTAAATTTGGATCTAACCCTATCAATTACCATAAACATAACTCTAATTATAATGCTAACCCTAGGCCTAAATCTAACCCTATGCCTAACCGTAACCCTATCCATTATGCTAAATCTAACCTGAACCCTAAACCAAACCCTATCATTACCCCAACCCAAACCCTAATGCTAATTTGTGCCCTAACCCTAAACCCTAACCTAAACAAAACCCTAAACCTGACCCTGACCCTAATAATACCCCTAGCTCTAAATTTGACCCCTACCCCAAACCTAACACACTAATATAGCCATAAACCTAACCCTAAAACTATCTCTAACCATAACCCTAGACCTGACATTCACCCTAACACTAATCCTAGCCCTAACCCTAACACAAATGCTAGCCCTCATCCTAGCCCTAAACCTAGCCTTAATCATAACTCTAATGAACCCCTAGCCCTAACCTTAATTCAAACTTTCACCCTAGCCCTATCCCTAGCTCTAACCACATCATTTCCAAGAAACCTAACCCTAAGCCTAAAACTAACACTAGGCCTAAACATAACCATAAACCTAGCCCTATTCCCAGCCCTAATTAAGCCCTATACCTAACCAAACACTAAGCTTACCCGTAAGACTAACTCTCACTCTCACCCTAGCCCTATACCTAGTTCTAACCCTATCCCTTACCATAACCCTAATCCTAGCCATAAACTAAGACCTAACAGTAGCCCTATACTTAGCCCTAGACCTAACCCTAGATTTAATCCTAAATCAAAATCTAACTTTAACCCTAAGCCCAAACCTAAGCCTAACACTAGCCCTAAACCTAATGCTAAGCCGAAAACTAGGACTAACCATAGCCCTTGCCCCAAAACAAAACCAGGCCACAACCCTAACTTTAAAACTTAACCTAAACCGAAATCTAACCCTACTCCTAGCCCTAACCTTAGCCCTAATTCAAGGACAAACACTAATGCTAAAACTAGTCTGACATTGAATTTGACCCTAACACTAACCCTAGCTCTAAACGTTACACCAAACTCTACCACTAGACCTAGTCCTAACCCTAATCCTACAAATAGCCAAAATCATAACCCTAGTCCATACATTGGCCATAACTCTAAAACTAGTCCTAACTCTAACCAAAACCTAGCCTTAATGCAAGACCTAACCCTAGCTTTAACCCTAAACCTAAACCTAACACTAGCCCTAATCCTAACCCTAAACATAGCCATAATCCGAGCTCTAATCCTATCTTTAACCCTAAACTAACCCTAACCCTAATGCTAACCCTAGACCTAAATCTAATCTTTAGCCTAAGCCAAACCTTCACCCTATTACTAGTCCTAACCGTAGCCCTCATTGTAGCTCTAACCATAACCCCAAACCCTAAATTTAACCGTGACAATTATTCTGACTCTAAAGGTAACTGTATGTCTAAAACTGGCCCTAACCATAAACTGAACCCTTACACAAGCACTAGAAATAAACCTATACCTAAACCTAACCCTAACACTAGCCCTAGACCTAAACCTAATTTTAACTCTAGCCATATCTCTAGCCTTAGACCTAAACAAAAACCTAGCCCTAGCCCTAATGATAAACCTTAACCTAACACAAACACTAACCCTACACCTAGACCTAACTCTAGTGATAATATTGGGTTTAACTAAACCCAAGTGTAACTCGCACACTGACCCTGACCCTAACACTAACCCTAGCTCTAAAATCACGCTAATGGTAACCCTAACCCTCACATTTGATCTAGCTGTAACACTTACCCCAAAAGTAGCCCTAATCATAAACCTGGTTTATACATTAGTTGTAGACCTAACACTAGCCCAAACCAAAACCAAAACCTGGATGTAAGACGAGCGCTAACCCTAGTTTTAACTCTAACCCTAAAACTAGCCCAAATCCACACCCTAACCCTAGATCTAACTCTAGCTTTTACCCTATCAATTACCTTAAGCTAAACACTAAACCTAATGCTAACCCTAGTCCTAACCCTAATCCAGAGCCTAACCCAAACCCTAACCCTATTACTAGGCCAAACCCTAACCTTCGTTCTAGCTCTAACCCTAAAATAAACCCAAACCCTAACCCTGACACTTATTCTGACCCTAACACTAACCACAAGTATAAACCTGACCCTAATACGAAACTGAACCCTAACATTAGCCCTACTGGTAATCATATACTTAAAACTAAACCTAACACTAGCCTTAGACTTAAACCTAATCCTAAATCTAGCCATATCTCTAGCCATAGACCTGAACAACAACCTAGCCCTTGCCCTAAAATTAACCCTTAACCTAACCCAAATAATAACCCTACCCCTAGACCTAACCCTAGACCTAATTCTGGCACTAAACCCAACAATAACTCTAATGTGAACAGTGGCCCTGACCCTAACATAATCCTAGCTCCAAAGCTCAACCTAAACAAAACCTAACCCTAACACTAGACCTAGCCATAACCCTAACCCTAAAACTAGCCCTAATCATAACCCTAGCTCTTACATTACCCATAGACCTAACCCTAGGCCTAAACTAACACAAAACCTAGCCCTAATTTTAGGTATGAACATAGCCCTAAGCTTTCACCGTAACCCTAACCCTAACATAGCCCAAACCCTAACCCGAATCCTAGCTCTAACCCTAGCTCTAACCTTATACTTTACCCTAGCCAAACCCCAACACTAATGCTAACCCTAGTCCTAAAACTAATCCTTAGTCTAACCCAAACCCTAACCCTATTGCTAGTCATAACCTTAGCCCTCATTCTTGTTATAAACATAACCCAAATTCTAACCCTAACTCTGACCCTTATTCTGATCCTGAATCTAAACCAAACCCTAACACTAGCCCTACCTATAACCCTATATGTAAACCTAACACTCGACCTAGATTAAACCTAATCTTAAATCTAGCCAAATCTTTAACCAAGACCTAAACAAAAAACTAGCCCTAGCTCTAATGAAAACCCTTAACCTAAGCCAAAGACTAACCTTACCTCTGGACCTAACGAACCTTAATTCTGGCTCTCTCCCTAACCCTAAAACTAATCCAAACACAGACCCTGACACTAATACTAACCCTAGCTATAAAACTGACCCTAACCGAAACCTAAACCTAACACTAGTCCTAGCCATAACTGTAAACATAACCCTTACATTACCATAGCACTAAACCTAACACAAAACCTAGCTCTAATCCTAGGTCTAAATCTAGCCCAAAGCGTAACCCTAACCCTAACCTAACCTTATCCCTTACCGTAAGCCTAACCCTCACGCTAACACTAACCCTCGCCTTAGACCCAACCCTAGATAAAACCCAAAACCGAACCCTAAACATAACCCTAGCCCTAGCCCTAAACCTAATGCTAATCCTAGCCCTAATCATAATGTTAACACTAGCCCTAATACTATCTCTAAAATTATCCATTACCCTAAACCGAATCTTAACCCTAATGATAACCCTAGCTCTAATCCTAATTGTAAACCTAACCCTAGACCTAAGCCTAAACCTAACCTTCATAGTAGACTTAACCCTAGATAAAACCCTAACCCTGACTCTAACACTAACCATGGCCCAAACCCTAACATTAACCCTAAACCTAAAACTACCCCTTACCCTAACCTGACATCTAACCCTATCCATTACCCTAACTCAAATGATAATCTTAGCTCTAACCTTAACAGTAACCCTAAAGCTAAAACTACCCCTAAACCTAACCTGACATCTAATGGTATCCATTAATCTAACTCTAAAGATAACCTTTGCCCTAACCCTAACACTAACCCTAACCTTAACCATAAATCCATCCCTAGACACAATCCTAAACCTAACCCTCATCCTAGCATTAACCCTAGCTCAAAACCAAACCTGTACCATAAACCTAACCCAAAACATAACCCTACTCCTAGCCCTAAACCTAACTAGCCCTAATACTATTCTAAACCCTAGTCCTAACCCTAGCTCTAATGCTATTCATTACCCTAACAATATCCTTAACCCAAATGCAAACCCTAGGCCTAACACTAACCCTATCACTAACCCTAATCCCACCAATTACCCTAATCTTAATCTGAATCCTAAACTCAAACCTATCCCTAAACCTAACCCTAATTCTAATCCTAACGCTAATTTGAACCTTAACCTTAATAATTAAACTAACACAAACGCAAAACCTGACCCTGACTCTAAAAATACACCCTACCCTTAACTTGGGCTTTACCCTAAACCTAATTTTAGACTTAGCCATGAACCTAACCCTATAACTATCCCTAGCTGTAACCCTAAACCTGATATTATCCCTATCCCTAAAACTTGCCCTAACCTTAACACAAACCCTAGCCCTCAACCTAACCCAAAAACTAGCCTTAATTCTAACACAAACCTAACCCTAGACCTAAACCTAATTCTAATCATTGCCCTAGCCCTAAACTTAGCTATAACCCCATCCCTTCCCCTAAACCTAACCCTAAACCTAATCTTAAACATAGCCCTAACCCTAGGCCTAACCCTAACACCAATCCAACACATATTCCTAGACTAATTTAGCCCTAAACTTAATACTAACCCTAGCCTTAAGACTAACTCTAACTATCGCCCTTGCTCTATTCCTAGTTCTAACACTATCCCTTACCATAATCCAAACACTAGACATAACCTTAGCCCTAACCCTAGCCATAGCCCTAGCCCTAGAATTAACCATAACTCTAAATGTACCCCTAAGCCTATACTCACCATATGACTAGCAATAACACTGACATTAATCGTAAAAGTACCCGTATCTTTAGCCTTAGCCCTAAAACATAACGAGCCATAGAACTAACCCTAACCCTTAACCTAACCCAATACTAACTCTACATCTAGCCCTAAGCCTACCCCTAATTCGAGTCTTATCCCCAACCCTAAAACTAACCCTGACCCTAACTCTGAACCTAACACTAACCCTAGCTCAAAACATCACCGTGAACTTAAACCTAACCATAAAACTAGACTTAGCCCTAACTGTAACCCTAAAATAAGCCTTAATCATAACCCTAGTTCTTACGTTAGCTGTATCCCTAACACTAGCCCTAATGTAACCAAAAATCTACCCCTAATGCAAGCCCAAACCCTAGCTATAATGTTAACTCTAAACCTAAACCAAGTCCTAACCCTTACCCTAATGATAACCATAGCCCTAACCTTAACTCTAACCCTAAACCTACCATAATACTGTTCCTAGACCTAAGGTTGGACCTAATCCTCGACCTAGCCCTATCACTAACATTAGCTCAAACCCTAGCCCTTACCCTAAACATAAACCTAGCCCAAAACCTAACCCCAATCCTAGCCCTAATCCTAACCATAACTATATCCCAAACCCTAGCTCTAACTCTATCCATTACCCTATCCATAACACTAAACCTAATGCTAAACCTGGCCCTAATCCTAACCCTAACCCTAACTCTATCCCTAGCCCTGATTCTAACCTGAGGCCTCAACCTAGTCCTAAAACATACTCAATCCCTGACACTTACCCTTAACCTAACCTTAAGAAAATGATAAGCCTAACCTAACCCTAACCATAGCCCTAATCCTAAACTTAAAACTAGACTTCACCTTAGCTCTAACCCCACCCATTGCGCTAACCCTAACCATAAACATCATGATAACCCTATCTCTAACCCTGAACCTAATCTAACCCTAACTGTAAACTTAAACCGAGACTGAACCATAAACCTAACCTTTGCCATACTCCTAATTCTAGCTCAAACTCGGCATAACAATTATGCTAAACTCAACACTAACCCTAGTCTTAATCCTAAACCTAACCCAAACCCTAACCCAAATCTATACCTGTCCATTAACTTAACTCTAATGGTAACCATAATCGTAATCCTAGACCTAATCCTAAATCTAACCCTATCCTTAGCACTAACCCTAGCTCAAACCCTAACCCATAACTTAAACCTAAACCTAGCCTTAACCCTAACCCTAATCCTAACTCTAGCCCTAATCCTAAACATAAACCTAGCTCTAACCCTATCTCTAAACCTTTCCATTACCCTAATGATAACCATAAACCTAATGCTAAACCTAGGCCTTACCCTAACCCTATCCATTACCCTAAATCTAACCTGAGCCCTAAACCAAACCTGAAGCCTAAACCTAACCTTATCCATTACCCTAGCCCTAACTCAAACCTAATGCTAATTTGAGCCATAACCCTAAACCTCAACCTAACCTAAATCCAAAACCTGATTCTGACTATTATAATACCCCTAGCTCTCAACTTGAACCTCACCCTGAACCTAACTCTGAAACTAGACCTAGCCATAAATCTTACCCGAAAACTATTCCTGACCATAACCCTAGACCTGATATTAGAGCTAGCCCTAATTCTTGCCATAACCCTAACACAAACGCTAGCCCTCATCCTAGCCCTAAACCTAGCCTTGATCCTAAACTGAAACGGAACACTAGCCCTATCCTTAATTTTATCCCTCGCCCTAGTTCTGAACCTTGCTATAACCCCATTCCTTCCCCAAAA
This sequence comes from Marmota flaviventris, assembly GCF_047511675.1. Lineage (NCBI taxonomy): Eukaryota > Metazoa > Chordata > Mammalia > Rodentia > Sciuridae > Marmota > Marmota flaviventris. The sequence continues at coordinate 42,085,256 of NC_092516.1, read as the reverse complement.
TCTAACCCTAACTCTAACTGTAGACATAACCGTTACACTAATCCAAGACCTGATCCTAGCCCTAATTTAGCACTATTCCTAACATTACCAGTAAGACTAACTCTAACTCTTGCCCTAGCCCTATTCCTAGATCTAACCCTATCCCTTACCATAACCCTAACACTTGCCCTAACCTTAGTCCTAACACTAGTCCTAGCACTAACCCTAGAACTAACCATAACTCTAAGCCCAAACCTAACCCTAAGCTTAAAACTCACACTAACACTAGCCCTAACACTAACACTAATCCTAAAACTAGCCCTAATCTAGTTCAAGCCTTAAAACAAAACTGAGCCATAGCCCTAACCCTAACACTTAATCTAAACCAAAACCTAATCCTACACCTAGCCCTAACCTTAGCCCTAATTCCAGTCCTAACCTAACCCTAAAACTAACCTTGAGCCTGGCTCTGACCTTAAACTAACCCTAGCTCTAATATCGCCCTAAAAGTATATGTAAACCTAAAACGAGAACTAGCCCTAACACTAACCCTAAAAGTAGCCCTAATAATAACTCTAGTTCTTACATTAGCCTTAGCCTTAACCTAATGCAAAATCTATCCCTAAACCGAGCCCTACACCTCGTTTTAACCCTAAACCTAACCTTATCCCTAACCATTATCTTAAACCGAACCCTAACACTAAATCTGGCCCTAACCCTAAACCTAATCCTATACTTAATCCTAACCATAATCCTAGCCCTAAATCTACCTCTAACCCTATCCATTACTCTAAACATAATCCTAACCCTAATGATAACCCTAGCCTTAAACTTAACCCTAATCCTAAACCTAGACCTGACACTAACCCTAACAATCAACCTAGCCCTAACCATAGCTCAAATCCTAACACTAACCCTAAACCTAACCCTAACACTAACTCTAGACCTAAAAGTAACCCTAGCCCTAATCCTAACCATAAAACTATACCTAACTATACCTAAACCTATCCATTACCCTAAACATAAGCCTAAACCAAACATAGCTCTAAAGATAGCTCTAACCCCACCCATTACACTAACCCTAATTATAAACATCATGATAACACTAGCCCTAACCCTAAACCTACTCTAACCAACTCTAACCCTAACTGTAAACTTTACCCTAGTCCTAACCCTAAACCTACACTAATCCTAACTTTAAACCTAAGCCTAGACCTAACCGTAAACCTAACATTTGCCATAGTCCTAATCCTAGCACAAACCCTAACATTTAAACTAAACCTAACACTAACCCTAGTCCTGAACCTAAATCTAACCCTATCTATTTAGGCCTAACCCCAAACCTTTCACTAATATTAACCTTATCCTTACCTAAACCTAAAATGAACACTAAACCAAACCCTATCAATTATTCTAACCCTAACTCTAAACCTAACCCTAATGATAATTCAAACCCTAAAGATAAACCAAAAGCTAACCCAAACTCTTAGCAAGACTCTGACTCTAATAACACACCTAGCTCTAAACTGACCCTTACCCTAATATAACCCTTCAACTAGACCTAGCCATAAAACTAACCCTAACAGTATCCCTAACTGTAACCCTAGACCTGACATTAGCACTCTACCTTATTCTTGCCTTAAACCTAACACAAACCCAAGCCCTCATTTTAATTGTAAACCTAGCCTTAATCCTAACCCGAACACTAACCCTAGCCCAAACCCTAATTTCAACCCTCGCCCTAGTTGTGAACCTAGGTATAACCACGTCCTTTCCCCTATCCCTAACCCTAACCCTAACACTAACACTAACACTAACCCTAGCCCTAACCCTAGGCCTAATCCTAACACTAACCATAGCTCAAATCTTAGCCCTAATTTATTGCTAACTGTAACCTTAACTCTAACCCTAGCCCTAAGACTAAACCTAACTCTAGCCCTAGACCTATTTCTAGTACCAAACTTATCTATTGCCTAACCCTAACAATAGACCTAAACTTAGTCCTAACACAAGCCATAGTCCTAAACCTAGAACTAACCCTAACTCTAAATCTAACCCTAATTCTAAACCTAAACCTCATCCTAACACTAGCCCTAACTATAATTCTAATTTGAAAACTAGCCCTAACCCTAGACATAGACCACAAACAAAACTGACCTATAGCCCTAATACTAACCCTTAACCTAAAACAAATCTTAACGTTACACCTAGTCCTAAAGTTATCCCTACAACTAATACTGACCCTGACTCTGACCCTAAAACTAACCCTACTCTGAACATCACTCTAAACATAAACCTAACCCAAACACTAGACCTAGTCCTAATCCTATCCCTTAAACTATCCCTAACAATAAAGATAATTCTTACATTAGCCATAGCCCTAACCCTAACACTAAACCTAGCGCTAATCTGAGCCTCAACCCTAGCTTTAACCCTAACCCTAACACTAACCCAAACTTTAGCTCTAAACCTATTCCTTACCCTAATCCAAACACTCACCCTAATGCTACCTTAGTTTTAACCCTAATCCTTAGCTTACCCCAAACACTAACTATATTACTAGTCCTAATCCTAGCCCTCATTATATCTCTAACTTAACCAGAAGCCTAATCCTAACCCTTACCCTTATTCTGACCCTATCACTAACCCTAGGTCAAAGCCTGACCTTAACACTAAACCGAATCCCAACACTAGCCCTACCAGTAAACCTATACCTAAACCTAACCATAACACTAGCACTAGACCCAAACTTAATCCTAAATATAGCCATAACTCTAGCCCTAGTCCTAAGGAAAAAACTAGCCCTAGCCTAAAATAACCATTAACCTAATGCGAAGACTAACTCTAGTTCTAGACCTAACCCTAGTTCTAATTGTAGCCTTAACAATAAACCCAATGCTAACCCGAACACTGATGCTTACCCTAAGACAAACCCTATCTCTACACCTTATCCTATCCCAAAACTTAAACCTAACACTAGACATATTTATAACCTTAACCCAACAAACTAGCCATAACCATAAACCTAGCTCTTACATTACCCATAGCCCTAACATTAGCCACAAACCTCACACAAAACCTTGCCCTAATACAAGCCCTAAACCTAGACCTAAGCATAACCTTAACCCTAACCCTAGCACAAACACTAAACCTAATGCTTGCACTAGCCCTAACCCTAGCTCAAACTCTAATCCTTACTCTAAACATAACCCTAGCTCAAAACCTAACCCTATCCCTATCCCTAATCCTAAGTGTAACCATAGCCCAAATACTAGATCTAACTTTATCCATTACCTTAAACATAACCCTAACCCTAGCCCTAACCCTAACCCTAACCCTAACCATAGCCCTGATTCTAACCCCATCCCTTGTCCTAGCCCTAAACCTAGCTCAATCCCTAACACTTACCCTAAACCGAACCCTAACACTAACCCTAGGAGTAACCCAAATCCTAGTCCTAACCCTAACTTTTACCTAAGCCCTAACACTAGCACTAAACCTATTCATTTGGTTAGCTTAAACCAAATGCTAACCCTCAGCCTAACCCTAACCCTATCCCTAACACTAGCATTAAACATATTCATTACTCTAAATATAAGCCTAAACCAAATATTAACCCTAGGCCTATCCCAAACCCTATCCCTAACACTAACCCTATATATTACTCTAAACCTAACCTGAACTGTAATCCTAACTCTATCCATTACTCTAACCCCAAACCTAACCTTAATGCTAATTTGAGCCCTAAACTTAAACCTTAACCCAATCCAAACCCTAACCCATACTCTGACCCTAATAATAACCTAGCTCTATCCCTGAGCCCTACACTAAACCTAATCCTTACACTAGACCTAGCCATAAACCTATCCCTAACACTACCCCTATCCCTAACCCTAGACCTGATATTATCCCTAGCCCTAATCCTAGCCCTAACCCTAACGCAAACCCTAGCCCTCATCCTAGCCTTAAAACTAGACTTAATCCTAACACGAAACCTCACCCTAGCCTTATCCCTAAATATAATCCTCACCCTAGAACTGAACCTAGGTATATAACCCATTCCTTCCCCTAAAACTAACCCTAACCCTAGCCCTAAAAATAGGCCTAACCCTAACACTAATCATAGCACTAATCCTAGCCCTATTTGACCCCTAACCATAACCCTATTCCTAACCCTAACCCTAAGACTAACTCCAACTCACACCCTAGCCCTATTTCTATTTATAACCCTAACCCTAACCCTAACCCTCACAATAGCCCTAACCTGAGCCCTAATGCTAGCCATAGCCCTAACCCTTGATCTAACCATAACTCTAAATCTAACCCTAATCTTAAGCATAAACCTCATTCTACAACTAGCTCTAACACTATTGCTAATCCTAAAATTATCCCTAATCCAAGCTCTATCCCTAAAATAAAACTGAGCCATTGTTCTAACCCTAAATCTTAACCTAAAGCAAACCCTAACCCATACCTAGCCATAACCCAAGCTCTAATTTGAGTCCTAGGCCTAAAACTAACCCTCACTCTGACTCATATCCAAACACAAATCCTAGCTCTAAATATCACCCTAACCCTAAAACTAATGCTAACAATAGACCTAGCCAAAACCCTAACACTAAAACTAACCCTAATCATAACCCTAGTTCTTACATTGGCCTTAGCCAAAACCTAGCCCTAACTCTAACACAAAAATAGCCTTAATATGAGCCCTAACACTAGGCTTAACCCTAACCCTAACCCTAAAACTAGCCCTAAACCTAACTCTAATCCTAGCTCTAACCCTAGCTCTAATTTTGTCCATTACCCTAAGCCAAATCCTATACATAAAGCTAACTCTAGTCCTAATCCTAATCCTTAGCCAAACCCAAACAATAACCCTATTACTAGTCCTAACACCAGCCCTCATTCTAGATCTAATCCTAACTCAAAACCTCACCCTAACCTTCACCCTTATTCTGACCCTAACACTAATTATAGGTCTAAACCTGACCCTAAACAGAAACTGAAACCTGAAACTAGACCTACCAGTAAACTTATACCTAAACCTAAACCTAACACTAGCCCCATACCTAAACCTAATCTTAATCTAGCTAATACCCTAGCCTTAGCCATAGTTCTAAACCTATCTGTTACCGTAACCATAACCCTAGCCCTGACCCTTGCCCTTTAGTTAGACCTAGCCCTAATCCTAGATTTAATGCTAAATCCAAAGCTAACCCTAATCCAAAGCCTAAGCCTAACACTAAACTAAACCCTAACCCTAATGCTAATCTCATAACTAGCCCAAACCCAAAACCTAGGACTAAAACAAACTGAGCAACAGCCCTAACCCTAAACCTTAACTTAATCCAAACCCTAACACTACACCTAGACATAACCCTAGCCCTAATTTGAGTTCTAACCATAATCTTAAATTTTACCCTGACTCTGACTCATATCCTAACACTGACCCTAGCTCTAAAGACCACACTAAACTTAAACCAAACCCTAACAGTAACCCTAGCCCTAATTCAAGTCATAACCCTAACCTTAAAGCTAACCCTGACCCTGACTGATATCCTAACAGTCACCCTAGCTCTAAACACAGCCCTCACCTTAAACTGAACACTAACAGTAACCCTAGCCCTTATTTGAGTCCTAAACCTAACCCTAAATCTAACCCTGATGCTGACTCTTATCCTAACAATAACTTTAGATCTAAATATTACCCTAACCTTAAACCTAAATCTAACACTAGACCTACCCATAACCATAACCCTAAAACTAATTCTAATTGTAACCCTGGCAATTACATTAGCCAATGCCCAAATCTAGCCCTAACCCTAACACAAAAACTAGCCTTAATCCGAGCTCTAAACCTATATTGAACCCTAACTCTAACACTAACTCTACCATCAACCCTAACTCTAAGGCTATCCCTTAACCAAAGAAAAATCCTAACCCTAATGGTAACCCTAGACCTATCTCTAATTCTCAGGCTAACCAAAACCCTAACCCTATTAATAGCCCTAACCCTAGCCCTCATTCTAGCTCTAACCCTATTCCAAACCCTAATGATAACCCTGAACCTTATTCTGACCCTAACACTAACCCTAGGTCTAAAACTGACCCTAATCCTAGACCAAACACTAACACTAGCCCTACACCTAAACCAAATCTTAAATCTAGCCTAAACTCTAGCACTAGACCTAAGCATAAACCTAGCCCAAGCCCTAACAATAATCTTTAACATAACTCAAACACTAACCCTAACCCTAGACATAAACATAGAGCGATTTCTGTCTGTAACCCTAACACTAACTCTAACCCAAACACTGACCCTGCCTTTAGAGTAAACCTATCTCTAAATCTGACCCTAGCCCAAAATCTAAACCTAACATTAGACCTAGCCATAACCATAACCCTACAGCTAGCATTCAACATAACCATAGCTCTTACATTACCCATAGCCCTAACCCTAGGCCTAAACCTAACATAAAATCTAGAGCTAGTCCTAGGCCTAAATCAAGCCTTAAGCATAACCCTAAGCCTAACCCTAGCCCTAACCCTAACCTAACCCTTGCCTTAGTCCTAATCCAGCTCAAAACCTAAACAATTTTCTAAACATAAACCTACACCTATACCTCAATCTAACCCTAACCCTAGCCCTAATTCTAACCTTAACCCTCACCATAAACCTAGCTCTAAACCTACCCATTACTCTAAACCTAAACTTAACCTTATTGATAATCCTAGGCTTAATGCTAAACCTAAACCTAACTGGAAAACTAATCCTAGACCTAACCTCACACTTGCCATAGACCTAACCCTAGCTCAAACCCTAACCCTTACTATAAACCTAAACATAACCATAGCCCTAACTCTAAGCCTAAACCTCAATCTAACTTTAAACATAGCCCTAAAACTACATCTAATCGTATACATTACCCTAACACTAACCCTATCCCAAATGATGTCCCTAGCCCTAATCCTAACCCAAACCCTATGAGTAATATAATCTTATCCCTAGAAGTAACCCTAAAGCTAACCCACACCCTAGCCCTAACCATAGCTCAAAACCTAATTTTATGCTAAACATAAACCTAAGCCTAATCCTTGTTTTAACCCTAACCCTCATTCAAGACCTATTCTTAACCATAAACCTAGCCCTAAAATTAGCTCTAATCCTATCCATTATACTAACCATAACCCTTACCCTAATGTGAACCCTAGGCCTCGTCTTAACCCTATTGCTAACCCTAAACCTATCAATTACCCTAAACCTAATTTTAAATCTAAACAAAACCCTATTATTACCCTAACCCACACCCTAGTGCTAATTCAAGCCATAACCCTAAAACCTAACTTCAAACAAACTCTAGCACTGAACCTGACCCTAATAAATCTCCTAGCTCTAAGGATGACTTTTACACTAAACCTACCCCTTACACTAGACCTAGCCATAACACTAATCCTAAAACTATCCCCAACCATAAGCTTAGACCTGACATTAGACATAGCCTTAATCCTAGCCATAAACCTAACACAAACCCCAGTCCTAAACCTAGCCTTAATCCTAACCCTAAACCTAACGTTAGGCCTAACCCAGGAACTAACCGTAGCCCTAATCTTAGCACTAATTTTGTCCTATTCATAACCCTAGCCCAAACCCTAGCCCTATGACTAACCCTAACTCTCACCCTACCCCATCCCTAGTTCTAACCCTATCCATTACTGGAACCCTAATTCTAGCCCTAAACCAAGCCCTAATCCTAGCCCTATCATTAGCTCTAGCCCTAACTTAGATCTAATTTTAACTCTAAATCAAATCCTAACCCTAAGCCTAACCCTAACCCTAACTCTAAATCTAACTTTAATACTAGCCTTAAAACAAAACCGAGCCATAGCCCTAACTCTAACCCTTAACCTAAACCAACCCTTAACCCTAACCCTAACCTTACCTCTAATTCTAGTTTTAAGCTGAAAGCTAAAACTAACACTGACACTGACTCTGACCATAATATTAACCCTAGTCTAAACATCAACCTAACCATAACCCTAAACCTAACACTAGACCTACCACTAACCCTAACCCTAAATTTAACCCTAATTGTAACCCTGACACTTACGTTAGCCTTACCCCTAACCGTAGCACTAACTTAACCCCAAACCTAGCCCTAATCCAATCCCTAAACCGAGGTTTAACCCTAAACCTAATCCTAAACCTAACCATAATCAAAACCATAATCCTAGCCCTAAACATACCTCTAAACCTATCCATTGCAATAACCATGACTCTAGGCCTAAATCTAACCCTTTCCCTAATCCTAAACCTATACATTATTATAAACCAAACCTAAACCCTAAACCTCACCCTATATTTACACTAACATTAACCATAATGCTAATTCGAGCCCTAACTTTAAAACTTAACCTATCCCAAACTTCTAACCCAGACCTTTACCCTAGCTCTAAACATGACCCTAACCCTAAACCTAACCCTTTCATTATATGTAGGCATAAACCTAACCCTAAAACTATCTTTAACCATAATCCTAGATCTCACATTAGCACTAGCCCTAATTCTAGCCCTAACACTAAAATAAAGCATAGCCCTCATCCTAGCCCCAAACCTAGCCTTAATCATTACCCTAACCCTAACAATAGCCCTAACCCTAATTCTAACATTCACCTTATCTCTAAACCTAGCTATAAAGCCATTCCTTACCCTAAACTTAAACCTAACCCTAACCCTAACTCTAGGCCTAAGGTGAACACTAATCCTAGCCCTAATTTAACCCTATAGATAACCCTAACCCTAACCCTAGCTCTAAGATTAACTCTAATTCTCACAGTAGCCCTAACACTACTTCTAACCCTATCCATTACTGTAATCCTAAACCTAGCCCTAAACCTAGCCATAACCATTGCCAAAACCTTATTCATAGTCCTAACCCTAGATCTAACCCTAACTCTAAATCTAACCCTAACCCTAAGCCTAAGGCTAACATTAACACTAGCCCTAGCCCTAATGCTAATCATAAAAATATCCCTAACACTAACCCTTACAGTAAAACAAAACCAAGTAATAGCCCTAACCCTAAACCTTAACTTAAACCAAAACTTAACACTACACCTAGACCTTACCCTAGCAATAATTTGAGTCCTAATCTTAACCTTAATACTATCCCTAACTCTGAATCATATCCTAACACTCACCCTACCTCTAAACACCACCCTAACCTGAAACTGAACCCTTACAGTAACCCTATCCTTAATCCGAGTCCTAACACTAACCCTAAAACTAAACCTGACACTGATTATTAACCTAACACTAACACTAGCTCTATATTTCACCCTAACCTTAAACCTAATCCTAACACTAGAGTTTTAACCCCTAACCAAACCCTAAAACTAACCCTAAAATCCATAGTTCTTACATTAGCCATTGCTCTAACCGTAGCCATAACCCTAACACAAAACTAGCCCTAATCCGAGCCCTAAACCTAACTTTAATCCTAACCCTAGCCCTAACCCTAGCTCTAACCCTATCCCTTACCCTATGCGAAACCCTAAACCTAATGCTAATTCTAATCCTAATCCAAATTCTATTCCTTAACCTAAAACAAATCCTAATGCTATTAGTTGTCCTAACCGTAGCCCTCATTCTAACTCTAACCATAACCCAAAGTTTAACCCTAACCCTGACCCTTATACTAACCCTAACACTAATCATAGATCTAAACCTGAACCTAACCCTAAACCGAACCCTAACATTATCCCTATTGGTAACCTTAACCTAAACCTAAACCTAACACTAGTCCTAGACCTAAACCTAATCCTAAACTATCCATAACTCTAGACCTAGACCTAAAGAAAAACTTAGCTCTAGCCTTAATAATAACCATTAGCCTAAAGCCAAAAACTAACCCTTCCACTAGTCTTAACCCTAGAACTAATTCTGGCTTTTCCAATAACCATAACCCTAAATTGAACAATGACCCAGATAGTAACACTAACCCTTGCTGTAAACATCACCTTAACCCTAAACGTAACCCTAAAACTATACTTAGCTCTAACTTTAACCCTAAAACTAGCCCTAATCATAGCAAAGTTCTTACATTTTCCATAGCCCTAACCTATTGCAAAACCTAGCACTACCCCAAGCCCTACCCTAGCTTTAACACTAAAGCTAACTATAACCCTAAGCTTAGACCTAACCCTAAACCAAGGCCTAACCCTAGACCTAATCCTAAGCATAACACTAGCCCTATCACTAGCTCTAACCCTAATCATTACCCTAATGATAACCCTAACACTTCTGCTAACCCTAGGACAAATCTTAATCCTATACTTAACCCTAACCCTATCCATTACCCTACACCTAACCTCAACTCTAAACCTAAAACTATCATTAACCTATCCATAACTGTAATGATAACTCGAGTATTAACCCTAAACCTTAATCTAATAAAAACCCTAACACTGACTCTAACCCCAATAATACCCATAGTTCTAAACCTGACCCTAAAAAGAAACCTGACCCTTAAAATAGACCTAGCTATCAACCTAACCCAAAAACTCTCCCTAACTCTAACCCTAGACCTGACATTAGCCCTCGTTCTAATCCTAGTCCTAATCCTAACACAAACCTTAGCCCACATTCTTGCTATAAACCTCATCTTAATCATAAATGTAACCATAACCAAACCCTCATTCTAATCCTCACCCTAGTGATAAAAGTAGCTGTAATCCCATCCCTTATCCTAACCCTAACCCTAACCCTAACAATAACCCTAGCCCTCAACCTAGGCCTAACCCTAACATTAACCCTATTCTTAATCCCAGCCCTAATTTAGCCCTATCCCTAACCCAACCCTAACCCTAGCCCTAAGACTAACTCAAACTCTCGCTCTAGCGTTATACCTAGTTCTAACCCTATCCCTTACCATCACCCTATACTTAGCCCTAAACTTAGCCCTAATCCTAGCCCAATCCTTACCCCTAGCTCAAAGCCTAGATCTAAACCTAACTCTAAATCTAACCCTAAACCTAAGACTAAACCTCACACTAACACTAGCCCTAATTCTAAAACTAGTCCTAACTCTACCCCTAGCCCTAAAACAAAACCAAATCATAACTCTAACCCTACACCTAGTCCTAATCCTATATCTAATTCTAGTTTCAACCCTAACCTGAAAACTAATATGGACTCTGACTCTGACCCTAACATTAAACCTAGCTCTAAACATCATCATAACCCTAAATTTAACCCTAACACTAGACATAGCCCTATCCCTGACCCTATCACTAGCTCTAATCATAACGCTACTTTGTACATTAGCCGTAGCCTTAACCCTAGAACTAACCTAATACAAAACCTAGTCTCAATGCAAGTCCTAAACCTAGTTTTTAATATGTATTTTTTTTAAGTTTTCGGTGGACACAACATCTTTATTTTATTCATATGTGGTGCTGAGGATCGAACCCAGCGCCCTGCACATGCCAGGCGAGCATGCTACTTCTTTAGCCACATCCTCAGCCACTGAACCTAGCTTTATCATTAAACGTAAATCTAACCCTAACCCAAGAAAAGCCCTAATCCTATACATAACCCTACCCTAATCTTAGGTCTAACCCTATTCATTTCCCTAATGGTAACTCATTATGCTAAGCCTAGGCCTAACCCTAACCTTATCCATTACACTAAACCACACCTAAACCCTAACCTAACACAAACAAAAGCCCTAAACCTATACATAACCCTACCCCTAATCATAGGTCTAACCCTATCCATTACCCTAATGATGACCTTATGCTAACCCTAGGCCTAACCATAATCCTATCCATTACACTAAACCACACTTAAACCCTAAACCTAACCCTTTCATTACCTTAACCCAAATCCCTAATGTTGATTCAAGCCCTAAACCTAAACCCTAACCTAACCCAAACCCTCACCTTGATCCTGAACCTAATAATAACCCTAATTCTAAATATGACCCTTAGTATACACCTAACCTAACACTAAATCTATCCCTAACTGTAAGCCATTAGCCCTAGCCCTAATAGTAGTCCTAACCCTAAAACAAACATTAGCCCTCATCCTGGCCCTAAACCTATCTTTAATCATAACCCTGAACCTAACCCTAGCCCTAGCCCTCAAACTAGATTTAATGCAATACCTCACCCTAAATGTAATCCTAACTCCAAACCTAAACAAAAGCCTAAACCTAACACTAACACTATCCCTAATTTAGCCCTATCCCTAACCCTAACCCTAACCCTAATCCTAGCTCTAAGACTAACTCTAACTCTCACACCAGCCCTATCACTAGTTCTAACCCTATTCCTTACCATAATCGTAAAACTAACCCAAACGTTAGTCCTAACCCTTGCCCTACCCTTAGCCCTGGCCCTAACCATAGATCAAAACCTAACTCTAAATCTAACCCTAACCCGTAGCCTAAGCCTAAGCATTTTAAATACATTAATATTTAGATTCTGTGTCTACAGATGTTGGCTTCAATTATTATTTAGAATGTAGTCATTTGTTTCATAAAGGACATATCATTTCTTGTGGTGTATAGAGAACTGAGGGTCAGGGGTAGGAAAGGAATGAGGGTATGTGATTAATCTAATTTAGCAACTTTGGAGGAGAACTCTAATGAAAAGGCAGGGGGAATTTATGGAAGAATGTATAAATTCAAACTCCTTATCTGTATTCATATAATTACTCTATGTATAAATAGTAAAAGTTGGGAGGCTGAAAGTGGGATAGAGGGAGAAAGAAAAAAGAAGAAAAATAACAAGGAAAGAAAGAAAGAGAGGGAGAAAGAAAATAAGAGCAAATAAAGAGGTGGTGAGGTGGGGCCTATGCAATTCCTCTAAATTATACAATTCTAGTGATTCAGTTCTGAAAGTCCAATTTCATGGAGAGTTCTTGGTTTCAAATATGTTGAGGTTGTGAGGACCAGAGGGGGAAGGGTAGAGGAGAATGGATGAGAAGAGCAAGAAAAGAAAAGTAAGAAAGAAAAAAGGCTCTCAGAACTCTGTTTTCTTTTCTTGCATTAGGTGGAGTTTTGTATTCCTAGCTTGAGTCTCTGATCTCAGGGTGGTGGAGGTGGCCAGGGTGAGAGGGCTTGAGCTTCTACCTGGAGCCTCCCTACTCTTAGTCTCTGAATTGGAAACCAGGTGCCTGTACAGTTGCTGTTTCTCATGGATAGCTACACCCCCCAAAAGCTTGTGTGAAAAATCTTGAATTATCACAGCTGGAAGTAGGAGAGTTGGAAACCGCTTACCTGAAAAGCTACAGAACCCAGCTCGTAGCCACGCCCACTGATAGATGGCGTGGAAGGTTTTGCAAGATGGATTCCATCTATTACCCATGTATGGTGTTTGGTGAGGTGGGTGGTTCTGGAGTGACCTTGTGCTGTGTCCAGAGCTCGGTCTGGTGACCTGCAAGAAAAGCCTCTTTGTTCTGTGCTGCCTTGCATTTGTGCAGAGAGTGTCTGTGTGCCTGAGACTGCTGTCATCACCTAGAGAAACTGCACAGCCCCGCCTTCCATCTGCACCGAGAGCATGCATGCGGCCCTAGATTTCTTCAAATTTATATGATACTGGGAGGGATTCATCTTTTACTTAGCCTTACTATGCTCCACAGGTTTGGGCCTTGTCGGTTCAATGGTTCGCTGTCAGGAACAGTTTGTATTTTTGGTTTCCCTTCATTATGGCTTATTGAAGTGAATGAAAATTGAGCTGGAAATCAAACAGGGTTCGCCAGAGGTGCTTGAAACTTCACACAATTAGTTCTCAGTGGGCACTCTCTAGTTTCTTTCTTTTGAAGGTAGGCCAAATTGAAGCATGCAAAAGAAACTGTATCCGAGAGCCCTTAAGGAGAAAACAGAGAAACATGTATGTACTGAAATAAGTATCCCAACAATTTGATCAGATTTCTTTGATACTGCACAGTATTCATCTTTTAGCTTGCTGCACTAGGCTCCCCAAGGTTGGCACTTCTAGGATCAATGGTTCTCTAAACAGGTAAGAGCTAGTGTTATGGTTAGGGTTAGGGCTAGCTTTAGAGCTAGTGTTAGGGTTAGAGTTTATTTTGTTCAAATTTCTTTGATACTGGGAAGATTTACCTTTTACCTAGCCTTACTATGTGCACCAGTTTGGGGCCTTCTTGGTTCAATGGTTCGCTGTTGGAAATAGTTTGTTTTTAATGTCTCACTTCATTTTGATTTATATAGGTAAATGGGAATGGAGTTGGAAATCAGAGGGTTGGTGCTAGCTGGTTGAAACTTCACATACTCAATCAGTTGTCTTTGGGCACTCTCTGGTTTCTTCTTTGTAAAAGTAGTGATAAGCTGAAGCATGCAAAACAAATCCAAGAGCACTTTAGGAGAAAACAGGGCAATATTCATGTACTGAAATACCTCCCCCAATTATTTGGTCAGATTTCTTTGATACTGTGCAGGATTCATATGTAAGCTTGCCCCACTAGTCTCCCCAAGTTTAAAACTTTTATAATCAAAGGTTCTATTTACAGGTTAGGCTTAGGGTTATGGTTAGAGTTAGGGTTAGGACTAGTGATAGGGTTAGTGTTAGATTTTTTCAACTTTATGAATACTGAACAGGATTTATCTTTTTTCTCTTCTTAGTATGCTCCCCATATTTGGGCCTCCTATTAAAAAGGTTTCCTCTCAGGAGTAGTTTTAATTTTCGTCTTGCACCTCATTTTGCCCTATAGGGGTGAATGTAAATGGAGCTGGACTCAAACAGGGTTTGTGCTAGCTGCTTGAAACTTCACACACTCAACCAGTTTTCAGGGCACATTCTCTCTTTTTTTTTTCTTGTGGAAGTAGCCCAAAGCTGAATTTGAAAGAAACAGCTTTATCTGTGAGCATTTTAGGAGCAAGCTTTAATTATTTTTGCATGGATTATTTGATATTTTACAGGATTCATCCTTTTCCTAGTCTTAGTAGGATCCCCAAGTTTGAGTTTTCCAGGTTTGCCAGTTCACTGTCAGGAACAGTTTGAATTTTTAGATTTCACTTTATTATGGCCTATAGACATGAATGAAAATGGAGCTGGAAATCAAACAGAGCTAGTACTAGCTGCTTGAAACTTCACACACTCAATCAGCTCTCTGTGGGCACTCTCTGGTTGTTCCTTGTGCAAGAACCTTAAACTGAAGCATGAAAAAAAAATAATTTATCCAAGAGCACATTAGGAGAAAACAGGGAAATATGCACGTAGTGAAATACCTCCCCCAATTATTTGGTCAGATTTCTTTGATACTGCACAGGATTCATCTGTTAGTTTGCCCCACTGGGCTCCTTTATTTGGGGACTATTCTGATCAATGGTTTTCTCAACAGGTTAGGTTAGATTGTGTATTAGTTTAGGGCTAGATTTACAGCTAATATTTTGTTAGATTTCGTTTTGTTCAAATTTCTTTGATACTGGGCAGGATTCAACTTTGACCTAGCCTTACTATATTCTTTAGGTTTGGACCTCTTACGTCAAGGGTTTGCTCTCCTGAACTGTTTGTATTTTAAGTTTTAATTTCATTTTGACCTATGCGTGTAAATGGAAATGGAGCTGGAAATCCAACAGGGTTGGTGTTACGTACTTCAAACCTCACATACTCAATCAGTATTCTATGGGCATTCTCTGGTTTATTCCTTGTAAAAGTAGGCCTAAGCTGAAGCATGCAAATCAACTTTATGTGAGAGCACTTTAGGAGAAAACAGGGAAATATGCATGTACTAAACTACCTCCCCAATTATTTGGTCAGACTTCTTTGATATTGTGAAAGATTCATCTGTTAACTTTCCCAACTTGGCTCCACAAGTGTGGGACTTCTGGGATCAAAGGGACTCTAAACAGGTTAAAGTTAGTGTTAGGGTTAGTGTTAGGACTAGGATTAGACCTAGTGTTAAGATAAGAGTTACTTTTGTTTTCAAATTTCTATGATACTCTGCAGGATTCATCTTTTTCCTATTTTGACTATACTCCAAATGTTTGGGCCTCCTACATAAAGGGTTTGCTTTCAGGAACAGTTTCAATTTTCATGTTTCTCTTCTTTTTCTCCTTGTAGAGGTGAATGAAAAAAAGCTGGAAATCAAACAGGGTTTTGGCTAGCTGCTTGAGTCTTCACACAATCTATCGATTTTCAGTGAGCATAATCTGGTGTTTGCCATGGAAGTAGAACTAAGATGAAGTAGAAAGTAATGGCTTTATCTCTGGGTGCATTAGGAGCAAGCAGAATACCCATGTAATGAAAGAGCTTCAAATTTTTTTGGTTGGATTAATTTGATACTGTGCAGGATTCATCCTTGACCTAACCTTAGTAGGTTCCCCAAGTTTGGGCCTTCAATGTTCAATGGTTCAGTGTCAGGAAGAGTTTGAATTTTTAGGTTCCACTTACTTAGGTTCTATAGGTGTGAATGCAATGGAGCTGGAAATCAAACAGTGTTGTTGCTAGCTGCATGAAAATTCAAACACTCAATCAGTCCTCTGTGGGCACTCTTTGGTTTTTCTTTGTGAAAGTACCTTAAGCTGAAGCATGAAAAACAATTTATCCATGAGCACTTTAAGAAAAAAAAAACAAAAACAGGAAAATATGAATGTACTAAAATACCTCCCCCAATTTTCATCAAATTTCTTTGATACTGCATAATATTCATCTGTTAAGTTGTGCCTTTAGGCTCCCCAAGTTTGGGACTTCTATGATCATAGGTACTCTAAACAGGTTAGAATTAGTTTAGGGTTGGGTTAGATCTAGTGTTAGAGTGAGTTTTGTTCAAATTCATTTGATACTTGGCATACTTTGTCTTTTACCTAGTCTCACTATTTTCCCCAGGTTTGGACCTTATCCCTTCAATGGTTTGCTGTCAGGAACAGTTTGTATTTTAAGGTTTCCTTCATTTTGACCTATACGTGTAAATGGAAATGGAACTTGAAATCAAACAGGGTTGGTGCTTGTGCTTAAAACTGCACACACCTAATCAGTTCTATGTGGGCACTCTGGGTTCTTCCTTGTGAACGTTTCCCAAAGCTGAAGCATACAAAAACATCTTTATCCGAAAGCACTGTTGGACATAACAGGGAAATATACATGTACTGAACTACCTCCCCAAATTATTTGGTCAGATTTCTTTGATACTCCCTAAACCTAACAGAAAAAGTAGCCCTAACCTGAGTCCTAACCATAGATGTAAACCTAAACCTAAACCTAGCCCCAGCCCTAACCCTAACTCTAATCCTAGCCCTAACCCTAGCTCTAACTCTATCACTTACTGTAAGCCAAGCCCTATCCATAATGCTAACCTTAGTCCTAATCCTAATCCATAGCCTAATCCAAACCCTAACCCTATTACTAATCCTAACCCTAGCCCTCATTCTACCTCTAACCATAACTCAAATCATTACCCTAACACAGATGCTCAGTCTAAATCTGACCCTAACCCTAAACCAGACCCTAAAACTAGCTCTACCAGTAAACTTATACCTAAACCTAAGCGTAACACTAGCCCTAGACCTAAGCCTAATCCTCAATATAGCCATTATTCTTGACCTAGATCTAAAGAAACCTGAGCCCTAGCCCTAACATAATCCTTATCCTAAAGTGAACACTATCCCTATCTCTAGCCCTAAACCTAGTCCTAATTCTGGCTTTCACCCTAAACCTAACTCTAACCTGAACACTGACCCTAACACTAACACTAAAGCTAGCTCTAAACCTGAACCTAACCCAAAACCTAAAACTAACACTAGACATAGCCATAACCCTAACCCTAAAACTAGCTCTAATCAGAATCCTAGATCTTATATTACACATAGCCTTAACCTTGGGCCTAAACCTAACACAAAACCTCCCACTATTCTGAGGCCTAATCCTACCCTAAAAATAACCATAATCCTAAATGTAGCCCTAACCCTAACCCTTGCCTTAGACATAACCCTAGCTCAAAGCCTAACCCTTAGCCTACACATAACCCTAGCCCTATACGTAAACATAAACCTAGCCCTAGCCCTAATCCTGAACTTAACCCTATTACTAACCCTAGCTCTAAACCTAACATTACCCTAACCCTAATAATAACCCTAGCCCTAAACCTAACCCTATCCATAACCCTAATCTTAATCCTAACCCTCGACTTAACTCTAAACCTAACCCTTGCCATAAACTTAACCCTAAACATTACCATAAATAAAAACTAAACCTATCCCTGAACCTAAATTTAACCATAACCTAAACTTAACCCTAAATCTAATCTTACATCTAATCCAATACATTACACTAAAACTAGCCCTAACCCTAACAAAATCCCAAGCCCTAATCAAAACCCAAAGCCTAATCATAACCATAACCATAACCTAGAACTAACACTAAACCTAACACTCCCCCTAGCCCTAACCCTATCTTAAACCCTAACCCTTACACGAACCCTAACCCTAGCCCTAACCCTAATCATAACCCTAACTCTAGCCGTAACCCTAATATTAAACCTAGCCCTAAGCCTAGCCCTAATATAGCCCTATTCCTAACCCTAACTCTTACCCTACAATTAAGACTAAGTATAATTCTCACACAAGACTTATCCCTATTCTAACCATATACCTTACCGTAACCCTAACGCAAGCCCTAACCCTAGTCATAACCCTTGCCCTAGCACTAATTCTAGTTCAAAACCTATCTCTAAAACTAACCCTATCCCTTACCATAACCCTAACGCAAGCCCTAACCCTAGTCATAATCCTTAGCCCTAGCCCTAACCTATCTCTAAACTAAACCTAAACTGATGCCTCAGCCTAACCCTGAAATTAGCTCTAACCCTAATGCTATTCCTAAAATTAGCCCTAACCCTAGCCCTAGCCCTAAAACAAAACTGAGCCATACCCCTAACACTAACCCTTACACTAGGCCAAAGCCTAACCCTACACCAGCCCTAACCCTAGCCCTAATTTGAAACCTAACCCTAACCCTAAACCTAACCATGATCCTAACTCATATCCAAACACTAAACCTAGCTCTAAATATCACCCTAACATTAAACCTAACCCTAAGAGTAGGCCAGGCCTAAACTTAAACCTAAAACTAACCTTAATCGTAACCTCATTGCTTACAGTAGCCATAACCATAACACTAGCCCTAAACCTAATACAAAATTAGCCCTAATCCAAGCCCTAACACGAGCTTTAACCATAAACCTAACTCTAACCCTAGTGCTAAACTTAGCTCTAACCCTATAGCTTACCCTAAGCCAAACCCTCACCCTAATGCTAACTGTATTCTTAGCACTAATCCTTAGCCTAACCAAAACCTAACTCTATAACTAGTCCTAAACCTAGACTTCATTCTAGATCTAACCATAACCCAAACCCTAACCCTATCCCTGACCATTATTCTGACCCTAACACTAATCTTAGGTCTAAATCTAAACCTAACCCTAAACTGAACCCTAACACTAGCCCTACTGGTAACCTTACACCTAAACCTAACCCTAACATTAGCCCTAGACCTAAACCTAACCCTAAATCTAGCCATAACTATAGCTCTAGACCTAAAGGCAAACTAGACCTAGCCTTTACAATAACCCTAACCTAACCCAAACTCTAACCCAACCTCTAGACCTCACCCTACTCCTAATTCTGGCTTTAACCCTAACCATTATTCTACCTGAACACTGTCCCTGACACTAACAATTACCCTAGCTCTAAACTTCACCCTAACCCTAAAACTAACCCTGAAACTACATCTAGCCCTAAATTTAACCATAAAACTAGTCTTAATCATTACACTAGTTATTACATTAGCCATAGCTCTAACTTATCACAAAACCTAGCCCTAATCAAAGCCCTACCTTAGCATTAAACCTAAAGCTAACCTTAACAATAACCCTAGCCCTAACTATAACCCTAAGCCTAACCCTAGACCTAATCCTAACCATAACCCTAGCCCTAACCCTAGCTTTAACCATATTCATTACCCTAAGATAACTATAATCCTTATGTTAACCCTCGGCAGAACCTAATCCTAGCACTAGCCTTAATCCTATCTATTAACCTAAACCAAACCTGAACCCTAAATCTAACTGTGTCATTGCCCAATCTCTAAATATAAGACTAATTTGACCCCTAAACCTAACCTTAACCTAACCCCAACCCTAATCTTGACCTTGACTCTAATAATACCCATAGCTCTAAACCTGACCCTAACATGAAACATAAACTTTACAATACACCTAGCCATAAAACTAACCCTAAAACTATCCCTAACCGTACCCTAGACCTGACATTAGCCATAGCTCAATTCTAGCCCTAACCCTAATGCAAAACTTAGCCCACATCCTAGCAAGGAACCTCATCTTAATCATAAACCTCACCCTAAGGTTAACCCTATCCTTAATCCTAATATTCACCCTAGTCCTAAAACTAGCTATATTGCCATCCCTTACCCCAAATTTAACCTAATCCTAAACCTAACACTAAACCTAGCCCTAACCCTAGGCCTAACCCTAACATTAACCCTAGCCCTAATCCAAGCCCTAATTTAGCCCTATCCCTAACCCTAACCCTAGCACTAAGACTAACTCTAACACTCAAACTAACCCTATACCTAGTTGTAAACCTATCCCTTACCATCATCATACACCTAGCGCTAAACGTAGCCCTACCCTAGACCTATACTTAGCCCTATCATAAAACCTAGATCTAAACCTAACTCTAAGTTTAACCCTAAACCTATGTCTAAACCTAACCATAACACTACTCTTATCCCTAATCCTTAACCTAAGCCTAAATCTCACACCTACACTAGTCCTAACCCTAAGACTAATCATAAAACTAGCCCTAACCCTACCCCTAGCCCTAAAACAAAACCAAGTCATAAACCTACCCTTAACCCTCAACCTAAAACAAATCCTAACCCTACACCTAGCCCTAACCCTATCCCTAATTATAGTCTAACCCTAACCCGAAAACTAACCCTGACCCTGACTCTGACCCTAACACTAACCCTAGCTCTAAACATCATCATCACCATAATCATAACCTTAACACTAGAACTAGACCTAACTCTAAACCTATAACTAGCTGTAATCATAAACCTACTTCATACATTAGTGGTAGCCTTAACCCTAGCCCTAACCTAACCCAAAACCTAGACTTAATCTTAGTCCTAAATCTAACTTTAACCCTAAACTTAAATCTAACACTAACCCAAACACTAGCCCTAATCTTATACATAATCCTAGCTCTAACCTTAGGGATAACCCTATCCATTACCCTAATGATAACCCTAACCCTTCTGATAACCCTAGGCCTAACCCTAACCCTATACATAACACTAAACCAAACCTAAACCCTAAACCTAACCCTGTCATTACCCTAACCCTAAATCTAACACTAATTTGAGCCTTGCACCTAAACACTAACTTAACCCAAACGCTAATCCTGACCCAGATTCTAAAAATAACCCTAGATCTAAACCTGACCCTAACGAAAAACCTAACCCTTACACTATACAAAGCCATAAACCTAACACTAAATCTATCCCTAACTGTAACCCAAGACCTGACATTAGCCATAGCCCTAATACTATCCCTAACCCTAAAACAAATCCTAGTCCTCATCATAGCCCTAAACATAGCCTAAACCATAACCCTAACTCTAACCCTAGTTTTCACCCTAATACTAACCCTCGACCTTGCCCTAAGCCTAGCTATAACCACATCCCTTACTCTAAATTAAACCCTAACTCTAACCCTAACCCTAGTGGCAACCCTTGCCTTATTCTTAGCCCTAGCCCTAACCCTAGATCAAAATCTACCTCTAAATCTAACCCTAAATTGATGCCTAAGTCTAATCCTAAAACTAGCCCTAACACTAGCCCTATCATATCCCTAGCCATAATTTAGCCCTATCCATAAACCTAACCCTAACCTTAGCCCTAAGACTAACTCTCTCATACTAGCCCTATCACTGATTCTAACCCTATCCCTTACCATAAACCTAACCCTAGCCCTAACCCTAGTGCGAACCCTTTCCCAATACTTATCCCTAGCACTAACCTTAGGCAAAACATAACTCTAAAACTAGCCTTAACCCGAAGCCTAAGCCTAAACCTAACACTAGCCCTAACCATAACACTAATCCTAAAATGAGCTTTGACGCTAGCCCTAGCCCTAAAACAAAATTGAGCCATAATTCTAACCCTAAACATTAACCTAAACCAAACCCTAACCTTACAACTAGACCTAAACCTAGACTTATTTGAGTTGGAAGCCGAACCCTAAAACTAACCCTGAACCTGACACTGACCCTAACACTTCCAGCTCTAAACATCACCGTATCAGTAAACCTAATCCTAACACTAAACCTAGCACTCAAACCCTAAAACTAGCCCTAAACTTAAACCTAGTACTTACATTAGTTGCAACCCTAACCTTAGCCCTAACATAACCCAAAACCTAGCCCTAATCAGAGCCCTAACCCTAGCTTTAAACCTAACCTAACCCTAACACTAGCCCTAATTGTAACCATAACTTTAGTTTTAAACTGATCTCTAACTCTATCCATTAACATAACCATAACCCAAACCTTAATGATAACCCTAAGCATAAACCTAACCCTATCCCTAATCCTAACTCTTCCATTACCCTAAACCTAACCTGAATCCTAAACCTAACCCTATCATTACCCTAACGCTAATCCTAAAACTAACTCAAGACCAAAATTGAAACCTTAACCTATCTCAAACCCTAATTCAGACCTTGACCCTAATAATACCCCTAGCTCTAAACTTGACCATAACCCAACACCTAACACTAACCTAGACTTAGCCATAAACGTAAACCTAAAACTATCTTAAACCATAATTCTGGACCTGAAATTAGCCCTAGCCTTAATCCTAGACGTAACTCTATAAACACACCTAGCCCTCATTCTTGTACTAAACCTAGCCTTAATTTTAACCCTATCTCTAGCCCTACACCTAACCCTAATTCTAAACATCACCCTACCTCTAAACCTAGCTATAATGTCATCCCTTACCCTAAATTTAAACCGAACCCTAACCCTAACCCTAGGCTTAAGCTAAACACAAAAATCTAGCCCTATCCTAGCCCTAATTTAGCTCTATCTCTAACCCTATCCTAACCCTAGACCTAATACTAACTCTAAATCTTGCCCTAGCCCTAGCCCTAGTTCTATCCCTAACTGCTACCATAAACCTATCACTAGCCTGAACACTTACCGGAAATTTAGTCCCAGCCCTAACCCTAACTCTAAATCTAACCTTAAACTTAAGCCTAAGCCGAACACTAACACTAGCCCCAATGCTAATTATAATAGTAAAACTAGCCCTAACCCAATCCTAGCAGTAAACCAAAACCGAGCAATAGCCCTAACCCTGAACCTTAACTTAAACCAAAAACTAACACTACTCTTAGACCTAAACCTAGCCCTAATTTGAGTCCTAAGCCTCACCTTAAAACTAACCCTGACACTGACTCATATCCTAACACTCACCCTAGATCTAAACACTGCTCTAAACTCAAACCAAACACTAATATTAACAATGGCCCTAATTCGAGTCTTAACACTAACCCTAAAACTAACCCTGACCCTGACCCTGACTCCTATACTAACAAGAACCGTAGCTATAAATATCACCTTAACCTTAAACCTAACACTAGAATTCAAACTACCCCTAACCCTAACCCTAAAACTAACCCTAATGGCAACCCTAGTTCTTACATTACCTGTTGCCCTATCCTAGCCCTAAACATAACACAAAATGAGCCCTAAACCTAGCTTTTACTCTAACTCTAACTCTCAAAATAGTCCTAACCCTAGATCTAAATCAATCCCGTATCCTAAGTGAAATCCTAAACCGAAGAGTAACCCTAGACCTATCTGTAGTTTTTAAAGTAACCAAAACCCTAACCCTATTAATAGTCCTAACCCTAGCCTTTGTTTCATCTCTAACACTATCCCAAACCCTAACCCTATCCCTGATCCTTATTCTGACCATAACACTAAACCTAGGTCTAACCCTAACACCAACGCTAACCCAAAATTTACCATAATCCTATCACTAGACCTAATTCTAAACCTAACTTTCAGCCTATCCCTAACCATAGCTCAGAACCTAACCCTTATGCTAAACATAACCCTAAACCTAATCCTAGTTCTAACCCTCACCTTAACCCTAACACAAGACCTAATTTTAACCATAACCCTAGCCCTAACCTTAACTCTAACTGTATCCATTACCCTAAACATAACCCTTACCATAATGCTAGCCCTAGGCTTAACCCTAAACCTATCACTTTCCCCAAACCTATCAGCCTAACCTACCCTGAACCTAAACCTAATCCAATTATTACACTAACCCTAAACCAAATGCTATTTCGAGCCCTAACCCTAACCTCAAATGTAAACCAAACCCTAACACTAACCGTGACACTAATAATTCCCCTAGCTATAAACCTGACTCTTACCCTACCTAACCCTTACACTAGACCTAGCCATAAAACTAACACTAAAACTATTCCTAACCTTAACCCTAGACGTGATATTGACCCTAGCCATAATTCTAGCCCTAACCCTAATGCAAACCCTAGCTCTTATCCTAGCCCTAAAATTAGCCTTAATTTTATCCCTAACCCAAACACTAGGCCTAAACCTAACACTAACCCTAGCCCTAATCTTAGCCCTAATTTAGCCCTATCCCTAACCCTAACCCTAATCCTAGCCCAAAGACTAACTCTGAGTCTAACTCTCACCCTAAATCTAGTTCCAACCCTATCCCTTACTAGAACCCTAATCCTAACCCTAACCCTTGGTGTAACCCTGGCCCTATTCATGGCCCAGGCCATAACCCTAGATCTTACCCTAACTCTAAATATAACCCTAAACCTAAGCCTAAACCTAAACCTAACACTAGCCCTAATGCTAATGCTAATCCTAAAATTAGCCCTAACACTATCCCTAGCCCTAAAACAAAAACCGAGCCATAGCCGTAACCCAAACCCTTATCCTAAACCAAACCCTAACCCTACACCTAGCCCTAACCATACCTTAATTCCAGTCCTAACCCTAATCCGAAATCTAACCCAGACCCTGACTCTTACCCTAACACTAACCCTGGCTCTAAACATCATCATCACCATAAACCTCAACCTAACACTAGACCTAACCCTAACCCTAACCCTATAACTAGCACTAATCATAACCCTACTTCGTACATTAGCCATAGCCTTAACCCTAGCCCTAAACCTAACCCAAAACCTAGCTTTAAACAGAGTAGTAAACCTAGCTTTAACCCTAAACTTAAACTTAAGCGTAACCCAAAACTAGCCCTAATCCTATACATAACCCTAGCCCTAAACTTAGGTCTAAACCTCTCCATTACCCTAACAATAACTCTAACTCTTAAGCTAACCCTAGGCCTAACCCTAACCCTATCCATTACACTAAACCAAACCTGAACCCTAAAACTAACCCTGTCATTACCCTAAACCGAGACCCTAACATAACCCAAACCCTAAACCTGACCGTGAACCTAAATATAACCCTAGATATAAACCTGAATCTTACCCTAAACCTAATCCTTACACTGGATGAAGCCATAAACCTAACACTAAATCTAGCCCTAACTATAACCCTAGACCTGATATTAGCCCTAGCCATAATACTATCTCTAACCCTAACACAAACCCTAAACCTACCCCTAGCCATAAACCTAGCCTTAATCATAACCCTAACTGTAACTCTATCCCTAACCCTCATACTAACCTTTGCCATAGCCCTAAACCTAGCCAAAACCACATCCCTTACCCTAATCATAATCCTAACTCTAACCCTCACCCTTTTCATCACAATTGCCCTATCCTTAGCCCTAGCTTTAACACTAGATCAAAACCTAACTTTAAATCTAACCCTAACTCAATGCCTAAGCCTAAAACTAGCCCAAACCCTGATGCTAATTCTAAAACTAACTCTAACCCTATCCCTAAGCCTAAACCTACCCATAATTTAGCCCTATCCCTAACCCTAACCATAACCCTAGCCCTAAGAATAACTCTAACTCTCACACTGGCCCTATCACTCATTCTAATCCTATTCCTTCCCATAAAACTAACCCTATCCCAAATTCTAGTCCTAACCCTTGCCCTATCCTTAACCTTAGATAAAAATCTAACTCTAAATTTAACCCTAAAACGAAGCCTAAGCCTAAATCTAAGAAGAGCCCTAACCCTAACACTAATCCTAAAAATTTCACTACTCCTAATCCTAGCCTTAAAACAAAACTGAGCCAAAGCTCTAACCATAACCCTTAACCTAAACCAAGCCCTAAACCTATAACTAACCCTAACCCCAGCCCTAATTCGAGTTTTAAGCCAAACCCTAAAACTAACCCTGACCCTTACTCTGACCATAACACTAACCCGAGGTCTAAATATCACCCTAAACCTAAACCTAACTATAAACCTAGCCCTAAAACAATAAAATTAGCTGTAATCATAACCCTAGTACTTACATTAGCCATAAACCTAACCCTAGCACTAACTTAACCCCAAACCTAGCACTAATCATAACCATAACCCTAGCCTTAAACTGATTTCTAACTCTATCCATTACCATAACCATAACCCTAAACCTAATGCTAATTCAAGCCCTAACTTTAAAACTTAACCTATCCCAAACCCTAACCCGGACTTGACCCTAATAATACCCCTAGCTCTAAACCTGACACTAACCCTAAACTTAACCCTTACATTAGACGTACCCATAATCCTAATCCTAAAACTGTCTTTAACCATAATTCTGGATCTGAAATTAGCCCTAGCACTAATCCTAGCCCTAACCCTAAAAGAAATTCCTAGCCCTCATCCTAGCCCTAAACCTAGGCTTAATCATAACCCTTACCCTAAACACAGCCCTAACCTTAATTATAACACTCACCCTACCTTAAACCTAGCTATAAAATCATCCTTTACCGCAAAATTTGCCCGAACGCTAAACCTAAACTCTAAATGCTAACTCTAAACTCTAACCCTAACCCTAACCCTAACTCTAGGCTTAAACTAAACACTAATCCTAGCCCTAATTCTAGACCTAATTTAGCCATATCTCTAAACCTAACCCTAAACCTAGCCATAACCCTTGCCCTATCCTTAGTTCTAGCCCTCACCCTAGGTGTAACCCTAATTCCAAATTTAACCCTAACACTAAGCCTAAGCCTAACACTAACACTAGCCCTAAACCTAACCATAGGACTAAAACAAAACTGAGCGTTTTAACCTAAACCAAACCCTAACCATACAACTACTACTAAGTTTAGCCCTCATTTGAGTTCTAACACTAACTCTTAACCTAACCCTGATTCTGACACTAACCCTAACAATAACTCTTGCTCTAAACATCACCCTAACTCTAAACTTAAACATAACACTAGACCAAGCCCTAACCCTAACCCTAAAACTAGCACTAACTGCAACACTAGTTCGTACATTACCATAGCCCTAATCCTAGCCCTAATCAAACCCCAAACCAAGCCCTAATCCGAGCCTTAACCCTAGCTTTAAACGTAACCCTAAACCTAACCCTAACCCAGAACATAGTCCTAAACTTCACCCTAACCCTAGCCAGAATTCTAACAATAACCCAAGCCCTATCACTAGCTCTAACCCTATCCATTACCCTAATCATAACCATAACTCTAAGGTAACCCTAGGCCTAACCCTAAACTTGTCCCTAACCCTAAACTATTTCATTAACCTAAACCTAACCTGAACCCTAAACCTAATCTTATCATTATCCTAACTCTAGGCCTAATGCTAATTCAAGCCCTAACCCTAAACCTTAACCCAACCCAAACCATAACTCTGCCCCTTCCCATGATAATATACCTAGCTATAACCCTGAACCTACCACTAAACCTAATCCTTATACTAGACCTAGCCATAAACCTAACCCTAAACTAACACAAGCCAAAATCTTAGACCTGACATTTGCCCTAGCCGTAATTCTATCCCTAAACTTAACACAAAACAAACCCATAACCCTAACACTTACCCTAGCCCTTATCTTATCCATAACCCTAGCCCTAAATTTAGCCTCCCTATCAATTACCCTAAACATAACCCTAAGTATAATGCTAACCCTGTGCCTAAATCTAACCTTATCCCCAACCGTAATCCTATCCATTATGCTAAATCTAACCTGAACCCTAAACCAAAACCTGTCATTACCCTAAACCAAACCCTAATGCTAATTCGAGCCTTAAACCTAAACCCTAACCTAAAAAAATTCCTAAACCTGAAGCTGACCCTAATAATACCCCTAGTTTTAATTTGGCCCCTACCTGAAACCTAACACTTACACTAAATATAGCCAAAAACCTAACCCTAATCTATAGCCTAACCCAAACCCTCAACTTATTACTAGTCCTAAACCTAGCCCTCATTCTAGCTCTAACCATAACCCCAAACCCTAAACCTAACCCTGACACTTATTCTGACCCTAACAGGACAGGAACAGTATGTCTAAACCTGACCCTAAACATAAACCAAACCCTAACACTACCACTAGCAATAAACCTATACCTAAACCTAAACGTAACACTAGCCCTAGACCTAAACCTAATCCTGATTCTAGCCATATGTCTAGCCCTACACCTAAACAAAAACCTAGCCCTAGCCCTAATGATAAACCTTAACCTAACACAAACACTAATCCTACCCCTAGACCTAACTCTAGTGATAATTCTGGGTTTAACCATAACCCTAACTATAACCCGAACACTGACCCTGACCCTAACACTAACCCTAGCTCTAAACATCACGAAAATGGTAACCCTAAACCTCACACATGATCTAGCCATAACACTTACCCAAAAAGTAGCCCTAATCATAACTCTGGTTTATACATTACTTGTAGGCCTAACACTAGCCCCAACTAACCCAAAACCTGGCCCTAAGCTGAGTGCTAACCATAGTTTAAGCCTAACCCTAAAACTAGCCCTAATTCATAACCTAACCCTAGATCTAACCCTAGTTTTACCCTATCCATGACCTTAAGCTAAACCCTAAACCTAATGCTAACCCTAGTCCTAACCCTAATTCTCAGCCTAACCCAAACCCTAACCCTATTACTAGGCCTAAACCTAACCTTCATTCCAGGTCTAACCCAAACCCAAACCCTTACCCTGACATGTATTCTGACCCTAATACTAACAGCAGGTATAAACCTAACCCTAACCTGAAACCGAACCCTAACATTAGCCCTACCAGTAATCCTATACTTAAACCTAAACTAACACTAGCCCTAGACTTAAACCTAATCCTAAATCTAGCCATATCTCTAGCCCTAGACATGAACAACAACCTAGCCCTAGCCCTAACAATAACCCGTAACTTAACCCAAACACTAACCCTACCTCTAGACCTAACCCTAGTCCTAATTCTGGCACTAAACCCAACACTAACTCTAACCTGAACACTGGCCCTGACCCTAACATAATCCTAGCTCCAAAGCTCACTCGAAACAAAACCTAATCATAATACTAGACCTAGCCATAACCCTAACCCTAAAACTAGCCCTAATCATAACCCTAGCTCTTACATTACCCATGGCCCTAACCGTAGGCCTAAACTAACACAAAACCTAGCCCTGATTTTAGGCTTGAACATAGCCCTAAGTGTAATCCTTAACCTAACCCTAGCCCTAACCCTAACCCTGAGCCTAGCTTTGGACCTAACCCTAGCTCAAAGCCTAACCTTTACCCTTAACATAACCCTAGCTGTATCCCAAACCCAAACCTAACACTAGCTTTAATCAAAACCATAGCCCTAACCATAGCTCTAATTGTATCAACTATTCTAACCCTAGCCCTAATCATAACCATAAGCCTAGCCATAAACCTAGCTCTAATTCTATCCACTACCCTAACCACAATCCTAACCCTAATGCTAATCCTAGGCTTAACCCTATCGCAGTTCCCTAAACCTATCCATTCCAAAACTAACCTGAACCCTAAACCTAAGCCTGTTCATTACCCTAACCCTAACTCAAACCCTAATGCTAATCCGAGTCCTAAACTTAAATATTAACCTAAACCAAACCTTAAGCCAAATATGGACCCTAATAATACACATAGCTTGAAACTTGACCCTTACCCTAAATCTAACCCTTACACTAGACCTAACCATAAACAAACTGAAACCTATCTCTAATGTTACCCTAGACCTGAGAATAGCCCTAGCCCTAATCCTATCCCTAACCCAAACACAAACACTAGATCTTATCCTAGAATAAAACGTAGCCTTAATCATAACCCTAACCCTAATTCTAACCACTTCCCTAGCCCTAAACCTAGTTATAACTGCATTGATTACCCTAAACCTAACCTAAACCTTAACAGCAACATTAAGCCTAGCCTTAACCTTAATCCCAGGACGAACCCTAACACTAACCCTAGCCCTAATCCTAAACCTAACCCTAATCCTAGCTTTAAGACTAACTATAACTCTTGCCCTAGACCTAGCTCTAATTCTAACCCTATCACTTACCATAATCTTATTCCTAGCCATAGCCTAGCATAACCCTGGCCCTAATCTTACATTTTGCTCTAACCCTAGATCTAAACCTAACTCTAAATCTAACCCTAATTTTACAACTAAACCTAACCCGAACACTAGCCCTAACCCTAACGCTAATCCTAAAACAGGCCCTAACCATAGGCTTAGACCTAAAACAAAACTGAGCCATAACACTAACCCTAAACTTTTACTTAAACCAAACCCTAACCTTATATCTAGCCCTAAGCCTAGCCCTAATTTGAGTCCTAATCTTAACCCTAAATCTACCCCTAAACCTGTCTCTGACATTAACACTAACCCTACCTCTAAGCATCACCCTAAACCTAAACCTTAATCTAACACTAGACCTGGTCCTAACCCTAATTCTAAAACTAATTCTAATCATAAACCTACATCATACATGAGCCGTAACCTTATACATAATGCTAACCAAAACCTAGTCCAAATCTGATACCTAAACCTAGCTTTCACACTAGCCCTAAACCTAACACTATCCCTAACCCTAACCTGAACCCTAGCTCTAACCCTAGCTCTAACCTTATATTTTACCATAGCCAAACCCCAACACTAATGCTAACCCTAGTCCTAAAACTAATCCTTAGTCTACCCCAAACCGTAACCCTATTACTAGTCCTAACCCTAGCCCTCATTCTTGTTATAATCATCACTCAAAATCTAACCCTAACCCTGACCCTTATTCTGACCCTGAACCTAAACCAAACCCTAACACTAGCCCTACCTGTAACCCTATATCTAAACATAACCATAATACTAGCCCTAGATCAAAACTAATAATAAATCTAGCCATATCTTTAACCAAGACCTAAACAAAAAACTAGCCCTAGCTCTAATGGAAACCCTTAACCTAAGCCAAAGACTAACCTTATCTCTAGGCATAACCAATCCTAATTCTGGCTCTAGCCCTAACCCTAACCCTAATCCAAACACAGTCCTGACACTAACACTAACCCTAGCTATAAAACTGACCCTAACCGAAACCTAAACCTTCTACTAGACCTAGCCATAACTGTAAACATAACCCTTACATTACCATAGCACTAAAACTAGCTCTAAACCTAACACAAAACCTAGCTCTAATCCTAGGTCTAAATCTAGCCCAAAGCGTAACCCTAACCCTAACCTAACCTTATCCCTTACCGTAAGCCTAACCCTCACGCTAACACTAACCCTCGCCTTAGACCCAACCCTAGATAAAACCCAAAACCGAACCCTAAACATAACCCTAGCCCTAGCCCTAAACCTAATGCTAATCCTAGCCCTAATCATAATGTTAACACTAGCCCTAATACTATCTCTAAAATTATCCATTACCCTAAACCGAATCTTAACCCTAATGATAACCCTAGCTCTAATCCTAATTGTAAACCTAACCCTAGACCTAAGCCTAAACCTAACCTTCATAGTAGACTTAACCCTAGATAAAACCCTAACCCTGACTCTAACACTAACCATGGCCCAAACCCTAACATTAACCCTAAACCTAAAACTACCCCTTACCCTAACCTGACATCTAACCCTATCCATTACCCTAACTCAAATGATAATCTTAGCTCTAACCTTAACAGTAACCCTAAAGCTAAAACTACCCCAAACCTAACCTGACATCTAATGGTATCCATTAATCTAACTCTAAAGATAACCTTTGCCCTAACCTAAAACTAACCCTAAACTTACCTAAATCTAACCATAGACATAATCCTAAATCTAAACCTCACCATAGCACTATCCCTAGCTCAAAATCTAACCTGTACCCTGAACCTAACCGAAACCCTAACCCTAGGCCTAGCCCTAACCCTAACTCTAGGCCGAATCCTATCCAAAACCCTAGCCCTAACCCTAGATCTAATGCTGTTCATTACCCTAACAATAACCCTAACTCAAATGCTAACCCTAGGCCTAACCCTAACCCTATCACTAACCCTAAACCTACCAATTACCCTAATATTATCCTGAATCCTAAACCTAAACTTATCCATAAGCCTAACCTTAATTCTAACCCTAATGATAATTTGAGGACTAACCCTAATAATTAACCTAATATAAACCCGAAACCTGACCCTTACCCTAAAAATACACCTTACTCTTTACCTAGGCCTTACCCTAAACCTAACATTAGACCTAGCCATGAACCTAACCCTATAACTATCCCTAGCCATAACCCTAAACCTGACATTATCCCTATCCCTAAAACTTGCCCTAACCCTAACACAAACCCTAGCCCTCATCCTAACCCCAAATCTAGCCTTAATTCTAACAGAAAACTAACCCTATACCTAAACCTAATTTTAATCATCGCCCTAAACATAAACCTAGCTATAACCCCATCCCTTCCTCTAAACCTAAATCTAATCCTAATCTTAAACATAGCCCTAACCATAGGCCTAACCCTAACACCAATCCTAGACATATTCCTAGCCCTAATTTATCCCTAAACTTAACACTATTCCAAGTCTTAAGACTAACTCTAACTATCGCCCTAGCTCTATTCCTAGTTCTAACTGTATCACTTACCATTAGCCAAACACTAGTTCTAACCTTAGCCCCCAACCCTAGCTATAGCCCTAACCCTAGAATTAACCTTAACACTAAATGTACCCCTAAGCCTAAACTCAACCTATAACTAGCAATAATACTAAGATTAATTATAAAACTACCCTTAACTTTATCCTTACCCCTAAAACATAAGAAGTCATAGCACTAACCCTAACCCTCATCCTAAACCAAAACCTAACCCTACATCTAGTCCTAATCCTACCCCTAATTCGAGTCCTATCCCCAACACTAAAACTAACCCTGACCCTGACTTTGAACCTAACGCTAACGGTATCTCAAAACATCACCCTGAACTTAAACCTCACCATAAAACTAGACTTAGCCCTAACCATAACCCTAAAATTAGCCCTAATCATAACTCTAGTTCTAACATTAGCCATATCCCTAATATTAGCCCTAATGTTACCCAAAATTTAGTCCTAATGCAAGCCTCAACCCTAGCTTTAACCCTAACTCTAAACCTAAACCAAGTCCTAACCCTTACCCTAAACCTAACCCTAACATTAATCCTTGTACTATCCGTAAACCTAACACTAACCCCAACACTAACACTAACCATAACCCTAGCCCTAACCCTAGCTCTAACCTTATCCATTACCCTAACCCTAACCCTAATCCTAACCCTAATGCTAACCCTTGGCCTAACCCTAACACATTCGCTAACCCTAACCACCCTAACCTATCCATTACCCTAAACATAACCCTAACCCTAAACTGAACCCAACACTAAACCTAGATGTAACACTAACCCTAAAACTGGCCCTAATTGTAACCCTAGTTCTTACATTAGCCGTAGCCCTAAAGCTAACACAAAACCTAGCCTAGACCTAATCCAAGCTCTAACCTTAGCTTTAACCCTAATCCTAAATCTAACCCTAGCCATAACCCTAACTCTAACCCTAGCCCTAACAATAGTGCTAACCCTATCAATTACCCTAAGCCAAACTATAACCCTAAAGCTACTCTTGTCCTA
This sequence comes from Marmota flaviventris, assembly GCF_047511675.1. Lineage (NCBI taxonomy): Eukaryota > Metazoa > Chordata > Mammalia > Rodentia > Sciuridae > Marmota > Marmota flaviventris. Next base: position 42,051,129 of record NC_092516.1, on the reverse strand, counting down.
AACTTAATTCTTAACTGAACCCAAAACCTAACTCTATTACTAGTCCTAACCCTAATCCTCAATCTAGCTCTATCACTATCCCAAACCCTAACACTAACCCTGACCCTTATTCTGACCCTAAAACTAACCATAGGTCTAAACCTGACCCTAACCCTAAACCAACCCCTAACATTGGCACTACCTGTATCCCTATAACTAAACCTTACACTAACACTAGACCTAGACCTACACTTCATCTATTATCTAGTGATAACTCTAGGCCTAGCCCTAAACAGAAACTTAGTCCTAGCCCTAATAATAACAACCCTTAACCTAACCCAAACACTAACCCTACCCCTAGACCAAACCCTAGTCCTAATGCTGGCCCTAACAATAAACCTAACCCTAAACCAAACACTGACCCTTACCCTAACACAAACCCTGGCTCTAAACCTTATCCTAACAAAACAGATATCCCTAACACTAGACTTAGCCATATCACTAACACTGAAACTAGCCATCACCATAGGCCTAAACCTACATCTAACTCTATCCATTACCCTAACCCTAACCATAACCCTAATGCTAACCCTAGCCCTAACCCTCACACTGACTCTAACCCTAATCCTCGCCCTAGTCCAAACCCTAGCTCAATCCCTAAGCCTTAACCTTAACCTAGCCCTAACACTAACCCATGGCCTAAATCTAACCTAAGCCCTAGCCCTAATACTAACCTTAACCCTATACTTAACCGTAGCTCTAAGCCTACATATTACCCTAACTGTAACCCTAAACTTAATGATAACCCTAGCTCTAACCCTAGCTCTAACCCTACCCATTACCCTAACCCTAACCCTAACTCTGATGATAACCCTAGACCTTACCCTATATCTAACCTAACCCTAAACCTAGACATAACCATAAACCTAACCCTTGCCATAGAGCTAACCCTTGCTCAAACCCTAACCATTACCCTAAACCTAACACTAAACCAATCCCTAACCATAACCTTAAGCCTAAACCTAATCTTAACCCTAACCCTAACACGACATCAAACCCTATCCAATACCCTAAACCTAATGATAACTCTTGTCCTAATCTTATCACTAACCTTGAACCTAACCATAAATATAACCTAGACCTAACCCTAAACCTAACCCTTGCCCTAGTGCTAACCATAGTTCAAACTCTAAACCATACCCTAAACCTAAAGCTAACCCTAACCCGAGGCCTAAACCTAACTATAGCCCTAATAATAACCATAACACTAGCCCTAACTTTATCCCTTACCCTGAGCACAACCATAACCCTAAGGCTAACCCTAGGCCTAACCATAACCATTTTGCTAACCCTAACCCTATCAATTACCCTACACATAACATGAACCCTAAACCAAAACCTATCATTATCCTAACCAACTCTTAATGCTAATTCAAGTCTAAACCTAAACCCTAACATAAACCAAACCTGAAACCTAATTCTAACCCTAAAAATAAACCTTGCTCTAAACCTGACCCTTACCCTAACCCGAAACCTTACACTAGACCTAGCCATAAATCTAACCCTCAATCTATGCCTAATGTAAGCCTAGACCTGACACTAGCCCTACCCCTAATTCTTGCCACAACCCTAAAACAAACCCTAGCCCTCAACATAGCCCTAAACCTACCCTTATTACTAAATCAATCCATAACCCCAGTCCTAACTGAAATTCTAACCTTTGACCTAGCCCTAACTCTAGCTTAAACCCCATCCCTTCCCCTAATTTTAACCCTATCCCTAAACATAAACCTGAGCCTAAACTAGGCGTAACCCTAATAAAAACACTAGACCTTATCCTAGCCCTAATTTAGCCCTAAACCTAAACTAACCCTAGCCCTGAGTAACTCTAACTCTCGTCCTAGCCCTATTTCTAGTTCTAACCCTATCCCTTACCATAATCCTATCACTTGGCTTGACATTAGCCCTAACCCTAGCTCTAGCCCTAATCCTATATCAAACCCTAACTCTAAATATAACACTAACCCCAAGCTAAACCTCTCACTAACACTAGCTCTAACACTAATACTAGTCCTAAAACTAGCCCTAACCTAGCCCTAGCCCTACAAAACAACCTAGCCATAGCCCTAACCCTAACCTTTAACATAAACCAAACCCTAAGCCTACACCTATCCCTAAACCTAGCTCTAATTCCAGTCCTATCCCTAAACCTAAAAGAAACCCTGAACCCTACTTTGCCCCTAACACTAACCCTAGCTCTAAATATCACTCAAAACCTAAACCTAAACCTTACCCTAGACCTAGCCCTAACCCTAACCCTAAAACTAGTTCTAATCATAACCCTAGTTCTTATATTGGCTGTAGCCCTAAACCTCACCCTAACCTAAGCCCAAACCTATCCATAATTGGAGTCGTAACACTACCTTTAACCCTAACCATAACCTTAATTCTAGCCCTAAACATTACCCTAAACCTAACCCTAACCCTAACACTAACCCCTGACGTATCCCAAAACCTAACCCTAAACCTAGCCTTAATCCAAACCATAAACCTAGCCCTAAACCAAGCTGTAACCCTATCCATTACCCTAATCCTAATCCTAACTCTAGTGCTAACCCTAGGATAACCCTAAACCTATTCCTAACTCTAAACTTATACATTACCCTAAACCTAACCTGAACCCTAAACCTAATCATATCCATTAACCTAATCCTTACCTTAATGATCTTAACCCTGAAACTATCTCTAACCATAACCGTAGACCTAACATTAGCTGTAGCCATAATGAATCCCTAATGCTAAAACAAACTCTAGCCCTAATCCTAGGACTAATCCTAGCCTTAATCCTAAACCTAACCCTGCCATAGACATAAACCTAATTTTAACCCTCGCCCTAGTTCTAAGCTAGCTATAACATCATACCTAACCATACCCATAACCATAACCCAAACCATAAACCTAGGCTCAGCCTTAATACTAACCCAAACTCTAATTCTAGCTCTAATAAAGACTTAATTCTAACCCTAAATCTAATCCTTACATTAACTCTAACTCTCGCCCTAGCCCTAACCCTAGTTCTAATCCTATCCCTTATAATAACTCAAATCCTAGCCCTAACCCTAGCCCTACCCTTTGCTGTAGCCCTAAACCTAGATCTAACCCTAACTCTAATCTAACTCTAAACCTAAGCCTAAACCACACCCTAACACTAGCCGTAACCATAATGCTAATTTGAAAACTAGCCCCAACCCAAGCCCTAGCTCTAAAGCAAAACTGAGCCATTTCACTGACCCTAAGCCTAACCCTACAGCTAGCCCTAAACCTAGCCCTAATTCGAGTCCTAACCCTAACCCTAGAACTAATACTAACACTGACTCTGACCTTAACACTAACCCTAGCTCTACACATCACCCTATCCATAAACCTAATCCTCACATTAGACCTCGCCCTAAACCTAACACTAAAACTAGCCCTAATTGTAATGCCAGTTTAAATTAGCCACAGTCCTAAACCTAACACAAAACCTACCCCTAATCCAAGGCCTAACCCTAGTTTTAACCCTAATCCTAACATTGGCTCTAACCCTAACCCTATACCTAGTCCTAGTCCTAGTTCTAACTCTATTTCTTATACTTAGTCAAACCCTCACCCTATTGCTACCCTAGTCCTAACACTAACTCTATGCCTACCCCAAACCCTAACTCTATTACTAGTCCTAACCTAACCCTCATTCTAGCTCTAAACTTAACCCAAACCCTAACTCTAACCCTGACCCTTATTCTGACCCTAACACTAAACCTAGGTTCAAACCTGCCCCTAATCCTCATCCAAAAACTAGCACTAGCCCTACAATTAACCCTAAACTTAAACCTAACAATAACACTAGCCCTAGACCTAAATGTAATCCTAAATATAGCCATAACCCTAGCCTTAGCCCTAACAATAACCCTTAACTTAAACCAAACACTAACTCTACCCCTAGACCTAACCCTAGTCCTCATTCTGGACCTTACCATAAACCTAATCCTAACCTTTACCCTGGCATTTACCCTAACAAAAACCATAGCTCTAAACCTTATTCTATGTCAAAAACTAACCCTAACACTAGATGAACTCTAAATATTGCCATAATCATTTCTCTAGCTCTTACATTACCCATATACGTAACAGTAGCCCTTAACCTCACACAAAACCCAGCCTGAATTACAGCCCTAAACGTAACCCTAAGCATAACTCTAAACCTAAACTTAGACCTAACCCTAACCCTAACCCTCGTTCTAGCCCTAACCCTAGCTCAAACACTAAAACTTACCATAAAATAACCCTAGCCCAAACCCTAAACCTCACCCTAATTCTAGCCCTAATCCTAACTCTAACCATAGCCCAAACCCTAGCTCTAATTCTATCCATTATGCTAACAATAACCCTAAAAGTAATGCTACCCTAGCCCTTAACCTAACTGTAAATCTACCCTAGCCCAGACTGTAAACCTAACACATACCCTAGCCATAAACCTAGCTCAATCCCTAACCCTTACACTTAATCTAACCATAACACTAACCCAAGGTCAAACCCTAAAACTAAACCCAGTGCTAATCCTAAACTTAATCCAAGCCCTAAGCCTAGCTTGAACCCTATCCCTTACTCTAACCCTAAACTTAACCCTAATGATAACACTAGACCAAAAGGTAAACCTACCCTAACTCTAAACATAAACCTAAACCTAGACCTAACAGTGAACCTAACCTAACCCTAACCCTAAACCTAAGATAGCTCAAATGCTAACCCTAATCCTAAACTTAAACCTAATGCTAACCTAAACCTAAAACTATCTTTAACCTGACATCTAAACCTATTACCCTAACCCTAATGATAACCCTAGCCCTAACCATTACACTAACCATGACCATAACCTAGATCAAACCATAAATTAATCTTAGCCATAGCAAAATTCCTAACTCAAACCCTAAACCGTACCCTAAACCTAATCTTAAGTGTAACCCTCACCCTAACCCTGACACTAACGCTAACTCTAGCCCTAATCCTAACCATTATCCTAGCCCTAACCCTAGGTATAAACCTATAAATTACCCTAATGATAATTATAACCATAATGCTAACCCTAGGCCTAACCCTAAACCTATCACAAACCCTAACCATATCCATTACCTTAAACCGAACCTAACCCTAAACCTAACACTATCCATTACCCCAACCCTAATTCTAAACTTAATGCTAATTTGAGCCTTAACACTAAAACTTAACCAAACCCAAACCCAAAGCCTGACCCTGACCCTAATAATACCCCAGATCTTAATCTGACCCTTTCACTAAATGTAACACTTTAATTTGACCTTGCCATAAACCTAATCCTAAAAATATCACTAACTATAAACCTAGATCTGACATTAGTCCTAGCCCTAATTGTTGCCATAAACCTAACAAAAAACCTAGCCCTAACCATAACCCTTAAATCTAGCCTTAAACCTAAACCTAACCAAAACCCTAGCCCTAACCCTAAAGCTAATCATAAAACTAGCCCTAACCCTAATCATAGCACTAAAACAAAACCGAGCAACAGGCCTAACACTAATCTTAACACAAACCAAACCCTAGCACTCCACCTAGATCTAACCCTAGACCTAATTCAAGTCCTAATCATAATCTTAAAATTAACCCTTAACCTGACTTATATCCTAACACTCATCTAGTTCAGAACACCACCACAAACCTAAACCTACTGTAATCCTATCCCTAGAATTAACCCTAAACCTAGCCCTAACCCTAGCACAAAACCTAACCTTTATGCTAAACATAACCCTAAACTTAACCCTAAAACTAGTTCTAACACTAACTCTAACCCTAACTCAAGGCATATTTCTAACCATAACTCTAGTTCTAAAACTATCAATTACCCTAACCATAACCCTTACCCTAATGCTAACCCTAAGCCTAACCCTAGCCTTATCTCTAAAGCTAACTGTATCAATTTCTCTAAACCAAACCTGAACCTTAAACCAAACCCTAACTATACCCTAACCCTAACACTAATGCTAATTTGAGCCATAAACCTAAATCCTTACCTAAGCCAAATCCTAATCCTAATAATTCCCCGAGCTCTAAACCTGACCCTTACCCTAAACATAACCCTTACACTAGATGTAGCCAAAAGCCTAACCCTAAAAATATCTTTAACCATAACCCTAACCTGATATTAGCCCTAGCACTAATCCTAGCCCTGAATCTAAAGTGAACACTATCCCTCATCCTAGTCCTAAACCTAGCCTTAATCATAACCCTAACTCCGACCCTAGCCTTAACCCTAAACTCTAACCTCACCCCACGTCTAAACCTAGCTATAACACCATTCTTTATCCTAAACTTAAACATTACCCTAACCCTATCGCTAGGCCTAAGCTAAACACTAACCCTAGCCATAATCCTAGCCCTAATTTAAACCTATCCCAAACCCTAAATCTAATTTTAGCCCTATCACTAATTCTAACTCTCACACTAGCCCTAACCCTAATGCTAATCCTAAAACTAGTCCTAACCCTAGCCCTAGCCCTAAAACAAAACTGAACAATAGCCATAACCTTAAACCTTAACCTAAACCAAACAATTACCCTAACCCAAGCCCTAATTTGAGTTTTAATCTGAACACTAAAACTAACCCTGACCCTAACTCTGACCATAACACTAACCCTAGCTCTAAATATAACCCTAAACCTAAACCTAAGCTCTAAATATAACCCTAAACCTAAACCCTAGCTCTAAATATAACCCTAAACCTAAACCTAAGACTAGACATAACCCTAACTCTAACCCAAAATTTAGCGCTAAACATAACCCTGGTACTTACATTAGCCATAACCATAACTCTAGCACTAACTTACACAAAACCTAGCCCTAATCCAACCCATCACTCAAGTTTTAACCCTAATCCTAACCCTAACCTAGCCCTAATCATAAACATAACCCTGGCCCTAACCCTAGCTCTAACCCTATTCATTGCCATAAACAGAACCCTAAATCTAATGCTATACCTAGTCCTAAACCTAACCCTATCGCTAATCCTAACCCATTCCATTACCCTACCCAAACCTAGACTCTAAACCTCACCCTATCATTAACCTAACCTAACCCTAATGCTAATTTGAGCCCTAACTTTAAAACTTAACCTATCCCAAACCCTAACTGTGACCCTGACTGTAAAAATAGTTCTGGCTCTAACCCTGACCCTAACCCTAAAACTAACCCTTACACTACATGTAGCCATAAACCTAACACTAAAATTATCTTTAAACATAACCCAAGACCTGATATTAACCATAGCCCTAATCCTAGGCCTAAACCTAAAACAAACCCTAGCCCTCATCCTAGCCCTAAACCTAGCTGTAATTATAACCCTAACCTTAACCATAGCCCTAATCTAATTCTAACCCTCACCCTCCAACTAATTCTAGTTATAACACCATCCCTTCCATAAACTTAAACCTAACCTTAACCGTAACACTAGACTTAAGCTGAACACTAACCCTAGTCCTAATCCTAGCCTGAATTTAACCCTATCCCTAATTCCAACACTAACCATAGCCCTAAGACTAACTCTAAGTCTCACACTAGCCCTATCCCTAGTTCTCAAGATATCCCTTAACTTAACCCTAACCCAAGCCCTAAACATAGCCATAAACCTAGCCATAACACTTGTCTAATCCTTATTTCTAGTCCTAACCCTAGATCTAACTCTAACTCTAACACTAAGCCTAAGCCTAAGCCTAACATTAATACTAGCACTAACCCTAACACTAATCATGAAACTAGCCCTAACCCTAACCCTAGCAGTAAAACAAAAACGAGTAATAGCCCTAAAACTAAACCTTAACTTAAACCAAATCCTAATACTACACCTAGACCTAACCCTAGCCCTAATACGAGTCCTAACCTTAACCTGAATACTAACCCTGACTCTGACTCATATCCTAACATCCACCCTAGCTTTAAACACCACCCTAACCTTAAACCAAACCCTTGCAGTAACCCTAGCCTTATTTGGAATCCTAACCCTAACTCTAAAACTAACTCTAACCCTGACTATTAACGTAACACTAACACTCACTCTAAATATCACCCTAACCTTAAACTTAATCCTAACACTAGATGTTTAACCCCTAACCATAACCCCAAAAGTCACCCTAATTGGAACCCTAGTTCTTACATTAGCCATTGCCTAGCCCTAAACCTAACACAATACTAGACCTAATCCAAGCCCTAAACCTAGCTTTAACCGAAACCTTGCCCTATTCCAAGCCCTAACCCTAGCTCCAACCGTATCCCTTACCTTAAGCCAAACCCTAACCCTAATGCTAACCCTAATCCTTAGACTAACACAAACCCTAACCCTATTACTAAGTCCTCACACTAGCATTCATTCTAGCTCTAACCATAACCCAAATCCTAACCCTAACTCTGACCCTTATTCTGACCCTAAAACTAATTGTAGGTCTAAACCTGAACCTAACCCTTAACTGAACACTAAAGTAGCCCTTCTGGTAACCTTATACCTAAACCTAACCCTAACACTAGCCCTAGACATAAACCTAATCATAAATCTAGCCAAAGCTCGAACCCTAGACCTAATGAAAAACCTAGACATAGCCCTAACAATAACCTTAGCCTAAGCCAAACACTAACTCTTCCCCTAGACCTAATTCTGGCTTTAATTCTAACCATGACACTAACCTGAACACTGACCCTAATACTAAAAGTAACCCTAGCTCTAAACACCACCCCAACCCTAAAACTAACTCTAAAACTATACCTATCCCTAACATTAACCCTAAAACTAGCCTGAATCATAACAAGTTCTTACATTAGCTGTAGCCCTAACCTATTGCAAAGCCTAGCCATAATTCAAGGTCTACCCTAGCTTTAACCCTAAAGCTAATCCTAATCCTAACCATAGCCCTAACCCTAAGCCTAAGCCTAAGCCTAGGCCTAATCCTTAGCATAACCCTATCCCTAACCCTAGCTCTAACCTATCCATTAATCTAATGATAATCCTAAACCTTATGCTAACCCTAGGCCAAACCCTAATCCTATAACTAACCTTAACCCTATAAATTACCCTACACTTAACCTGAACCCTAAACCTAAAACTATCATTACACTATCCTTAACAATATTGCTAATTCGAACCCTAAACCTAAACCTTAACCTAACCCTAACCCTAAACCTGACCCTAACCCTAATAATACCCTAGCTCTAAACTTGACCCTAACCATAAACCTAACCCTTAAAATAGACCTAGCTATAAACTTAATCCTAAACTATCCCTAACTGTAACCCTAGACCTGACTGTTGCCCTCACTCTAATCCTAATTCTACCCCTAACACAAAGCTTAGCCCATATCCTAGACATAAACTTCACCTTAATCATAAACCTAACACTTACCCTAATTTTAACCCTCACCCAGGCCATAAAACTAGCTGTAATCCCAACCATTACCCTAAACCTAACCATAACCCTAAACCTAACATTAACCCTAGCCCTAAACCTAGGCCTAAACCTAACACTAACCCTTGCCCTAAGACTAACACTAACTCTCATGCTAGCCCTATAGCAAGTTCTAAACCAATCCCTTACCATCACCCTAAACCTAGCCCTAAACTTAGCCCTAACACTAGCCCTATTCTTCACCCTACCTCAAAACCTAGATCTAAACCTAACTATAAATCTAACCCTAAACCTAAGCCTAAACCTCACACTAACACTAGCCCTAACCCTAAAACTAATCTTAAAACTAGCCCTAACCCTACCCCTAGCCCTAAAACAAAACTGAGTCATATCCCTAATCCTAACCCTTAACCTAAACCAAACACTAACCTTACACCTAGCCCTACACCTATCTCTAATTCCAGTCTTACATCTAACCTGAAAAGTAATATGGACACTGACTCTGACCCTAACACTAAATCCAGCTCTAAATATTGTCTTAACCATAAACCTAACCCTAACACTAGACCTAGCCATAACCCTAACCCTATAACTAGTGCTAATCATAACCCTACTTCGTACCTTACCCATAGCATTAACCCTAGCTCTAACCTAACCCAAAACCTAGCCTTAATCCGAGTCCTAAATCTAGCCTTAACCCTAAACTTAAACCTAACCCTAACCTAAACAAAAACTCTAGTCCTATACATATCCCTAACCCTAATCTTAGGACTAACCCTTTCCATTACCCTAATTATAACCCTAACCCTTATGCTAAACATTAGGCCTAACCTTAACACTATCCATTACACTAAACCACATCTAAACCCTAAACCTAATTCTGTCATTAACCCTCACCCTAAACCTAATGCTAATTCAAGCTCTAAAACTTACCTCTAACATAAACCAAACCCTAAACTTGAAACTGGCCCTAATAATAACCCTAGATCTAAAAATAACCCTTACCCTAAACCTAAACCTTACACTGGACCAAGCCATAAACCTAACACTAAATCTATCCCTAACTGTAACCCTAGACCTGGCATTAGCCCTAGCTCTCATATTAGCCCTAACACTAACACAAACACTAGCCTTAATTCTAGCCCTAAGACTAGCCTTAATCATAACCCTAACCCTAACCCCAGCCCTAACCCTAATACTAACCCTCGCCTTAGCCCAAAACTTAGCTATAACCCACTCTGTTACCCTACATATAACCCTAACTCTAACCCTAACCTGAGGTCTAAACCTAACACTAAACCTAGCCCTAACTTAGCCCTATCCCTAAACATAACTCTAGCCCTAGCCCTAACTCTAACTCTCACCCTAGCCTATCACTAGTTCTAACCCTATCCCTTACCATAACCATAATCCTAACCTTAAACCTAGTCCTAACCTTTGCCCTACCCTTAGTCCTAGCCCTAACCATAGATCAAATCCTAACTCTAAATCTAACCATAAGCCGAAGCCTAAGCCTAACCATTATAAATACATTTATATTTAGATTCTATGTCTACAGATGTTGGCTTCAATTATTATTCAGAATATAGTCATTAGTTTCATAAAAGGCATACCATTTCTGGTGGTGTATAGAGAACTGATGGTCAGGGGTAGAATGCTATGTTAAGGCGGAAAGGAGTGAGGGTATGAGATTAATCTATCTTAGTAAATTGGAGGAGAACTGTAATGAATAGACAGGGGTAATTTATAGAAGAATGTATAAATTCAAATTTCTTATCAGTATTCATAAAATTACCCTATGTATAAATAGTAAAAGTTTGGAGGTTGAAAGTGGGATAGAGGGAGGAAAAAAAAAGAAGAAAAATAAAACAAGAAAGAAAGAAAGGGAGAATGAAAATAATAAAAAATAAAAGGGGGTGAGGTGGGCCTATGTATTCCTCTATATTAAACAATTCTGGTGATTCAGTTCTTAAAGTCCAATTTCATGCAAACTTCTTGGTTTCACGTATGTTGAGATTGTGAGGGCCAGAGTGGGAAGGGTAGAGGAGAATAGATGAGAAGAGCGAGAATAGAAGTCTCTCAGAACTCTGTTTTCTTCCAGTAGGTGGAGTTGTCTATTCCTAGCTTGAGTCTCTGTGCTAAGGATGGTGGACACAGTAGCCAGTTTGAGAGGGCTTGAGCTTCTACCTGGAGCCTCCCTACTCTTAGTCTCTGAGTTGGAAACCAGGTACCTGTACAGTTGCTGTTCTTCATTGATAGCTACACCCCCCCCCAAAAAAAAAAAAAAAAAAAGCTTGTGAGAAAAATCTTGAGTTATCACAGCTGGAGGTAGGGGAGTTGGAAACTGGGTACCTGAGCAGCCTCAGAACTGAGCTGGTACCCACGGTCACTGATAGATGGTGAGTAAGGTTTTCCAAGATACATTCCATCTGTTTGGTGAGGTGGGTGGTTCTGGGGTGACCTTTGGCCGTGTCCAGAGCTTGGCCTGGTGACCCACAAGCAAAGCCTCTGTGTTCTGTGCTACCTGTCCTCTGCGCCAAGAGCGCCTACACAGCAGAGACTTCTGTCTGAGCCGAGAGCGAAACCGCAGACAAGACTTCCCTCTGTGCCAAGAGCTCACACAAGGCTGAGACTTCCATCTGAGCTGAGAGCACATGCATGGCCGAGACTTCTGCCTTCCCACTGAGCCGAGAGCAACCACACAGCCGAGCCTTCCATCTGCACAGAGAGCTCCAGGCTGGCCCTAGTTTTCTTCAAATTTCTATGATATTGGGCAAGGCAAGTGTGAGGGTTAGGGCTGGGGCTAAAGTTAGGATTAGGCTTACAGCTACTTTTAGTGCTACATTTAGGGCTAGGTTTTGGGGGGAGATTTATGGTTAGTGTTAGGACTATGGGTAATGTAAGAACTAGGATTATGGTTATGGCTAGTTTTAAGGTTAGGGTTATGGATAGGTCTAGTGTTAGGGAAGGTTTGGGTTAGGATAAGGTTTAGAACTAGGGTTAGTATTAGGGTAAGGGTCAGTGTTCAGGTTAGCATTGGATTTTCGGTTAGAAACACAAATTTACTAAGGTTAGTTCAAGGGGTATCGTTAGTCATTGTGTTAGACTAATTGTTATTGTTAATGCTGGAGCTAGGTTTTTGTTTAGGGCTATGGCTAGAGTTATGGCTATATTTAGGATTATGTTTAGGTCTAGTGTTAATGTTACGGTTAGGTTTAGGTATAGGTTTACCCATAAGGCTAGTGTTAGTGTTTGGTTTAGGGTTAGGGTCAGGCTTAGACCTAGGGTTAGTTTTAGGGTCAGAATAAGGGTCAGGGATAGGCTTAGGGTTTGGGTTAGTGTTAGAGATAGAATGAGGCCTAGAGTTAGGATTAGTAAATGAGTTAGGGTTTGGGGTAGGCTAAGGATTAGGGTTAGGACTAGGGTAGCATTAGGGTGAGGGTTGGCATAGGGTAAGGGATAGGGTTAGAGCTAGGGTTAGGGTTAGAGTTAGTGTTAGTGTTAAGGTTAAAGCTAGGGTTAGGGTTCAGATTAAGGCTAAGTTTTGTGTTAGGGTTAGGGCTATTGCTAATGTAAGACCTGGCATTATGATTAAGGCTAGTTTTAGGATTAGGGTTAGGGCTAGGTTTAGTGTTTGGGTTAGGTTTAGGGTGTGGGTGATGTTTAGAGCTAAGGTTAGTTTTAGGATCAGAGTCAGGGTCATTATTAGTTGTACAGTTAGGTTTAGGACTCAAATTAGGGCTAGAATAAGGGCTAGGCATAGTGTTAGGGATTGGTTTAGGTTAAGGTTTAGGATTAGAGCTGAGCTCAGTTTTGTTTGAAACCTATGGCTATGGTGAGGGATAGTTTTCAAATTAGCATTAGGATTAGGGCTAGTGTTAGGGTGAGGTTTAGGTTTTAGGTTAGGGTTAGATTTAGAGTGGGGGTTAGATCTAAGTTTAGGGCTAGGGCTAAGTTTGGGGCTAGGGTTAGGGCTAGGCTTTAGGTCATGGTAAGGTATAATGTTAAAACTAGGGCTAGGGCTAGGGCTAGGGCAAGAGTTAGAGTTAGTCTTAGGGCTAGGGATATGATTAGATGTAGGGTTAGGGCTAAATTAGGTCTAGGATTAGAGCTAGGATTAGTATTAGGGATAGGCCTTGGTTTAGGGCTAGGGTTAGAATTCGGGTTAGGGTACAGTATAATATATAGCTAGGTTAAGGGCTAGGGTGAGGGTTCTCTGTAGGGTTAGGCCTAGTGATAGGATTAGGGTTTGGATTAAGGCTAGGTTCAGGGCCAGGATTAGGGATCTTTTTTGTTGTTGTTGTTTGTTTGTTTGTTTGTTTTTTAGCATAAGGGCTAACATTAGGCCTAGCGCTAATGTTAGGTCTAGGGTTATGGTTAGGGATAGTTTCAGGGTTAGGTTTATAGCTATGTATAGTGTAAGGTTTAGGTTGAGGGTTAGGGTCACTTTTGGAGATAGGGGTATTATTAGGGTCAGGGTAAAGCTTAGGGTTTGTTTAGGTTAAGGTTTAGGGTTAGGGCTCAAATTCGGTTAGATTATGTTTAGGGTTATGATAATGGATATGGTTAGATTTAGGGTTCAGGTTAGTTTTATGGTAATGAATAGGATAAGGGTTCTGGATAGAGTTAGGGTTATCCTAGGATTAGTATTAGGGTTAGGGTTAGGGTTAAGGTAATAGATAGGATTAAAGCTAGAGTTAGGGCTAGGGTTATGGTTAGGATTAAGGCTAGTGTTAGGATTAGGTTTAGAGTTAAGTTAGGGTTAAAGCTAGTGTTAGGGTTAGGGTTATTGCCAGGTTTTAGATTAAGTTATGGTTAGGTAGGGCTATGGCTAATATAAGAACTAGGGTTAGGATTAGGGCTAGTTTTAGGGTTAGGGTTAGGGCTAGGGCTAGTGTTAGGGTTAGGTTATGATTAGAGTGATGATTTGAAATAGGGTTAGTGTTAGGGTCAGGGTCAAGGTCAGTGTTAGTTTTAGGGTTAGGGATAACACTAGAAATAAGGTTGGAGTTATGGGTAGGTGTAGGGTGAGGTTTTGTGTTAGGGTTAGGGCAAGAATTAGGGCTAGGTCTAATGTCTGGTCTGAGGTTAGAGTTAGGTTAGTGTTAGGGTTAGGGCTAGGGCTCAGTTTTGTTTTAGAGCTACAGCTAGGTTTAGAACTAGTTTTAGGATTAGTGATAGTGTTAGGGCTACTGGTAGGGTGAAGTTCAGGCTTAGGTTAGGGTTATATTTAGAGTTATGGTTAGATCTAGGGTTAGAACTTGGGCTAGGTTTAGGGGTTAGGTTAGGGCTAGTGTTAGGATTATGGTAACAGATAGAGTTAGTACGAGAAATAGGTGTAGGGCAAGAGCTAGAGTTAGTCTAAAAAGTAGGGTTAGAGTTAGGGTTATGATCAGCACTAAATTAGGGCTAGGATTAGAGCTAGGGTTAGTGTTAGGGATAGGGTAGGGTTAGCTATAGTGTTAGTGTTGGATTAGGATTAGGGTTAGGGTTAGGGGAAGGGGTGTGGTTATACCTAGGTTCCAAACTAGGGCGAGGGTTGAAATTAGGGATTGGGATAGGGTTAGGGTTCAGGTTAGGATTAAGGCTAGGTTTAGGGCTTGGATGAGGGCTTGTGTTTGTGTTAGGTTTAGGGCGAGAATTAGGTCTATGGCTAATGTCAGTTCGGGTTACACTTAGGGATAGTGTTAAGGTTAGGTTAATGTCTTGGTCTATTGTAAGGGTTAGGTTTGGGGAAAGGGTCTGCTTTAAAGCTAGGTGTATTGTTAGGGTAAGTATCTTTTTTAAGATTTGGTTTAGGTTATGATTTAGGTTTAGGGCTTGATTTAACATCAGGATTAGGGATTGGGTTAGAGTAATTAATAAGGCTAGGTTTAGTGTTCAAGTTAGTTTTAGGAAATAGATAGGGTTCGTGTTAGAGATAGGTTTTGAGTTAGGCCTAGGGTTAATATTTGGATTAGGCTTATGTTTAAGGTAATGGATAGGTTTAGGGCTAGGGTTATGGTTAGGATTAGGACTAGGGTTAGGGTTAGGGTTAAGCCTAGGTTAGTGTTAGGGTTAGGTTTAGGGTAAGTGTTAGGGTTTGAGCTACGGTTAGGGCTAGGACAATGGTTAGGGTTAGTGTGACATATAGGTTTAAGGTTAGGATTAAGTTTAGATATAGGTTTAGCTTTAGGGTTAGGGTTATGTTTAGGTTAATGGATAGAGTTAGAACTAGGGTTTGGCCTTGGTTATGGTTAGGATTAGGACTGCTGTTAGGGTTAGGGTTAGGTCTAGATTTATATTTGGGCAAGGTTAGTGTTTGAGCTAGGGTTAGGGTTAAGGCAAGGTTTAGGGTTAGGGTTAGGTCTAGGGTTAGGGTTAGGTTTACGGTTAGAGCTAGGTTTGGTGTGAGGTTTGGGGCTAATATTAGGGATATATGTAATGTAAGACCTAGAGTTAGGGTTATGGCTAGGTCTATTGTTAGGGTTATGGCTGGATTTTGGGTTAGCATAAAATTTAGAGCTAGGATTTGTGTTACAGAAAGGGACAGTGTTTGGGTTAGGGTTATGGCCAGAATTAGGACTAGGTTTAGATCTAGAGGTAGAGGTAGTGTTTGGGTTAGGTTAAGGGTTATTGTGAGGGCTAAGGCTAGGTTTTTGTTTAGGTCTGGAGCTAGAGTTATGTCTAGATTTAGGATTAGGTTTTTGTCTAGTTTGACTGTTAGGGTTTGGTTTAAGTATAGGGTTACCCATAGGGCTAGTGTTAGGGTTCAGTTTAGGGTTAGGGTCAGGTTTAATCCTAGGGTTAGAGTTAGGGTCAGATTAAGGGTCAGGGTTAGGGTTAGGATTTGGGTTAAGGTTAGAGTTAGAATGAGGGCTAGGTTTAGGACTAGTAATAGTGTTCTGGTTTGGGGTAGGCTAAGGATTAGGATTAGGACTAGGGTAGCATCAGGGTGAAGATTTTGCTTAGGGTAAGGAATAGGGTTAGAGGTAGGGTTAGGTCTAGGTCTAGGTTTTGTTTAGGGTTAGGTTTAAAGCTAGATTTAGGTCTCAGATTAGAGCTAGATTTAATGTGAGCACAGGGCTATGGCTAATGTAAGAACTGGTGTTACGATTAGGGCTAGTTTTAGGGTTAGGGGTAAGGCTAGGTCTAGTGTTCAGGTTAAGTTTAGTGTTAGTGTGATGTTTAGAGCTAGGGTTATTTTTAGGGTCTGAGTCAGGGTCAGAGTAAGTTCTAGAGTTAGGGTTAGGACTCAAATTAGGGCTGGGGTTAGGACTAGGTATAAGCTTAGGTTTTAGTTTAGGTTAACAATTAGCATTAAGCCTATGACACGGTTTTGTTTGCATGCTAGGTCTAGGGTTAGGGCTAGTTTTCCAATTAGCATTAGGGTTAGGGCTAGTGTTAGGGTGAGGTTTAGACTAAGGATTAGGGTATGATTTAGTTTAGGGTTAGGTGTAGATATAGGGCTAGGGTGAAAGTAAGAATGGGGTTGGGTTAGGTTTAGGTCTAGGGTTTGTGTTATGGTAAGGGATAGATTTAGAACTAGGGTTAATACTAGGATGAGAGTTAGGTTAGGTTTACAGTTAGGGTTAGGTTTAGGACTAAATTTGTGCTAGGATTAGGGCTAGGGTTAGTGTTAGGGCTAGGGCTACGTTTAGGGTTAGGGTTAGGGTTAGGATTAGTGTAAGGTATGATGTTATAGCTAGGTTTAGGGCGAGGTACAAAATAGGGTTAAGGCTAGGGTTATGGTTAGGGTTAGTATGAAGCCTAGTTTTAGGGCTAGGATTAGGGCTAGGTTTAGGGCTAGAAGTAGGGTTTGGTTTTGTGTTAGGGTTAGGGTTATTATTAGTGCTAGGTCTAATGTCAGGTCTAGGTTTATGGTTAGGGTTAGTTTTAGGGTTAGCTTTATGGCTAGTTCTAGTGTCAGGTTTAGGTTGAGGGTTAGGGTCAGGTATAGAGACAGGGTTATTATTAGGGCCACTGTCATGATTAAGGTTTGAGTTAGGTTAAGGTTTAGGATCAGGGCTTTCATTAGCGTTAGGGTTAGTATTAAGGTTAGGGTAATGTTTATGTTTATATTTAGGTTTCAGGTTAGGTTTAGGGTAATGGACAAAGTTAGGGTTAGAGATAGGATTAGGGTTATCCTTAATTTAGCATTAGGGTTATGGTTATGGTTAGGGTAATGGATAGAGTTAGAGCTAGAGTTAGGGCTAGAATTATGGTTAGGATTAAGGCTAAGGTTAGGTTTAGGGTTAGGGTTAGGGTTAGGGTAATGGTTAGGGCTCTGGTTAGTGTTGGGATTAAAACAGGAGTAGGGCTCAGATTAGTGCTAGGTTTTTGGTTAGGTTATGTCTAGGATTAGGGCTACAACTAACGTAAGAACTAGGGTTGTGATTAGGGCTACTTTTCGGGTTAAGGGTAGGTGTAGGTGTAGTTTTAGATTTAGGTATAATTTTAGGGTGATCTGAGAGCTATAGTTAGTGTTAGGGTCAGAATAAGGGTCAAGTTTAGGTTTTGGTTTAGGTTAAGGGTTAGAGTTAGGGCTATAGCTCGATTTTTTTAAGGCTAGGACTAGGTTAGAGCTGGTTTTAGGATTAGAGTTAGTGTTAGGGCTAGATTTAGTGTGAGGTTTAGGTTTAGGGTTGAGGTTAGTTTTAGAGTTATGGTTACATCTAGGGTTAGTGGTAGGGCTAGGTTTAGGGCTAAGGGTAGAGCAAGTGTTGGGGTTATGGTAAGGGATAGGGTTAGAACGAGGAATAGGGCTAGGGCGATAGTTAGAGTGCTAGTGTTAGGATTAGGGTTAGGGATAAATTAGGGCTAGGATCATGTCTAGGATTAGTGTAAGGGTTAAATCTAGGGTTAGAGTTAGGGTTAGATTTAGGGGAAGGGTTGAGGTTATATCTAGGTTCAGATATAGGGCGAGGGATTAAATTAGGGATAGGGCTAGAGTTAGGGTTCGGGTTAGGATCAAGACTAGGTTTAGGGCTAGAATGAGGGCTAGCATTTGTGTTAGGGTTATGGCAAGAATTAGGGGTAATATCATGTCTAGGGTTACGGTTAGGGATAGGTTTAGGGTAAGGTTTATGGCTAGGTCTATATTCAGAGTTAGGTTTAGGGTAAGGCTCAGGTTTAGACCTAGGGGTATTATAATGATCAGGTAGGGTTTTGGGTTTGGATTAGGTTGAGGTTTAGGGTTAGTGCTCAAATTAGCATTAGGGTTAGAGTTAGGGTTAGTGTAAGGGATAGGGTTAGGTTTTGTCTTCAGGTTAGGTTTAGGGTTCATGTTAGGTTTAAGTTAATGGATAGGGTTAGGGTTAGGCCTAGGGTTAGCATTAGGTGTATGGTTATTATTTGGGTAATTGATCGATTTAGAGCTATGGTTAGGGCTAGGATTATGTTTAGGATTGGGGCTAGAGTTAGGATTAGGGTTATGGTTAAGGCTAGGGTTAGGGTTAGGGTTAAGATTAGGATATGGGTTAGGGTTTAAGCTGGGGTTAGTGCTAAGGCTAGAGTTAGGTTTAGGGTTAGGTCAAGGTTTAGGGTTCGTATTAGGGTTAGTGTTAGGCTTAGTTTTTTCTTACCATTAGGTTAAGGGTAAGGCTCATGGATTTAGTTATTGTTAGGGCTAAGTTGTGGGTTCAGGTTAGAATCAGAGCTAGGGATAAAGGTAGATTTAAAGTTATTAGAGCTAGGGTTAGCATTAGGTTTAGGGTTATGGTTAGGGTAATGGATAGAGTTAGAGCTAGGGTTTGGGCTATAGTTATGGATAGGATTAGGGTTAGGTTTGGGGATAGGTTTTTTTTTTTTTTTTTTCCATAAGGATTAGGGTTTATGCTAGAGTTAGGACAAGGGCTAAGTTTTGGGTTAGGTTCAGCTTTATGTCTAGGGATAAGATTACGGTAGGTTTAGGGTTAGGGTTAGGGTTAGTGCTACATTTATCATTAGGGTTAGGATAAGGGTTAGGGTAATGGATATGGTTAGATATAAGTTTAGGTTTAGGTTTAGGGTTACATTTAGTTTTAGGGTTAAGGTGAAGGCATTGTTAGGTTTAGGTTTCTACTACAGAATAGGGTTTGAGCTAGAGTTAGGACTATGGCAAGTATTAGGTTTAGTGTAAGGTCTAGGGTTAGTTTTCCGGTTAGGGTTAGAGTTAGGGTTATGGATAGGGTTATCAATAGGGTTAGGGTAAAGTTTATGTTCAGAGCTAGGTTTAGGGATAAGGTTAAGTTTAGGGTTAGGGACAGGGTTAGTGTTAGAGTTAGGGATAAGTCTAAGTTTATATTTACGGCAAGAGTTAGGCATTGAGTAAATTTAGGACTAAGGCTACAGTTAGGTTTAGGATTAAGGCTAGGGTTAGGGTGAGTGTTACACCTAAGGCTAGGTTTAGGCCTAGGATTCACTCTAGGTTTTGTGTTATGTTAAGGTGTAGGGTTAGGGCTATGGGTAATGGAAGAGCTAGGATCATGATTAGGGCTACTTGGAGTGTTAGGGTTATGGCTAGGTCTAGTGTTAGGTTTAGATTTTCAGTTAGGGTCAGGTTTCGAGTTAGCTTAGTGTTAAATGCAGGGTCCGTGTTCAGGTTAGTGTTAGGGTTAAAGCCAGAATTAGGACTAGGTTTATGTCTAGGGGTAGGGTTAGACTTTGCATTAGGTTAAGGTTTATTGTTAGGGCTAGAGCTAGGTTTTTGTTTAGGTCTAGGGCTAGAGTTAAGGCTACATTTAGGATTAGGTTTAGGTCTAGGGCTTGTGGTAGAGTCAGGTTTAGTATAAGTTTACTGGTAGGGCTAGTGTTAAGGTTTGGTCTAGGGTTAGAATCAGATTTATACCTAGGGTTAGTGTTATGGTCAGAATAAGGGTCAGGGTTAGGGTTAGGGTTTGGGATAGGTTAGAGCTCGAATGAGGGCTAGGTTTAGGACTATTAATAGGGTTAGTGTTTTGATTAGCCTAAGTATTAGGGATAGGTCTAGGGTTACCATTAGGGTTAGGGTTTTGCTTAGGTTTAGGGATAGAATTAGAGCTTGTGTTAGGGGTAGGGTTAGGATTAGGGTTACTGTTAAAGCTTGGTTTAGGGCTCAGATTATGGCTAGTTTTTGTGTTAGCATTAGGGCTAGGGTTAGGGCAATGAATAATGTAAGAATCAGGATTACAATTTAGTTAGATTTAGGGTTAGTGTTTAAGATTAGTGTTTATGGTTAGGTTTAAGTTTAGGATGAATTTAGAGCTAGGGTTATTGTTAGATAGGAGTCAGGGACAGGGTTAATTTTAGGATTAGGACTCAAATTAGGGCTAGGTCTACTGTTAGGGTTTGCTTAAAGGAAAGAGTGGTGTTTTAGAGCTAGGGTGAGTGTTAGGGTATAAGTCAGGGTCAGGGTTAGTTTTAAGATAAGTGTTAGGAATACAATTAGGGCTATGATTTGTTCTAAGTGTAATTTAGTGTTTGTTTTAAGTTAAGGTTTAGGGTTATGTCTATTGCTTGGTTTTGTTTGAGTTCCAGGGTTAGGGTTAGCACTAGTTTTATGACGAATATTAGGGTTAGGTCTACTGTTAGTGTTAGGCTTAGGCTTATGGTTACAGTTATATTTAGTGTTAGACTTAGGTCTAGGGTTAGGTAGACTAAGGATAGTGCAAGGGTTAGGGCGAGGGTTAGGGCTAGGTTTAGAGTTTGGTATGGGATAAGGTTATAACTAGGAATAGGGCTAGTGTGAGAGTTAGAGTTTGTCTTAGGGCTAGGATTAGGGTTAGGGTTTGGATAAGGGTTAAGTTAAGGCCAGGATTAGGGCTAGAGTTAGTGTTCAGTTTAGGCCTAGCGATAGGGTTATGTTTAGGTTTATGTTTAGGATAAGGGATGGCATTATAGCTGGGTTTAGAGGTAGGGTTAGGGCTAGAGTAGGGATAGGCATAGGCGTAGAGTTAGGGTTATGATTAAGTCTAGGTTTAGGGCTATGATGAGGGCTAGTGTTTTTTTTGGGGGGGGCTAGGATTAGGGCTATGGCTAATATCATGTCTAGGGTTATGGTTAAAGATAATTTTAGGATTAAGTTTAGGTCTACATCTAGTGTAAGGATTAGACTTAGGGTAAGAGTCATGTTTAGAGCTAGGGGAAATTTTAAGTTTAGGGTCAAGGTTAAGGTTTTGTTTAAGTTAGGATTTAGGTTTAGGGCTTGAATTAGCATTAGGGTTAGAGTTAGGGTAATGATAGGGTTTAGTTTAGGGTTCAGGTTAGGTTTAGGGTAATTGATAGGGTTAGCATTAGCAATAGGGTTAGGGTTAGGCTTAGGGTTAGCTTAAGGATAAAAGTTATGGTTATGGTAGTGGGTCAGATTAGAGCTTAGGTTAGAACTAGGGTTAAGGTTAGGAATAGGTCCTGAGTTATGGTTAGGGTTAGGTTTAGAACTAGGGTTAGGTTTAGGGTTATGGTTAGTGTAAGGGTTCAGTTTTGAGCTAGAACTATGGCTAGAGAAAGGGTTAGTTTTAGGGTTAGGTCTAGGGATAGGATTATGGTAGAGTTAGTGTTAGGGTTAGGGTTAGGGCTAGGTTATCATTAAGGTTAGGTTTAGGGTTAGGATAATGGATAGGGTTAGATATAGGGTTAGGGTTAGGATTCGATTTTGGTTTAGGGTTTGGATTAGGGCTATGTTTATGTTTAGGTTTATGGTTAAGTTTAGGGTTTGAGTTAGGGTTACAGCTCAAGCAAAGTCTGTGTGGTCTGTGCTGCCTTCTGTCTGCGCAGTGAGTGCCCATGTGGCTGAGACTGCTATATGCCCCCAGAGAAACTGCACAGCCAAGCCTTCCATCTGAGCTGAGAGCACCCATGGGGCCCTAGTTTTCTTCATATTTCTATGATACTGGGCAGGATTAACCTTTTACTTAGCCTTACTATGCTCCACAGGTTTGGACCTTCTCAGTTCAAAGGTTCACTGTCAGGAACAGTTTGTATTTTAAGGTTTCCCTTCATTATGGCTTATTGATGTGAATGAAAATTGAGCTGGAAATCCAACAGGGTTGGCAGGAGGTGCTTGAAACTTCACACAATCAGTTCTCAATGGGCAGTCTCTGGTTTCTTTCTTTTGAAGGTAGGCCAAAATGAAGCATGCAAAAGAAACTGTATCTGAGAGCCCTTAAGAAGAAAATAGAGAAACATGTATGTAATGAAATAAGTCTCCCAACAATTTATCAAATTTCTTTGATACTGCACAGTATTCATATTTTAGCTTTCTGCACTAGGCTTCCAAAGGATGGCACTTCTAGGATCAATGGTTCTCTAAACAGGTAAGGGTTTGTGTTAAAGTTAGGGTTAGGGCTAGCTTTAGAGATAGTGTTAGGGTTAGAGTTTGTTTTGTTCAAATTTCTTTGACACTGGAAAGATTTATTATTCCTATCCTTACTATGTGCCCCAGTTTGGGGCCTTCTTGGTTTAATGGTTCACTGTTTGGAATAGTTTGTTTTTAATGTCTCACTTCATTTTGACCTATATTGGTAAATGCAAATGAAGCTGGAAATCAGAGGGTTGGTGCTAGCTGGTTGAAACTTCACATTCCCAGTCAGTTGTCTGTGGGCACTCTCTGGTTTCTTCTTTGTAAAAGTAGCCATAAGCTGAAGCATGCAAAACAAGTTTATCCAAGAGCACTTTAGGAGAAAACAGGGCAATATGCATGTACTGAAATACCTCCCCCAATTATTTGGTCAAATTTCTTTGATACTGTGTAGGATTCATCTGTAAGCTTCCCCACTAGTCTACCTAAGTTTAAAACTTTTATGATTAAAGGTTCTCTTAACAGGTTATGCTTAGGGTTATGGTTAGAGTTAGGGCAAGAGTTATAACTAGTTTTATGGTTAGAGTAATTTTTTTAATGTATTGGATACTGGGCAGCATTTCCCTTTTTCCTATTCTTAGTATGCTTGCCATGTTTGGGCCTCCTAGGTAAAAGAGTTTGCACTCAGAAGCAGTTTAATTTTCATGTTTCACTTCATTTTGCCCTATAGGGGTGAATGGAAATGGATCTGGACTCAAACAGGGTTTGTGCTAGCTGCTTGAATCTTCACACACTTAATCAGTTCTCAGTGCACATTCTCTCATTTGTTTCTCGTGGTAGTAGCCTAAAGCTGAATTAGAAAGAAACAGCTTTATTTGTGAGCACTTTAGGAGCAAGTTTCAATATTTTGGCATGGATTACTTTGATATTGTACAGGATTCATCATTTTCCTAGTCTTAGTAGGATCCCCATGTTTGGGTTTTCAAGGTTTGCCAGTTCACTGTCAGGAACAGTTTAAAGTTTTAGGTTTCACTTTATTGTGGCCTATAGACGTAAATGAAAATGGAGCTGGAAACCAAACAGTCAGTACTAGCTGCTTGAAACTTCACACACTCAATCAGCTCTCTGTGGGTACTCTCTGGTTGTTCCTTGTGCAAGTACCTTAAACTGAAGCATGAAAAAATAATTTATCCAAAATCACATTAGGAGAAAACAGGGAAATATGCATGTACTGAAATACCTCCCCCAATTATTTGGTCAGATTTCTTTGATACTGCACAGGATTCATCTCTTTGCTTGCCCCACTGGGCTCCTTTATTTGGGGACTACTCTGATCAATGGTCTTCTAAACAGGTTAGGTTAGATTTAGTATTAGATTAGGGCTAGGGTTACAGCTAGTGTTTGAAGATTTAGTTTTGTTCAAATTTCTTGGATACTAGGCAGGATTAAACTTTTACCTAGCCTTACTATATTCTTTAGTTGTGGGCCTCTTGGGTCAAGGATTTTCTTTCCTGAACAGGGTGTATTTTAAGTTTTCATTTCATTTTGACCTATGTGTGTAAATGGAAATGGAGCTGGAAATCCAACAGAGTTGGTGCTAGCTACTTCAAACCTCACACACTCAATCAGTTTTCTATGGGCATTCTCTGGCTTATTTCTTGTAAAAGTAGCCCTAAGCTGAAGAATGCAAAGCAACTTTATGTGAGAGCACTTTAGGATAAAACAGGAAAATATGTATGTACTGAACTACCTCCCCAATTATTTGGTCAGATTTCTTTGATAGTGTGAAAGATTCATCTATTAGCCTACCCAACTTGGCTCCCCAATTGTGGGACTTCTAGGATCAAAGGGACTCTAAACAGGTTAAGTTAGTTTTACTTTCAAATTTCTATGATACTGTGCAGGATTCATTTTTTTTCCCCTATTTTGACTGTACTCCAAATGTTTGGGCCTCCTACATAAAGGATTTGCCCTCAGTAACAGTTTCAATTTGATTTTTCCCTTCTTTTTCCCCTATATGTGTGAATGAAATGAAGCTGTTAATCAAACAGAGTTTGGGCTAGCTGCTTGAAACTTCACATAGTCCATCAATTTTCAGGGAGCATAATCTGGTGTTTGCAATGGAAGTAGCCCTAAGATGAAGTAAAAAGTAACAGCTTTTTCTCTGAGTGCTTTTGGAGCAAGCACAATACCCATGTACTGAAAGAGCTTCAAATAGTTTTTTGTTGGATTAATTTGATACTGTACAGGATTAATCCTTGACCTAGCTTTTGTAGACTCCCCAAGTTTGGGCCTTCAAGTTTCAATGGTTCAATGTCAGGAACAGTTTGAATTTTTAGTTTTCACTTACTTAGGGCCTATAGGTGTGAATGCAATGGAGCTGGAAATAAAACAGGGTTGGTGCTAGCTGCATGAAACTTCACACAGTCAGCTTTCTGTGGGCACTATTTGTTTTTTCTTTGTGGAAGTACCTTAAGCTGAAGCATGAAAAACCATTTATCCATGAGCATTCTAAGAAAAAGACAGAAAATATGAATGTACTTCATATGAACAAATATGAAATACTTCCCCCAATTTTTCATCAAATTTCTTTGATACTGCACAATATTCATCTGTTAAGTTGCACCGCTAGGCTCCCCAAGTTTGGGACTTCTGTGATCATAGTTACTCTAAACAGGTTAGAATTTGATTAGGGTTGGATTAGATCTAGTGTTAGAGTTAGAGTGAGTTTTGTTCAAATTCATTTGATACTTGGCATAATTCGTCTTTTACCTAGCCTTACTATATTCCCCAGGTTAGGGCCTATCCCTTCAATGGTTTGCTGTCAGGAAAAGTTTGTATTTTAAGGTTTCCTTCATTTTGACCTATACGCGTAAATGGAAATGGAACTTGAAGACAAACAGGGTTGGTGCTCGCTGCTTAAAACTACACACACTCAATCAGTTCTATGAGGGCACTCTGGTTTCATCCTTGTGAAAGTTTCCCAAAGCTGAAGCATGCAAAAACATCCCTAACCCTAACCCTAACCCTAGCACTAAGAGTAACTATAATCCTAGCCCTAAGACTTACCCCAAATCACACCCTAGCCTTATCCCTAAACCTAACCCTAATTCTAGACTTAATCCAAACCATATATTAGCCCCAACCCTAGCTCTAAACCTAACCATTACACTAAACATAACCCTAACCCTAATGGTAACCCTAACCCAATTGCAAAACCTAACTCATTCATTACCCTAAACATTAACTGAAACCTAAACTAAAACCTATCCACTACCCTAATCCTAAACCTAACCCTAATGCTAATTCGAGCCTTAACCCTAACGCTTTCACTAAACCAAATGCTAACCCTGACCCTGACCCTAATAATAACCCTAGCCCTAAAGCTGACCTTTATCCTAAACCTAATTCTTACACTACACCTAGCAATAACCTAACCCTAAAACTATTTTTAACTTTAACCCTAGACCTGATCTTAGCCCTAGATCTGGTCCTAGCCTTTACCCTAACAGAAACACTAGCCCTTAACCTAGCCCTAAACGTAGACTTAATCCTAAACTTAAACATAACCCTGGGCCTAATCCTAATTCTATCCTGCACCCTATCCCTAAAGATAACTATAACCCCACCCATTTCCCTAAACTTAACCTTAACACCAATGCTAACCCTAACTCTAGCCTAACCCCTTAGTCTAACCATAAGACTAACCCTAGCCTTAACACTAACCCTTATATAGTCCTAACCCTAACACTAGCACTAGCCCTAATCCTA
Source organism: Marmota flaviventris (assembly GCF_047511675.1). Lineage (NCBI taxonomy): Eukaryota > Metazoa > Chordata > Mammalia > Rodentia > Sciuridae > Marmota > Marmota flaviventris. The sequence continues at coordinate 42,024,688 of NC_092516.1, read as the reverse complement.
AACCCTAATTTAGCTCTAACCCTAAGCCTAAATCTAGCCCTAACACTAGCCCTAATTTAGCCCTAACTCTAACACTAAACCTAGCCCTAATCCTAGGCCAAATTTAGCCATAACCCAAGCCCTAATCCTAGCCCTAATTTAGCCCTAACTCTAACCCTAATCCTAAAACAACTACTATAACTAACTAAATTTCTCGCCCTAGGTGTATCCGTAGTTCTAACCATATATGTTACCACATTCCTATCCCTCATGCTAAACCTACACCTAGCCCTAGCCCTAGCCCTATCCCTTATCCTAGATCCAAACCTAACTCAAAAACTAACCCTAACCCTAAGCCTAAACCTTAAACTAACTCTATCCCTAACCCAGATGCTAATCCATAATCTAGCCGTAACCGTAGCCCTAGCCCTAAAACAAAACCAACCTATATCCCCAACCCTTAACCTAAACCAAACCCTAACCGTACAACTAGTACTATCTTTAGCCCTGGTTCGAGTTCTAACACTAACCCAAAATCTAACCCTGACTTTGACACTAACCTTAACATAACCCTTGCTCTAAATATCACCCTAACCTTAAACCTAACCATAACACTAGACATAGCCCTAAACCTAACCCCAAAACTAGCACTAATTGCAACACTAGTTCATACATTACCATAGCCCTAATCCTAGCCCTAACCAAACCCAAAACCAAGCCCTAATCCGAGCCTTAACCCTAGCTTTAAACCTAACCCTAAACCTAACACTAACCTAGTACATAGCCCTAAACTTTACCATAACCCTAGCCAGAATTCTAACCATAACTCTAGCCCTATCACCACCTCTAACCCTATCCATTACCCTAACCATAACCATAACTCTAATGGTAACCCTAGGCCTAACCCTAAACTTATCCCTAACCCTAACCTATTTCATTAACCTAAACCTACCCTGAATTCTAAACTTAACCCTATCATTACCCTAACTCTAACACTAATGCCTTAACCCTAAACTTTAACCCAACCCAAATTCTAACTCTGCCCCTCCCCATGATAATATATCTAGATCTAATCCTGACCCTACCCCTAAACCTAACCCGTATACTAGACGTAGCCATAAACCTAACCCTAAAACTATCCCTAGCCATAATCCTAGACCTGACATTTGCCCTAGCCGTAATTCTAGCCCTAAACTTAACACAAAACAAACCCATAACCCTAATTCTAACCCTAGCCATAATCCTATCCATAACCCTAGACCTAAATTTAGCTCTAATCCTATCAATTACACTAAACATAACCCTAATTATAATGCTAACCCTAGGCCTAAATCTAACCCTATCCCTAACCATAACCCTATCCCTTATGCTAAATCTATCTTGAACCCTAAACAAAAACCTATCATTACCCTTACCCAAATCCTAATTCTAATTCGAGGCCTACCCTAAACCCTAACCTAAACAAAACCCTAAACCTGACCCTGACCATATTAATACCCCTATTTCTAAATTTGACCCCTACCTGAAACCTAACACTTACACTAAACATAGCCATAAACCTAATCCTAAAACTATCTCTAACCATAACCCTAGACCTGAAATTGACCCTAACACTAATCCTATCCCTAACTCTAACACAAACCCTAGCCCTCATCCTAGCCCTAAACCTAGCCTTAATCATAACTCTAATGAACCCCACCCCTAACCCTAATTCTAACCTTCACTCTAGCCGTATCCCTAGCTCTAACCCAATCATTTACATAAAACCTAACCCAAAGCCTAAAACTAACCCTAGGCCTAAACATAACCATAAACCTAGCCCTATTACTAGCCCTAATTAAGCCCTATACCGAACCAAACACTAAGCTTATCCATAAGACTAACTCTCACTTTCACCCTAGCTCTATTCCTAGTTCTAACCCTATCCCTTACCATAACCCTAATCCTAGCCATAAACCAAGACCTAACAGTAGCCCTATACTTAGCACTAGACCTAATTCTAGATTTAATCCTAAATCCAAATCTAACTTTAACCCTAAGCCTAAACCTAAGCCTAACACTAGCCCTAAACCTAATGCTAAGCCTAAAACTAGCCCTAACCATAGGCCTAGCCCTAAAAAAAAAACAGGCCATAGCCCTAACTTTAAAACTTAACCAAAACTGAAACCTAACCCTACTCCTAGCCCTAACCTTAGCCCTAATTTGAGGCCAAAACCTAACGCTAAAACTACTCTGATCTTGAATTTGACCTTAACACTAACCCTAGCTCTAAATGTTATACCTAACTCTACCACTAGACCTAGTCCTAATCCTAATCCTATAAAGAGCCCAAATCAGAACCCTAATCCATACATTAGCCATAACTCTAAAACTAGCCCTAACTCTAACCAAAACCTAGCCTTAATGCAAGACCTAACCCAAGCTTTAACCCTAAACCTAAACCTAACACTAGCCATAACCCTAACCCTAAACATAGCCCTAATCCAAGCTCTAATCCTATCCCTTACACTAAGCTAACCCTAACCCTAATGCTAACCCTAGGCCTAACTAATCCTTAGCCTAACACAAACCCTCACCCTATTACTAGTCCTAACCCTAGCACTCATTCTAGCTCTAACCATAACCCAAACCCTAAACCTAACTCTGATATTTATTCTGATCCTAAAGGTAACCTTATGTCTATAATTGACCCTAACCATAAACTGAACCCTAATACTAGCATTAGCAATAAACCTATACCTAAACCTAACCCTAACACTAGCCCTAGACCTAAACCTGATCCTAACTCTAGCCATATCTCTGGCCCTAGACCTAAACAAAAACCTAGCCCTAGCCCTAATGATAAACCTTAACCTAACACAAACACTAACCCTACACCTAGACCTAACTCTAGCGATAATATTGGGTTTAACCCAAAACCTAACTATAACCCCAACACTGACCCTGACCCTAACACTAACCCTAGCTCTAAACATCACACTTACAGTAACCCTAACCCTAACATTTGATCTAGCCGTAACACTTACCCAAAAAGTAGACCTAATCATAAACCTGGTTTATACATTATTTGTAGGCCTAACACTAGCCCCAAACTAAACTGAAATCTCCCCTAAGCCAAGCACTAACCCTAGTTTTAACCCTAACCCTAAAACTAGCCCTAATCCACACCCTAACCCTAGATCTAACCCTAGTTTTACTCTATCCATTACCTTAAGCTAAACCCTAAACCTAATGCTATCCCTAGTCCTAAACCTAATCCAGAGCCTAACCCAAACTCTAACCCTATTACCAGTCAGAACCCTAACCTTCGTTTTAGCCCTAACCCTAACATAAACCCAAACCCTAACCCTGACACTTATTCTGACCCTAACACTAACCACAGTTATAAACCTGACCCTAACCTGAAACTGAACACTAACATTAGCCCTACCAGTAATCATATACTTAAACCTAAACCTAACACTAGCCCTAGACTTAAACCTAATCCTAAATCTAGCCATATCTCTAGCCCTAGACCTGAACAACAACCTAGCCCTAGGCCTAACAATAACCCTTAACCTAACCCAAACACTAACCCTACCCCTAGACCTAACCCTAGTCCTAATTCTGGCACTAAACCCAACACTAACTCTAACCTGAACACTGGCCCTGACCCTAACATAATCCTAGCTCCAAAGCTCACCCTAAACAAAAACCTCATGCTAACACTAGACCTAGCCATAACCCTAACCCTAAAACTAGCCCTAATCATAATCCTAGCTCTTATATTACCCATGTCCCTAACCCTAGGCCTAAATTAACACAAAACCTAGCCCTAATTTTAGGCCTGAACATAGCCCTAAGTGTAACCCTAAACCTAAGCCTAGTCCTAACCTTAAACCTAAGCCTCACTTTAGACCTAACCCTAGATCAAAGCCTAACCTTTACCCTTAACATAACCCTAGCCCTGTCCCAAAACCAAACCTAACTCTAGCCCTAATACTAACATTAACCATAGCCCTAACCATAGCTCTAATTATATCAACTACCCTAATCCTAGCCCTAATCCTAACGATAACTCTAGCCTTAACCCTAGCTCTAATTCTATCCATTAGCCTAACCATAATCCTAACCCTAATGCTAACAATAGGCTTAACCCTAACCCTATCACAATCCCTAAACCTATCCATTGCCCTGAAACTAATCTGAACACTAATCCTAAGCCTATTCATTACTCTAACCCTAACTCTAACCCTAATGATAATTCAAGCCCTAAATCTAAATCTTAACCTAAACCAAACCTTAAGCTGTACAGTGACCCTATTAATACAGATATCTGTAAACTTGACCCTTACCCTAAATCTAACCCTTACACTAGACATAATCATAAACATAAACCTAAACCTATCTCTAACTGTAACTCTAGACCTGACATTAGCCCTAGCCCTAATCCTAGCACTAACCCTAACATGAACACTAGCTATCATCCTAGCCGAAAACTTGGCCTTAATCATAACCCTAACCCTAAATCTAAACCTTTCCCTAGCCCTAAACCTAGTTATAACCCCATTACTTACCCTAAACCTAACCCAAACCCTAACCCTAACACTAAACCTAGCCCTAACCTTAATCCTAGGACTAACCCTAACACTAACCCTAGCTCAAATCCTAAACCTATCCCTAATTCTATCTTTAAGACTAACTATAACTCTTGCCCTAGACCTAGCCCTAATTTTAACCCTATCACTTACCGTAACCTTATTCATAGCCATAGCCTAGAATAACCCTAGCCCTAACCTTACACCTTGCCCAAACCCTAGATCTAAACCTAACTGTAAATTTAACCCTAATTCTATATCTAAACCTAACCCTAACACTAGCCCTAATGCTAATGCTAATCCTAAAACTAGCCCTAAACATAGGCTTAGCCCTAAAAAAAACCTTAGCCATAACAATAACCCTTAACTTTTACCTTAAACAAAAACTTACGTTATATCTAGCCCTAAGCCTAGCCCTAATATGAATCCTAATCTTAACCCTAAATCTACCCCTAAACCTGTCTCTCACCTTAACACTAACCCTACGTCTAAACGTCACCCTAAACCTAAACCTTAACCTAACACTAGACCTGGTCCTAACCCTAATTCTAAAACTAGTTCTAATCATAACCCTAGATCATACATTAGCCGTAACCTTAAACCTAAATCTAACCAAACCTAGCCAAATTCTGATAACTAATCCTAGCTTTCACCCTAACCCTAACACTAACATAGCCATAACCCTAACCCAAAACCTAGCTCTAACCGTAGCTCTAACCATATACTTTACCCTAGTCAAACCCCAACCATAATGCTAACCCTAGTCCTAAAATTAATCCTGAGTCTAACCCAAACCCTAACCCTATTACTAGTCCTAATCCTAGCCCTCATTCTTGTTATAACCATAACCCAAATTCTAACCCTAACCCTGACCCTTAATCTGATCCTGAACTTAAACCAAACCCTAACACTAGCCCTACTCATAACCCTATATCTAAACCTAACCCTAACACTAGACCTAAAATAAACCTAATAATAAATCTAGCCTTATGTTTAACCAAGACCTAAATAAAAAAACTAGCCCTAGCTCTAATGATAAGCCTTAGACAAAGCCAAACACTAACCTTACCTCTAGACCTAACCAATCTTAATTCTGGCTCTAGCCCTAACCCTAACCCTAATCCAAACACAGACCCTGACACTAACACTAACCCTAGCTATAAAACTGACTCTAACAGAAACCTAAACCTATCATTAGGCCTAGCCATAACTGTAAACATAACCCTTACATTACAATAGCACTAAAACTAGCTCTAAACCTAACACAAAATGTAGCCCTAATCCTAGGCCTAAATCTAGCCCAAAGCATAACCCTAACTCTAACCTAAACTTATCCCTTACCTTAAGCCTAACCCTCACGCTAACCCTAACCCTCGCCTTAGACCTAAACCTAGATAAAACCCAAAACTGAACCCTAAACATAACCCTAGCCCTAGCCCTAAACCTAATGCTAATCCTAGCCCTAATCATAATGTTAACACTAGCCCTAATACTATCTCTAAAATTATCCATTACCCTGAACCGAACCTTAACCCTAATGATAACACTAGCTCTAATCCTAATTGTAAACCTAATCCTAGACCTAACCCTAAACCTAACCCTCATCATAGCCTTAACCCTAGGTAAAACCCTAACCCTTACTCTAACACTAACCCTCGCCCAAACCCTAACGCTAACCTTCAGCATAAAACTACCCCTTACCCTAACCTGACATCTAACCCTATCCATTTCCCTAACTCAAATGATAATCTTAGCCCTAAACTTAACACTAACCCTAAACCTAAAGCTACCACTAACCCTAACCTGACATCTAACCCTTTCCATTTACCTAACTCTAAAGATAACCTTAACTCTAACCCTAACATTAACACTAACCTTAACCGAAAATCTAACCCTAGACATAATCCTAAACCTAACCCTCACACTAGCACTAACCCTAGCTCAAAACCTAACCTGTACCCTAAACCTAACCAAAACCCTAACCCTAGCCCTACCCTAACCCTAACTCTAGCCCTAATAGTATTCTATACCCTAGCCCTAACCCTAGCTCTAATGCTATTCATTATTCTAACAATAACCTTAACCCAAATGCTAACCCTAGGCCTAACCCTAATCCCACCAATTACTCTAATCTTACCCTGAATCCTAAGCCCAAACCTATCCATAAACCTAACCCTAATACTAAACCTAATGCTAATTTGAGCCTTAACTCTAATATATAACCTAACACAAACCTGAAACCTGACCCTGCCCCAAAAATACACCTTACTCTTAACCTCGGCTTTACCCTAAACCTAACATTAGACCTAGCCATGAACCTAACCCTATAACTATCCCTAGCTGTAACTCTAAAACTGATATTATCCTTATCCCTAAAACTTGCCCTAACCCTGACACAAATCCTAGCCCTCATCCTAACCCAAAATCTAGCCTTAATTCTAACACAAACCTAACCCTAGAACTAAACCTAATTCTAATCATCACCCTAACCATAAACCTAGCTATAACCCCATCCCTTCCCCTAAATCTAACCCTAAACCTAATCTTAAACATAGCCCTAAACCTAGGCCTAACCCTAACACCAATCCTAGACATATTCCTAGCCCTAATTTAGCCCTAAACTTAACACTATCCCTAGCCTTAAAACTAACTCTAACTATCGCCCTAGCTCTATTCCTAGTTCTAACCCCAAAACTAGACATAACCTTAGCCCTAACCCTAGCCATAGCCCTAGCCCTAGAATTAACCATAACTCGAAATGTACCCCTAAGCCTATACTCACCATATCACCAGCTATCACACTAACATTAATCGTAAAAATACCCTTACCTTTAGCCTTAGCCCTAAAACATAACGAGCCATAGAACTAACCCTAAACCTTAACCTAAACCAAATACTAACCCTATATCTAGCCCTAAGCCTACCTGTATTTCTAGTCCTATCCCCAACCCTAAAACTAACCCTGACACTGACTCTAAACCTAACACTAACCCTAGCTCAAAACATCACCCTGAACTTAAACCTAACCATAAAACTAGACTTAGCCCTAACTGTAACCCTAAAATTAGCCTTAATCATAACCCTACTTCTTACATTAGTTGTATCCCTAACACTATCCCTAATATAACCCCAAATCTAGCCCTAATGTGAGCCCCAACGCTAGCAGTAACCCAAACTCTAAACCTCAACCAAGTCCTAATGCTTAACCTAAACCTAAACCTAACTTTAATCCTTGCAATATCCCTAAACCTAACACTAACCCTAACACTAACACTAACCATAAACCTAGCCCTAACCCTAGCTCTAACCCTATCCATTGTCCTAACCCTAACCCTAATCCTAACCCTAATGCTAACCCTCGGCCTAACCCTAACACATTCACTAATCCTAAACCATCCATTACCCTAAACATAACCCTAACACTAAACCTAACCAAACACTAAACCCAAAAGAAACACTAACCCTAAAACTAGCCCTAATTGTAATCCTACTTCTTACATTAGCCATAGCCCTAAAGCTAACATCAATCCTAGCTTAGCCCTAATCCAAGCTCTAACCCTAGCTTTAACCCTAACCCTAAACCTAACCCTAGCCCTAACCCTAACCCTAACCTTAGCCCTAACACTAACGCTAACCCTATCCCTTACCCTAAGCCAAACTCTAACCCTAAAGCTACCCTAGTCCTAAACCTAATTCTTAGCCTAACACAAAACCTAACTCTATTACTAGTTCTAACCCTAATCCTCAACCTAGCTCTATCTCTATCCCAATCCCTAACCCTATCCCTGACCCTTATTCTGACCTTAACACTAACCATAGGTCTAAACCTGACCCTAAAACTAAACTGACCCCTAACATTGGCACTACCAGTAACCCTATAACTAAACCTTACCCTAACACTAGACCTAGACCTACAATTAATCCTTTATCTAGTGATAACTCGAGGCCTAGCCCTAAACAAAAACTTAGGCCTAGACCTAATAATAACCCTTAACCTAACCCCAACACTAACCATAACCCTAGACCAAACCATAGGCCTAACGCTGGCCCTAACAATAAACTTAACCCTATACTGAACACTGACCCTTACCCTCACACAAACCCTAGCTCTAAAGTTTATCCTAACAAAAAATATAACCCTGACACTAGACCTAGCCATATCACTAACCCTGAAGCTAGCCATCATCATAGGCCAAAACCTACCTCTAACTCTATCCATTACCCTAACCCTAACCATAACCCTAACACTAATGCTAACCCTAGCCCTAAGCCTCACACTGACTCTAACCCTAATCCTCATCCTAGTCCAAACACTAGCTCAGTCCCTAACCCTTAAACTTAACCTAAACCTAACACTAACCCATGGCCTAAACCTAAACCTAACCTAAACCCTAGCCCTAATCCTAAACTTAATGCTATCCCTAACCCTAGATCTAAGCCTAAATATTGCCCTAACTCTAACACTAACCTTAATAATAACCCTAGCCCTAACCCTACCTCTAACCCTACCCATTACCCTAACCCTAACCTTAACCCTGATGATAACCCTAGCCATTACCCTAAATCTACCCTAACCCTAACCCTAGACATAGCCATAAACCTAACCCTTGCCATAGAACTAACCCCTGCACAAACCCTAACCATTACCCTCAACCTAAACCTACGCCTATCCCTAATCCTAACCTTAAGCCAAAACATAATGCTAACACGAAATCAAACCTTATCCAATACCCTAAACCTAATGATAATCCTAGCCCTAACCTAAAAACTTACCTTGACCCTGATGGAATTATAACCTAGACCTAATCCTAAACCTAATCCTTGCCCTAGAGCTAACCCTAGCTCAAACTCTAAACCATATCCTAAACCTGAACCTAAACCTAACCCTAGGCCTAACCCTAACTCTAGCCCTAATACAAACCATAACCCTAGGCCTAACCCTATCCATTATCCTAAGCACAACCATAACCCTAAGCTTAACCTTAGGCCTAACCCTAACCCTTTTGCTAACTCTAACCCTATCAATTACCCTACACCTAACATGAACCCTAAACCAAAACATATCATTACCCTAACCAAACCCTAATGCTAATTCAAGCTCTAAAACTAAACTCTAACCTAAACCATACCTGAAACCTAATTCTTACCCTACTAATACCCCTAGCTCTAAACCTTACCCTTACCCTAAACCGAACCCTTACACTAGACCTAGACATAAATCTAACCCTCAATCTATCCCTAATGTAAGCCTACAGCTGACACTAGCCCTAGCCCTAACTCTTGCCAGAACCCTAAAACAAAACCTAGCCCTCATCCTAGCCCTAAACCTAGCCTTATTTATTATTAAACAAAACCATAACACTAGCCATAACCAAATTCTAGCCTTTGACCTAGCCCTAAATCTAGCTCTATCCCATGTTTTCTTCTAAATCTAACCCTATCCCTAAACCTACTCCTAAGCCTAAAACTAAGCCTAACCCTAATACAAACGCCAGACCTAATCCTAGCCTGAATTTAGCCCTAAACCTAACCCTAGCCCTAAGAATAACTCTCACTCTCGCCTTAGTCCTCTTTCTAGTTTTTACCCTATCCCTTACCATAATCCTATCACTTGCCTTTACATTACCCCTCACCCTAACCTTGAACATAAAAACCAAAACCGAAGCCTACACCTAGCCCTAAACCTAGCCCTAATTCGAGTCCTATCCATAACCCTAAAACAAACCCTGACCCTGCCTCTGACCCTAACACTAACCCTAACTCTAAACATCACTCAAAACATAAACCTAAACCTAACCCTAGACGTAGCCCTAACTCTAACCCTAAAACTAGTTCTAATTGTAACCCTAGTTCTTACATTGGCTGTAGCCCTAAACCTAGCCCTAACCTAACCCAAAACCTATTCCTAATCAGAACCCTAACACTAACTTTAACCCTAACCATAACCCAAATTCTAGCCCTAAACCTTACCCTAACCCTAAACCTAACGCTTGACATAACCCAAAACCTAACCCTAACCTTAGCCTTTATCCTAACCATAAACCTAGCCCTAACCCCAGCTGTAACCCTATCCATTACCCTAATCCTAATCCTAACCCTAATGCTAACCCTAGGATAACCCTAAACCTATTCCTAAAACTAAACCTATACATTAACATAAACCTAACCTGAACCCTAAACCTAACCATATCCATAAACCTAATCTTAACCCTAATAATATTAACCCTAAAACTATCTCTAACTATAACCCTAGACCTGACATTAGCCCTAGCCCTAATAAAGCCCTAACCCTAAAACAAACTCTAGCCCTAAACCTATTCCTAGTCTTAGTCTTAATTCTAAACCTAACCCTAATTTTAACCCTCACCCTAGTTCTAAAGCTATCTATAACATCATACCTAACCATAACCATAACCATAACCCTAGCCATAAACCTAGGTTCATCCTTAATACTAAACCTAGCTCTAATCATAGCCCTAATTAAGCCATAATTCTAACCCTAAATTTAACCCTAACACTAACTCTAACTCTCACCCAAGCCCTATACCTAGTTCTAACCCTATCACTTATGATAACTCAAACCCTAGACCTAACCCTAGCCCTAACCTTTGCTGTAGCCCTAAACCTAGATCTAACCCTAACTCTAAATCTAACCCTAATCCTAAGTCAAAACCACACCTTAACACTAGGTCTAACCTTAATGCTAATTTGAAACTAGCTCTAACCCTAGACCTAGCCCTCAAGACAAACCGAGCCATAGCAATGACCCTAATCCTTAACCTAAACAAAATCCTAACCCTACACCTAGCCCTAATTCGAGTCCTAATTCTAACCCTAAAACTAATACTAACCCTGATTCTGACCTTAACACTAACCCTAGCTCTACACATCACCCTATCCCTAAACCTAATCCTAACACTAGACCTCAACCTAAACCTAACCCTAAAACTAGCCCTAAACGTAATGCCATTTCTTACATTAGCCATAGCCCTATACCTAACACAAAACCTAGCTCTAATTCAAGGCCTAACCCTATGTTTAACCATAACCCTAACCCTGGCCCTAAAGTTAACCCTATCACTAGTTCTAATCCTAGCTCTAACCCTATTTCTTACACTTAGTCAAACCCTCACCCTATTGGTACCCTAGTCCTAACCCTAATTCTATGCCTACCCCAAACCCTAACTCTACTACTAGTCCTAAACCTAGCCCTCATTCTAGCTCTAAACTTAACCCAAACCCTAAACCTACCTCTGACCCTTATTCTGACCTTAACTATAAACTTAGGTTTAAACCTGACCCTAACCCTTATCCGAAACCTAACACTAGCCCTACCAGTAACCCTAACACTAACAATAGCCCTAGACCTAAACCTAATTCTAAATATAGCCATAACCCTAGCCTTAGCCCTAACAATAACTCTTAACCTAAACCAAACACTAACTCTACCCCTAGACCTACCCTAGTCCTCATTCTGGACCTATCACTAAAACTAATCCTAACCTGAACACTGACACTTACCCTAACAAAAATCCTAACTCTAAACATTATCCGAACCCAAAAACTAACCCTAACACTAGACAAACTCTAAATCTAGCCATAACCATAACTCTAGCTCTTATATTTCCCATATACCTAAAACTAGCCCTAAACCTCACACAAAATCTAGCCCTAATTACTGCCCTAAACCGAACACTGAGCATAACCCTAACACAAACCTAGCCCTAACCATAACCCCAAACCTCGTTCTAGCCCTAATCCTAGCCCAAACCCTAAACCTCACCCTTACTCTAGCCCTAACGCTAACTGTAACCATAGCCCAAACCCTAGCTCTAACTCTATCCATTTCACTTACCATAACCCTAAAACTAATGCTAACCCTATCCCTAAACGTAATCCTAACCCTAACCTAGCCCTGACTGTAACCCTAACCTTTGCCCTAGCCCTAAAGCTAGCTCAATCCCTAATCTTTACACTTAACCTAAATTTAACAGTCACCCAAGGCCTAACCCTAACCCTAACCGCAGCCCTAATCCTAACCTTAACCCTAGTTCTAACCCTAGTTCGAACCATACCCAATACCATAACCCTAAACTTAACGCTAATGATTACACTAGACCTAAAGCTAAACCTACCCTAACTCTAAACATAAACCTAACCCTAGAACTAACAGTAAATCTAACCCTAACCCTAAATCTAAGCAGCTCAAACCTTAACCCTAATCCTAAACCTAAACCTAATGCTAACCTCAACCTAACCTTATATTTAACCTTACATCTAAACCTATTACCCTAACCCTAATGATAACCCTAGCCCTAAGTGTAACACTAACCATGACCATAAACATAGACCAAACCCTAAATTAACCTTAGTCATAGCAAAAATCCTAGCTCAAATCCTAAACCTAATCCTAAGTGTAACCCTTGCCCTAACCCTGTCCATAACCCTAACTCTAGCTCTAATTCTAACCATTATCCTAGCCCTAACACTAGGTCTAACCCTATAAATTACCCTAAAAATATCCATAACCCTAATGCTAACCCTAGGCCTAAACCTATCACAAACCCTAACCGTATCCATTACCTTAAACCTAACCTGAACCCTAAACTTAACACTATCCATTAACCTTACCCTAATTCTAACTTAATGCTAATTTGAGACTTAACACTAAACCTTAACCTAACCCAAACCCGAAGCCTGACCCTGACACTAATAATACCCCACCTCTTAATCTGACCCTTTCCATAAAAATAACACTTTAATTTGACCTAGTCCTAAACCTCACCCTAAAAATATCACTAACTATAAACCTAGACCTGACATTAGCCCTAGCCCTTATTCTTTCCCTAAACATAACACAAAACCTAGCCCTAATCCTAGCCTTAAATCTAGCCTTAATCCTAAACCTAACCATAACCTTAGCCCTAACCCTAAAGCTAATCATAAAACTAGCCCTAACCCTTACCATGGCACTAAAACAAAACCGAGAAAAAGGCCTAACACTAACCTTAACTTAAACCAAACCCTAGCACTACAGCTAGAACAACCCTAGCCCTAAATCGAGTCCTAATCATATCCTTAAAAATAACCCTGAACCTGACTTATATCCTAACACTCATCTTAGCTCTAAACACCACCCTAAACTTAAACTGAACCCTAAAGTAAACCTAGCCCTAATTCGAGTTCTAACCCTAACCCTAAAACTAACCCTGACTTGACTGATAACCTAACACTAACTCTAGTTATAAATATCACCCTAATCTTAAACCTAACCCTAACACTTGACCTACCCCTACACCTAAGCTTAATTGTAACCCTAGTCCTTATATTAGCCTTTGCCCTACCCTAGCCTTAAACCTCACACAAAAACTCGCCCTAATCTGAGCCCTAAACCTAGCTTTAACCCTAACCATAAACCTAGCCCTAGTCCTAACCCTATGCCTTAGCCTGAGAAAAACCTTAATCCTAATGGTAACCCTAGACCTATCCCTAATCCTTAGGCTAACCAAATCCTAACCCTATTAATAGTCCTAATACTAGATCTCATTCTATCTCTAATGTTATTCCAAACCCTGACCCTAACCCTCACCCTTATTCTGACCATAACATAAACCCTAGGGCTAAACCTGACCCTAACCCTAAACGAAACCCTAACACTAACCCTCCTTGTAACCTTATACCTAAACCTAAACCTACCACTAGTTCTAGAACTAAACAGAATTCTAAATCTAGCCTGAAATATATCTCTAGACCTAAACAAAATCCTAGCCTAGCCCTAAAAAAACCTTTACCTAAACCAAACACTAACTCTACCCCTAGACCCAAACCTAGTCCTAATTCTGGCTTTAACCTTAACTTTAACTCTAACCCAAACACTGATCCTGGCTTTAACACTAAACCTACCTCTAAACTTGAAACTAACCAAATTCTAAACCTAATTCTAGACCCAGCCATAACCCTAAACCTAAAACTAGCCCTAATCATAACCCTAGATTTTACATTACCCATAGTCCTAACCTTAGGCCTAAACCTAACTCTAAACATAGAGGTAATTTTAGGCCTAAACCTAGCCCTAAGCATAACCCTAAACCTAACACTAGCCCTATACCTAACCCTAGCCCTCACCTTAGTCCTAAGATAGCTAAAATCCTAACCCTTACCCTAAACATAAGCCTAGACCTATACCTAACTCTCACACTAACCACAGCCCAAATCCTAAACTTAACCTAGCCATAAACCTAGCTCTAAAACTACCCATTACCCTAACCCTAAACCTAAACTTATTGATAATCCTAGCCCAAACCCTAATGTTGTCCCTAACCCTAACCAGATAAATAACCATAGACATAACCCTAAAATTTAACTAAGCATAGCCCTAACTCTAGATCAAACCATAAACCTAAACATAACCATAGCTCTAATTCTAACCCTATCACTATTTCTAACTCTAAAAATAATCTAAACCTAACCTAAACCTATCCTTTACCTTAACCCTAAACCTAATGTTAATCATAACCCTAGCCCTAACTCTAATCCTAAACCTAAACCTACCATAATCCTATCCCTAGACCTATCCCTAAACCTAGCCCTAACCCTAGCTCAAAACCTAAACTTTATGCTAAACGTAACCCTAACCCTACTTCTAACACTAACTCTAATTCTAACTCAAGGCATATTCCTAACCATAACTCTAGTTCTAATCTAAGCTCTATACCTATCAATTACCCTAACCATAACCCTTACCCTAATGCTAACCCTAAGCCTAACCCTAGCCCTATCACTAACGCTAACCATATAAATTACCCTAAACCAAACCTGAACCTTAAAACAAACCCTAACTATATCCCTAACCCTATCCCTAATGCTAATTTGAGCCATAAACCTAAATCCTTACCTAAGCCAAATCCTAATCCTAGTAATTCCCTGAGCTCTAAACCTGACCCTTACCCTAAACCTAACCCTTACACTAGACGTAGCCATAAGCCTAACCCTAAAACTATCTTTAACCATAACACTAGACCTGAAATTAGCCCTAGCACTAATCCTAGCCCTGAATCTATTACAACCTCTAGCCCTCATCCTAGCCCTAAACCTGGCTTTAATCATAACCCTAACCCCAGCCCTAGCCCTAACCCTAACTCTATCCCTCACCCTACATCTAAACCTAGCTATAACGCCATTCTTTATCCTAAACTTAAAACTAACCTTATCCCTATCACTAAGCCTAAGCTGTATAATAACCCTAGTCCTAATCCTAGCCCTATTTTAACCCTATCCCAAACCCTAACTCTAATTTTAGCCCTATCACTAACTCTAACTCTCACACTAGCCCTATTCCTAGTTCTAAACCTATCCCTTACCGTAACTCTAACCCTGGCCCTAACCCTTGCCCTATCCTTAATCCTAGCTTAATCCTAGATGTAACATAATTATAAATGTAACCCTAACTCTAAGTCTAAGCCTAAAACTAACACTAGTCCTAACCCTAATACTAATTGTAAAACTAACCCTAACTCTAAACCCAGGACTAAAACAAAACCGAGCAATAGACCTAACACTAAACCTTAACTTAAGCAAAACCCTAAACTTCTACAAAAACTAATCCTAGCCCTAATTGAGTCCTAACCCTAACCTTAAAACTTACCCTGACCCTGATTCATATCCTAACACTCACCCTAGCTCTAAACATGACGCTAACCTTAAACTGAACCCTAACAGTAAACCTAGCCCTAATTCTAGTCCTAACTCAAACCCTAAAACTAACCCTGATCCTGACTCTTATCCTAGAAATAACTCTAGCTCTAAATATTACCCTAACCTTAAATCTAACAAACACTAGAACTACCCCTAACCCTAACCCCAAGCTAACCCTAATTGTAACCCTGGTTCTTACATTACCTGTTGCCCTAACCCTAGCCCCAACACTAACACAAAAACGAGCCCTAATACGAGCCCTATACCTAGCTTTAACCATAACCCTAACCCTACCCCTAACCCTAACACTTGTTCTAACCCTATCCCTAACCCTAAGCAAAACTGTAACCCTAAATGTAACCCTTGACCTAAACCTAATCCTAAATCTAGACTTAACTCTAGCTCTAGACCTAAACAAAAACCTAGCCTTAGCCCTAACAATAACCCTTAACTTAACATAACACAAAGACTAACCCTACCCCTAGACATAAACCTAGTCCCAATTCTGGCTTTAACCTTAACTCTAACTCTAAACTGAACACTGACCCTGCCTTTAACACTAAATCTATCTCTAAACCTTACCCTAACAAAAAACCTAAACCTAACAGTAGACATAGCCATAACCCTAACCCTACAACTAGCCCTAATCATAATCCTAGCTCTTACATTAACAATAGCCCTAACTCTATGCCTTAACCTAACACAAAACCTAGAGCAAATTCTAGGCCTCAATCTAGACCTATAGTAACCCCAACCCTAAACCTAACCCCAGCCTTAGTCTTAAACCTTACTCAAAGCCAAACCCTTACCATAAATATAAACTTAGAACTATATCTTACTCTAAACCCTAACCCTAGCCTTAACCCTAACCATAATCCCAACCCTAACCCGAAAACTAACAATAGACCAAACCCTAAACCTAACACTCGCCATAGCCCTAATCCTAGCTCAAAACCTAACCCATACCATAAACCTAAACATAACTGTAGCCTTAACATTAACCCTAAAACTAAATCTAACCCTAAACCTAAACCTAAGCCTACATCTAACCATATCCATTACCCTAACCCTTATCCGAACCCTAATGATAAACCTAGCCCTAACCTTAACCCTAACCCTAAACCTACCATGATTCTGTCCCTAGACCTAAGGCAGAACCTAATCCTCAACCTAGACCTATCACTAACACTAGCTGAAACCCTAGCCCTTACCCTAAACATAAACGTAGCCCCAAACCTAACCCCTATCCTAGCCCTAATCCTAACCATAACCATAGCCCAAACTCTAGCTCTAACTCTATACATTACCCTTACCAAAACCCTAAACCTAATGCTAAACCTAGCCCTAACCCTAACCCTAACTCTATCCATAACCAGATTCTAACCTGAAGCCTAACACTTACTAACCAAGCCCTAACACTTACTCAATCCCTGACCCTTACCCTTAACCTAACCTTAAGAAAATGATAAGCCTAACCCTAACCCTAACCCTAGCCTTAATCCTAAATTTAAAACTAGACTTCACCTTAGCTCTAGCCCCACCCATTATCCTAACCCTAAACATAAACATCATGATAACCCATTCCCTAACCCTAAACCTACTCTAACTCTAACTGTAAACCTAAACCTAGACTGAACCACAAACCTAACCCTTGCCACAGTCCTAACCCTAGCTCAAACTCTAACAATTATGCTAAACTCAACACTAACCCTAGTCTTAAACCTAACCCTAACCCTAACCCTAACCGAACATATAAACCTGTCCATACCCTTAACCCTAATGGTAATGCTAATCCTAATCCTAGACCTAATCCTGAACCTAACTCTATCCTTAGCACTAAACCTAACTCAAACCCTAACACTTACCCTAAACCTAACCCTAGCCTTAACCCTAACCCTAACTCTAACTCTAGCCCTAATCCTAAACATCAACCTAGCTCTAAACCTTTCCATTACCCTAATGATAACAATAAACCTAATGCTAACCCTAGGCCTTACCCTAACCCTATACCATTTCCCTAAATCTAACCTGAGCCCTAAACCAAACTTGAAGCCTAAACCTAACCTTATCCATTACCCTAGCCCTAACTCAAACCTAATGCTAATTTGAACCATAACCCTAAACCTCAACCTAAACCAAACCCAAAATCTGACTCTGACTATTATAATACCCCTAGCTCTCAACTTGAGCCTCACCCTAAACCTTACTCTGAAACTAGACCTAGCCATAAATCTTACCTGAAAACTATCCCTAACCTTAACCCTAGACCTGATATTAGCCCTCGCCCTAATTCTTTCCATAACCCTAACACAAATGCTAGCCCTCATCCTAGCCCTAAACCTAGCCTTCATTGTAACCTGAACCAGAACTCTACCCCTATCCCTAATTTTATACCTAACCCTAGTTCTGAACCTTGCTATAACCCCATACCTTCCCTCAAAACTAATCCTAACTCTAACTCTAGAATTAACCATTAAACTAATCCTAGACCTGATCCTAGCCCTAATTTAGCCCTAATTCTACCACTACCACTAAGACTAACTCTAACTCTTGCCCTAGCCCTATTCCTAGATCTAACCCTATCCCTTACCATAACCCTAACACTTGCCCTAACCTTAGCCCTAACACTAGCCCTAGCCCTAACCCTTGAACTAACCATAACTCTAAGTCCAACCCTAACCTTAAGCCTAAACCTCATACTAACACTAGCTCTAACAGTAACACTAATCTTCAAACTAGCCTTAATCTAGTTCAAGCCCTAAAACAAAACTGAGCCATAGCCCTAACCCTAACACTTAATCTAAACCAAAACCTAACCCTACACCTAGCCCTAACCTTAGCCCTAATTCCAGTCCTAACCTAACCCTAAAACTAACCTTGAGCCTGACTCTAACCTTAAACTAACCCTAGCTCTAACATCGCCCTAAGTGTATACGTAAACCTAAAACTAGTACTAGCCCTAACTGTAACCCTAAAAGTAGCCCTAATCATGACTCTAGTTCTTACATTAGCCATAGCATTAACCTAACACAAAATCTATCCCTAAACTGAGCAATGCACCTCGTTTTAACCCTAACCCTAACCTTAGCCCTAACCATTACCCTAAATCTAACACTAACACTAAATCTGGCCCTAACCCTAAACGTAACCCTAGACTTAATACTAACCATAATCCTAGCCCTAACTCTAGCTCGAACCCTATCCATTACCCTAAACATAACCCTAACCCTAATGATAACCCTAGCCTTAAATTTAACCCTAATCCTAAATCTAGACCTGACACTAACCCTAACACTCAACTTATCCCTAACCATAGCACAAACCCTAACACTTACCCTAAACCTAACCCTAACACTAACCCTAGACCTAAAACTAACCCTAGCCCTAATCCTAACCATAATCCTAGACCTAAACCTATCCATTACCCTAAACATAATCCTAACCCAAACATAGTTCTAAACATAGCTCTAACCCCACCCATTACTCTAACCCTAAATATAAACATCATGATAACACTAACCCTAACCCTAAACCTACTCTAACCCTAAATGTAAACTTAACCCTAGACCTAACTGTAAACCTAACTTTTGCCATAGTCCTAATCCTAGCACAAACCCTAACAGTTAATGCTAAACCTAACACTAACCCTAGTCCTAAACCTAAATCTAACCCTATCCATTTAGGCCTAACCCCAAACCTTTCACTAATATTAACCTTATCCTTACCTAAACCTAAAATGAACACTAAACCTAACCCTATCAATTACTCTAACCCTAACTCTAAACCTAACCCTAATGCTAATTCGAGCCCTAAAAATAAACCAAAACCTAACCCAAACTCTGAGCAAGACCCTGACTCTAATAACACACCTAGCTCTAAACTGACACTTACCCTAAACATAACCTTTAAACTTGACCTAGCTATAAAACTAACCCTAACAGTATCCCTAAATGTAACCCTAGACCTGACATTAGCACTCTACCTTATTCTTGCCTTAAACCTAACACAAACCCGAGCCCTCATCCTCATCGTAAACCTAGCCTTAATGCTAACCCGAACACTAACCCTAGCCCAAACCTTAATTACAACCTTCGCCCTAGTTTTGAACCTAGGTGTAACCACATCCTTTCCCCTATCCCTAACCCTAACCCTAACACTAACACTAACACTAACCCTAACCCTAACCCTAGGCCTAATCCTAACACTAACCATAGCTCAAATCCTAGCCCTGATTTATTGCTAACTGTAACCCTAACTCTAACCCTAGCCCTAAGACTAACGCTAACTCAAGCCCTAGACCTTTTTCTAGTACCAAACTTATCTATTGCCTAACCCTAACACTAGACCTAAACTTAGTCCTAACCCGAGCCATAGTCCTAAACCTAGAACTAACCCTAACTCTAAATCTAAACCTAATTCTAAACCTAAACTTCACCCTAACACTAGCCCTAACTATAATTCTAATTTGAAAACTTAGCCCTAAACCTAGCCATAGCCCACAAACAAAACTGAGCTATAACCCTAATACTAACCCTTAACCTAAAACAAATCTTAATGTTGCACCTAGTCCTAAAGTTATCCCTACAACTAAACTGACCCTGACTCTGACCCTAAAACTAACCTTACTCTGAACATCACTCCAACCCTAAACCTAACCCAAACACTAGCCCTAGCCCTAATCCTAACCCTAAAACTATCCCTAACCATAAAGCTAATTCTTACATTAGCCATAGCCCTAAACATAACACAAAACCTAGCACTAATCTAAGCCTCAACCCTAGCTTTAACCCGAACCCTAACCCTAACACTAATCCAAACCATAGTTCTAAACCAATTCCTTACCCTAAGCCAAACTCTCACCCTAATGCTACCCTAGTTTTAACCCTAACCTTAGCTTACCCCAAACACTAACTATATTACTAGTCCTAATCCTAGCCCTCATTCTATCTCTAACATAACCGGAAGCCTAATCCTAACCCTTACCCTTATTCTGACCCTATCAATAACCGTAGTTCAAAGCCTGAACTAAACACTAAACCGAACCCTAACTATAGCCCTACCAGTAAACCTATACCTAAACCTAACCATAACACTAGTACTAGACCCAAACTTAATCCTAAATACAGTCACAACTCTAGCCCTAGTCCTAAACAAAAACCTAGCCCTAGGCCTAAAATAACCATTAACCTAATGCGAAGACTAACGCTAGATCTAGACCTAACCCTAGATCTAATTCTAGCCCTAACAATAAACCCAATGCTAACCTGAACACTGATGCTTACCCTAACACAAACCCTATCTCTAATTCTTATCCTTTCTCAAAACTTAAACCAAACACTAGACATATCTATAACCCTAACCCAAAAAACTAGCCATAACCATAACCCTAGCTCTTACATTACCAATAGCCCTAACACTAGCCATAAACCTCACACAAAACCTAGTCCTAATACAAGCCCTAATCCTAGAACTAAGCATAGCCTTAACCTTAATCCTAGCACAAACACTAAACCTAATGATTGCCCTAGCCCTAACCCTAGTTCAAACTCTAACCCTTACTCTAAACATAACCCTACCTCTAATCCTAACCCTAACCCTATCCCTAATCCTAAGTGTAACCATAGCCCAAATCCTAGCTCTGACTTTATCCATTACCTTAAATATAACCCTAACCCTAATGCTAAACCTAGCCCTAATCCCAACCCTAAACCTAACCGTAGCCCTAATCGTAGCCCTGATTCTAACCCTAACACTTGCCCTAGCCCTAAACCTAGCTCAAACCCTAACACTTATCATAAACCAAACTCTAACACTAACCCTAGGAATAACCCAATTCCTAGCCCTAATCCTAACCTTTACCAAAGCCCTAAAATTAGCACTAAACTTATTTATTCGGTTAGCTTAAACCAAATGCTAACCCTCGGCCTAACCCTAACCCTATCCCTAACACTAACCCTATATATTACTCTAAACCTAACCTGAAATGTAAACCTAACTCTATCCATTACTCTAACCCCAACCCTAACCATAATGCTATTTTGAGCCCTAAGCTTACACCTTAACCCAAAGGAAACCCTAACTCATACTCTGACCCTAATAATAACCTAGCTCTATACCTGAGCCCTACACTAAACCTAACCCTTATACTAGACGTAGCCATAGACCTATCCCTATCACTATCCCTAATCACAACCCTAGACCTGACTTTATTCCTAGCCCTAATCCTAGCCCTAACCCTAACACAAACCATAGCCCTCATCCTAGCCCTAAACTTACTTAATCCTAACCCCAAACCTCACCCTACCCCTATCCCTAAATATAACCCTCACCCTAGCACTGAACCTAGCTATATAACCCCATCCCTTCCCCTAAAACTAACCCTAACCCTAGCCCTAACCATAGGCCTAACCCTAACACTAATCATAGCACTAAACCTAGAACTATTTGAACCCTAACCTTAACCTTACCCCTAAGCCTAGCCCTAAGACTAACACTAACTCACACCCTAGCCCTATTTCTATTTATAACCCTATTCGTTACCGTGACCTTCACAATAGACCTAACCTGAGCCCTAATGCTAGCCATAGCCCTAACCCTAGATATAACCATAACTCTAAATCTAACCCTAATCTTAAGCCTAAACCTCATTCTACAACTACCTCTAACACTATTGCTAATCCTAAAACTAGAATTAATCCAAGCTCTAGCCCTAAAATAAAACCGAGCCATTGTTCTAACCCTAAATCTTAACCTAAACCAAACCCTAACCCATAACTAGCCATAACCTGAGCTCTAATTTGAGTCCTAGGCCTAAAACTAACCCCCACTCTGACTCATATCCAAACACAAACCCTAGCTCTAAATATCACCCTAACCCTAAAACTAATGCTAACACTAGACCTAGCCGAATCCCTAAATCTAAATCTAACCCTAATCATAACCCTAGTTCTTACATTGGCCTTAGCCAAACCCTAGCCCTAAGTCTAACACAAAAATAGCCCTAATCCGAGCCCTAACACTAGATTTAACCCTAACCCTAACCCTAAAACTAGCCCTAAACCTAACTCTAATCCTAGCCCTAACCCTCTCCATTACCCTAAGCCAAACCCTATGCATAATGCTAACTCTAGTCCTAATCCCAATCCTTAGCCAAACCCAAACAAAAACCCTATTACTAGTCCTAACACCAGCCCTCATTCTAGATCTAATCCTAACCCAAATCCTCACCCTAACCTTCAACCTTATTCTGACCCTAACACTAATTATAGGTCTTAACCTGACCCTAAACAGAAATTGAAACCTGAATCTAGCCCTACCAGTAAACTTATACCTGAACCTAAACCTAACACTAGCCCCATACCTAAACCTAATCCTAAATCTAGCTATTATTCTAGCCCTTGACCTAAACAAAAACTTAGTGCTACCCCTAACAATAACACTTAACCTAAACCAAACACTAACCCCACCACTAGACCTAACCCTAGTTCTATTCTGGATTTCACTATAACCCTAACTTTAACCTGAACACTGGCCCTGAAACTAACATTAAACCTAGCTCTATACCTGACCTTAACCCCAAAACCTAAAGCTAACACTAGACCTAGCATTAAGCCTAACCCTAAAACTAGCTCTAATCAGAACCCTATAACTTACATTACATATAGCATTAACCCTAGGCCTAAACCTAACACAAAACTTAAATATCCCTAACCCTAATCGAGGCCTAAACCTACCCTAAGAATAACCCTCATCCTAACCCTAACCCTAGTCCTAACCCTAACACTCACCTTAGTCCTAACCCTAGCTCAAAGCCTAATCCTTAGCCTAAACATAAACCTAGCACTATTCCTAACCATAACCCTAACCGTAGCCCTAATTCTAACCTTAACCCTAGACCTAACACTAGCTCTAATTTTAGCCATTACCTTAACTCTAACCCTAACCATAATGATAACCCTATCCATAACCCTAACTGAAACCTTAACCCTAAACATAAACCTAACCCTAGACCTAAACCTAAACCTAAACCTTGCCATAGTCTTAACCCTAACTCAAACCCTAACACTTACCCTAAAACCAAAAGTAAACCTAGCCCTAAAACTAAACTTAAACCTAAACCTAACCTTAATCATAAAGCTAAACTTACATCTAACCCAATCTATTACCCTAAACCTAACCCTAACCATAATGAAAACCCTAGCCCTAACCCTAAACCTAACCCTGACCATAACACTAAACCTAATCCTTGTCCTAGACCCTAGCTCAAAACCTAAACTTTACCCTAAATATAACCCTAACCCTAACCCTAAGCTAGGTTTAATATCCCTAACCCAAAACCTAACCTAACTCTAGCACTAATCCTAACCTAACCCTAGCCCTAACCATAGATCTAACCCTATGTAATATCCTTATGATAACCCTAATCCTAATGCTAACCCTAGGCATAACCCTACCCCTTTTGCTAACCCTAAAGCTCTCCAAGCCCTACACCTACCCTGAAACCTAAACCTAACCCAATCAATTACCATAACCCTAACACTAACCCTAATGCTCATTTGAGCCCTATCCCTAAACCTTAACCTAAAACAAACCCTAACACTGATCCTGACCCTAAAAATACACCTAGCTCTAAACCTGACCCTTACCCGAATCCTAACACTTACACTATGCATAGACACAAACCTAACCCTAAATATACCCCAAACTGTAACACTAGACCTGACATTATCCCTAGCCCTAATTCTAGACCTAAACTTACAACAAACCCTAGCCCTCATCCTAGCCTTAAATTAGTCTGAATCATAACCCTAACCCTAACCCTAGCCCTAACACTAATTCTAACCCTCACCCTGCTTCTAAACCTAGCTATAACACCATAACTTACCCTAAAATTAACTATAACCCTAGGCCTAACACTAGACCTAAGCTGAACACTAACCCTAGCCCTAATTCTAGCCCTAACTTAGACCTATCCATAAAACTAACCAAAACACTAGCCCTAAGACTAACTCTAAATCTCACCCTAGACTTAGCCATAGTTCTAAACCTATCTGTTACCGTAACCATAACCCTAGCCCTAACCCTTGCCCCATAGTTAGACCTAGCACTAATCCTAGATCTAATGCTAAATCAAAATCTAACCCTAACCAAAAGCCTAGGCTAACACTAACACTAGCCCTAACCCTAATGCTAATCTTATAACTAGCCCAAAACTTAAACCTAGGACTAAATCAAAACTGAGCAACAGCCTAACCCTAAACCTTAACTTAAACCAAACACTAACATTACACCTAGACATAACCCTAGCCCTAATTCAAGTCCTAAATCTGACCTTAAAACTTACCCTGACCCTTACTCATATCCTAACACTGACACTAGCTCTAAAGACCACGCTAAACTTAAACCAAACCCTAACAGTAACCCTAGCCCTAATTCCAGTCATAACCCTAACCTTAAAGCAAACCCTGACCTGACTGATATCCTAATGTCACCCTAGCTCTAAACACAGCCCTCACCTTAAACCAAACACTAAGAGTAACCCTAGCACTTATCTAAACCAAACATAAGACCTAGCCATAACCCTAACCCTACAGCTAGCCCTCAACATTACCCTAGCTCTTACATTACCCATAGCCCTAACCCTAGCCCTAAACCTAACACAAAAGCTAGAGCTAGTCCTAGGCCTAAATCAAGCCTTAAGCATAAACCTAATCCTAACCCTAACGCTAGCCCCAGCCCTAGCCCTAACCCTAACCGAACCCTGGCCTTAGTCCTAATCCTAGATCAAAGCCTAAACATTTCTCTAAACGTAAACCTACACCTATCCCTCAAACTAACCCTTACCCTAGCCCTAATTCTAACCTCAACTCTAGCCCTAAACCTAGCTCCAAACCTACCCATTACTCTAATCCTAAAGCTAACCTTATTGATAATCCTAGGCTTAATGCTAAACCTAAACCTAACTGGAAAACTAACACTAGACCTAACCTTAAACCTCACACTTGCCATAGACCTAACCCTAGCTCAAACCCTAACCCTTACTATAAACCTAAACATAACCATAGCCCTAACTCTAAGCCTAAACCTCAATCTAACTTTAAACATAGCCCTAAATCTACATCTAATTGTATACATTACCCTAAACTTAACCCTATCCCTAATGATGTCCCTAGCTCTAATACTAACCCTAACCTTATGAGTACTATAATCTTATCCCTAGAAGTAACCCTAAACCTAACCCTCACCCTAGCCCTAATCGTAGCTCAAAAGCGAACCCTTATGCTAAACATAAACCTAAGCCTAACCCTAGTTTTAACCCTAACCCTAACCCCAATTCAAGACCTATTCTTAACCATAAACCTAGCCCTAAACTTAGCTCTATTTCTATTCATTATAGTAACCATAACCCTTACCCTAAACCCTAGGCCTAACCTTAACCCTATTTCTAACCATAACCCTATCAATTACCCTAAACCTAATGTTAACGCTAAACAAAACCCTATCATTACCCTAACCCACATCCTAGTGCTAATTCAAGCCCTAACCCTAAAACCTAACCTCAAACAAACTCTAACACTGACCCTGACCCTAAAAAATCTCCTATCTCTAAAGATGACTTTTACACTAAACCTAACCCTTACAGGAGACCTAGCCATAACACTAATCTTAAAACTATCCCCAACCATAAGCTTAGACCTGACATTAGCCATATCCCTAATCCTATCCCTAAACCTAACACAACACAGCCCTTACCCTAGCCCTAAACCTAGCCTTAATCCTAACCCTAAACCTAACTTTAGGCTTTACCCAGGAACTAACTAATCTTAGCACTCATTTAGTCCTATTCATAAGCCTAGCCCAAACCCTAGCCCTATGACTAACTCTAACTCTCACCCTAGACCCATCCCTAGTTCTAACCCTGTCCCTTACTGGAACCCTAATTCTAGCCCTAAACCCAGCCCTAACCCTAACCTTATCATTAGCTCTAGCCATAACCTAGGTCTAATTTTAACTCTAAATCAAACCCTAACCCTAAGCCTAACCCTAACCCTAACTCTAAATCTAAATTTAAACCTAGCCCTAAAACAAAGCCGAGCCATAGGCCTAACTCTAATCCTTAACCAAAACAAACCCTTAACCCTAACGCTAATCTTAGCTCTAATTCTAGTTTTAAGATGAAAGCTAGAACTAACACTGACCCTGACTCTGACCATAATACGAACCCTAGTCTAAAAATAACCCTAACCCTAACCCTAAACCTAACACTAGACCTACCACTAACCCTAACCCCAAATTTAACCCTAATTGTAACCCTGATACTTACATTCACCTTACCCCTAACCTTAGCACTAACTTAACCAAAAACCTAGCCCTAATCCAAGACCTAACCCGAGCTTTAACCCTAAACCTAATCCTAACCCTAACCCTAATCAAAACCATAAACCTAGCCCTAAATATATCTCTAAAGCTATCCATTGCAATAACCATAACTCTAGGCCTAAACCTAACCCTATCCCTAATCCTAAACATATGCATTATTCTAAACCAAAACTAAACCCTAAACCTCATATTATAATTACACTAACAATAATCATAATGCTAATTCGAGCAATAACTTTAAACATTAACCCATCCCAAACTTCTAACCCAGACCTTGACTCTAGCTCTAAATCTGACCCTAACCCTAAACCTAACCCTTACATTATATGTAGGCATAAACCTAACCTTAAAACTATCTTTAAACATAACCCTAGATCTGATATTAGCCCTAGCAGTAATTCTAGCCCTAACACTGAAAGAAAGCATAGCCCTCATCGTAGCCCCAAACCTAGCCTTAATCATTACCCTAACCCTAAACATAGCCCTAACCCTAATTCTAACATTCACCTTATCTCTAAACCTAGCTATAATGCCATTCTTTAACCTAAACATAAACCTTACCCTAACCCTAACTCTAGGCCTAAGGTGAACACTAATCCTAGCCCTAATCCTAGCCCTAATTTAACCCTATCCCTAACCCTAACCCTAACCCTAGCCCTAAGACTAACTCTAACTCTCACAGTAGCCCTACCCCTTCTTCTAACCCTATCCATTACCATAATCCTAAACCTAGCCCTAAACCGAGCCATAACAATTGCCAAATCCTTATTACTAGTCCTAATGTAGATCTAAACTTAACTCTAAATCTAACCCTTACCTTAAGCCTAAGCCTAACGTTAACACTAGCCGTAGCCCTAATGCTAATCATAAAACTACCCTAACACTAACCCTTGCAGTAAAACTAAAATGAGCAAGAGCCCTAACCCTAAGCCTTAACTTAAACCAAACCTTAATACTACACCCAGACATTACCCTAGCCATAATTCGAGTCCTAATCTTAACCTTAATACTATTCCTAACTCTGACTCATATTCTAACACTCACCAAAGCTCTAAATACCACCCTAACCTTAAACTGAACCCTTACAGTAACCCTAGCCTTAATTTGAGTCTTAACCCTAAACCTAAAACTAAACCCGACCCTGACTATTAACCTAACACTAACACTAGGTCTTTATTTCACCCTAACCTTAAACCTAATCCTAATACTAGAGGTTTAACCCCTAACCATAACCCAAAAACTAACCCTAAAAACCATAGTTCTTACATTAGCCATTGCTTTAACTCTAGACATAATCCTAACACAAAACTAGCCCTAATCTGAGCCCTAAACCTAGCTTTAACCCTAACCCTAGACCTAACCATAGCTCTAACCCTATCCCTTACCCTATGCCAAACCCTAAACCTAATGCTTATTCTAATCCTAATCCTAATTCTATTCCTTAACCTAACCCAATCCCTAACCCTATTAGTTGACCTAATACTAGCCCTCATTCTAGCTCTAAGAATAACCCAAACCCTAACCCTAACCCTGACCCTTATTCTGACCCTAACAGTAATCATAGGTCTAAACCTGAACCTAACCCTAAACCAAACCCTAACATTAGCCCTATTGGTAACCTTATACCTAAACCTAACCCTAACACTAGCCCTAGAACTAAACCTAATCCTAATCTATCCAAAACTCTATCCCTAGACCTAATGAAAAACTTAGCTCTAGCCCTAATATTCACCCTTAGCCTAAAGGCAAAAACTAATCCTTCCACTAGTCTTAACCCTAGTCCTAATTCTGGCTTTCCCATTAACCATAACCCTAAACTGAACAATGACCCTGACACTAACACTAACCCTATCTCTAAACATCACCCTAACCCTAAACCTAACCCTAAAACTATACTTAGCTCTAACTTTAACCCTAAAACTAGCCCTAATCATAACAAAGTTCTTATATTGGCCATAGCCCTAACGTATTGCAAAACCTAGCCCTAACCCAAGCCCTACCCTAGCTTTAACTCTAAAGCTAAACATAACCCTATCCTTAGCCCTAACCCTAAACCTAGGCTTAACCCTAGTATACACCTAACCTAACACTAAATCTATCCCTAACTGTAACCCAAACCTGACATTAGCACAAGCCCTAATACTAGCCCTAACCCTAACACAAACATTAGCCATCATCCTGGCCCTAAACCTAGCTTTAATCATAACCATAAACCTAACCCTAGCCCTGACCCTAATTCTAACCCTTGCCCTAGCCCTCAAACTAACTATAACCCAATACCTTACCATAAATGTAATCCTAACTCCAACCCCAACTGAAGACCTAAACGTAACACTAACACTAGCCCTAATTTAGCCCCATTCCTAACCCTAATCCTTGCTCTAAGACTAAATCTAATTCTCATACTAGCCCTATCACTAGTTCTAACCCTATCATTTACCATAATACTAAACCTAACCCAAACATTAGTCCTAACCCTTGCCGTATCCTTAGCCCTAGCCCTAACCATAGATCAAAATCTAACTCTAAATCTAATCCGAACCCAAAACCTAAATCTAAGCATTATAAATACATTTATATTTAGACTCTGTGTCTACAGTGTTGGCTTCAATGATTATTTAGAATATAGTCATTAGTTACATAAAAGGCATACCATTTCTGGTGGTTTATAGAGAACTCAGTGCCAAGGGTAGGATGCTGTGTTAAGGGGGAAAGGAATGAGGGTATGTGATTAAGCTAACTTAGCAACTTTGTAGGAGAACTCTAATGAATAGGCAGTGGGAATTTATGGAAGTAGGTATAAATTCAAACTGCTTATCTGTATTCATAAAATTACCCTATGTACAAATAGTAAAAGTTAGGAGGCTGAAAGTTGGATAGAGGGAGAAAGAAAAAAGAAGAAAAAATAACAAGTAAATAGAGGGAGAAAGAAAATAAGAGCAAATAAAGAGGTGGTGAGGTGGGGCCTATGCAATTCCTCTAAATTATACAATTCTAGAGATTCAGTTCTTAAAGTCCAATTTCATGGAGAGTTTTTGGTTACACATATGTTGAGGTTGTGAGTACGAGAGGGAGAAGGGTAGAGGAGAATGGATGAGAAGAGCAAGAAAAGAAAAGTAAGAAAGAAAAAAAGGCTCTCAGAACTCTGTTTTCTTTTCTTGCATTAGGTGGAGTTTTCTATTCCTAGCTTGAGTCTCTGTGCACAGGGTGGTGGAGGTAGCCAGGGTGAGAGGGTTGAGCTTTCACCTGGAGCCTCCCTACTCTTAGTCTCTGAATTGGAAACCAGGTGTCTGTACAGTTGCTGTTCCTCATTGATAGATACACCCCAAAAAAACTTGTGTGAAAAATCTTGAGTTATCACAGCTGGAGGTAGGGGAGTTGGAAACCTGGTACCTGATAAGCTTCAGAACCAAGCTGGTAGCCACGCTCACTAATCGATGATGAATCAGTTTTTGCAAGATGGATTCCATCTATTACCCATGTATGGTGTTTGGTGAGGTGGGTGGTTCTGGAGTGACCTTGTGCTGTGTCCAGAGCTCGGTCTGGTGACCTGCAAGCAAAGCCTCTGTGTTCTGTGTTGCCTTGTGTGTGTGCAGAGAGCTCCTGTGTGGCTGAGACTGCTGTCAGCGCCCTGAGAAACTGCACAGCCCAGCCTTCCATCTGTGCTGAGTGTACCCAAGCAGCCCTAGATTCCTTCAAATTTCTATGATACTGGGAAGGATTCAACTTTTACTTACCCTTAACATGCTCCACATGTTTGGACATTGTTGGTTCAATGGTTCGCTGTCAGGAACAGTTTGTATTTTTGGTTTCCCTTCATTATGGCTTATTGATGTGAATGAAAATTGAGCTGGAAATCAAACAGGGTTTGCCAGAGGTGCTTGAAACTTCACACAATTAGTTCTCAGTGGGCACTCTCTAGATTCTTTCTTTTGAAGGTAGGCAAAAGATGAAGCATGCAAAAGAAACTGTATCCAAGAGCCCTTAAGGAGAAAACATAGAAACATGTATGTACTGAAATAAGTCTCCCAACAATTTGATCAGATTTCTTTGATACTGCACAGTATTCATATTTTAGCTTGCTCCACTAGGCTCCCCAAGGTTGGAATTTCTAGGATCAATGGTTCTCTAAACAGGTAAGAGTTAGTGTTATGGTTAGGGTTTTGGCTAGCTTTAGAGCTAGTGTTAGGGTTAGAATTTGTTTTGTTCAAATTTCTTTGAACTGGGAAGATTTATCTTTTACCTAGCCTCACTATGGGCCCCAGTTTGGGGCCTTCTCGGTTCAATGGTTCGCTGTTGGAAATAGTTTGTTTTTAATGTCTCAATTCATTTTGACCTATATAGGTAAATGAGAATGGAGCTGGAAATCAGAGAGTTGGTTCTAGCTGTTTGCAACTTCACATACTCAATAAGTTGTCTGTGGGCACTCTCTGGTTTCTTCCTTGTAAAAGTAGCCATAAGCTTATCCAAGAGCACTTTAGGAGAAAAGAGGGCAATATGTATGTACTGAAATACCTCCCCCAAATATTTGGTCAGATTTCTTTGATACTGTGCAGGATTCATATGTAAGCTTTCCCCACTAGTCTCCCCAAGTTTAAAACTTTTATGATCAAAGGTTCTATTAACAGGTTAGGCTTAGGTTTATGGTTAGACTTAGGGTTATAACTAATATTAGGGTTAGTGTTAGATTTTTTCAACTTTATGAATACTGACCAGGATTTATCTTTTTTCTTCTCAGTATGCACCCCATATTTGGGACTCCTAGTAAAAGGGTTTGCTCTCAGGAGTAGTTTTAATTTTCATCTTTTACCTCATTTTGCCCTATAGGGGTGAATGGAAATGGAGCTGGACTCAAACAGGGTTTGTGCTAGCTGCTTGAAACTTCACACACTCAGCCAGTTCTCAGGGCACATTCTCTCTCTCTTTTTTTTTTTTTTTTTTTCTTGTGGAAGTAGCCCAAAGCTGAATTAGAAAGAAACAGCTTTACCTGTGATCACTTCAGGAGCAAGCTTTAATTTCTTTTTGCATGGATTATTTGATATTGTACAGGATTCATCCTTTTCCTAGTCTTAGTAGGATCCCCAAGTTTGAGTTTTCAAGGTTTGCCAGTTCACTGTCAGGAACAGTTTGAATTTTTAGATTTCACTTCATTATGGCCTACAGACGTGAATGAAAATGGAGCTGGAAATCAAACAGAAACAGTACTAGCTGCTTGAACTTTACACACTCAATCAGCTCTCTGTGGGCACTCTCTGGTTGTTCCTTGTGCAAGTACCTTAAACTGAATCATAAAAAAAATAATTTATCCAAGAGCACATTAGGAGAAAACAGGGAAATATGCACGTACTGAAATACCTCCCCCAATTATTTGGTCAGATTTCTTTGATACTGCACAGGATTCATCTGTTAGCTTGCTCCACTGGGCTCCTCTATTTGGGGACTACTCTGATCAATGGTTTTCTAAACAGGTTAGGTTCGATTTTTTATTAGCTTGGGACTAGATTTACAGCTAACATTTTGTTAGATTTAGTTTTGTTCAAATTTCTTTGATACTGGGCAGGATTCAACTTTGACCTAGCCTTACTATATTCTGTAGGTTTGGCCCTCTTACGTCAAGGGTTTTCTTCCTGAACAGTTTGTATTTTAAGTTTTCATTTCATTTTGACCTATGCGTGTAAATGGAAATGGAGCTGGAAATTCAACAGGGTTGGTGCTAGCTACTTCAAAACTCACACACTCAATCAGTTTTCTATGGGCATTCTCTGGTTTATTCCTTGTCAAAGTAGCCCTAAGCTGAAGCATACAAAGCAAATTTATGTGAGAGCACTTTAGGATAAAACAGGGAAATATGCATGTACTGAACTACCTCCCCAATTATTTGGTCAGACTTATTTGATATTGTGAAAGATTCATCTGTTCACTTACCCAACTTGGCTCCCAAAGTGTGGGACTTCTAGGATCAAAGGGACTCTAAAGAGGTTAAAGTTAGTGTTAGGGTTAGTGTTAGGACTAGGATTAGAGCTAGTGTTAAGATAAGAGTTACTTTTGTTTTTCAAATTTCTATGATACTGTGCAGGATTCATTTTTTTTTTTTTGACTATACTCCAAAAGATTGGGCTTCCTACATAAAGGGTTTGCTTTCAGGAACAGTTTCAATTTTCCTGTTTATCTACTTTTTTATATGTAGGGGTAAATGAAATAAAGCTGGAAATCAAACAGGGTTTCGGCTAGCTGCCCAACACACTCCATCAATTTTCAGTGAGCATAATCTGGTGTTTTCCATGGAAGTAGCCCTAAGATGAAGTAAAAAGTAGCAGCTTTATATCTGGGTGCATTAGGAGCAAGCAGAAAAACCCATGTAATTAAAGAGCTTCAAATTTTTTGGTTGGATTAATTTAATACTGTACAGGATTCATTCTTGTCCTAGCCTTAGTAGGCTCCCCAAGTTTGGGCTTTCAAGGTTCAACGGTTCAGTGTCAGGAACAGTTTGATTTTTAGGTTTCACTTAATTAGGGCCTATAGGTGTGAATGCAATGGAACTGGAAATCAAACAGTGTTGTTACTAGCTGCATGAAACTTCAAACACTCAATCAGCCCTCTGTGGGCACTCTTTGGTTTTTCTTTGTGAAAGTACCTTAAGCTGAAGCATGAAAAACAATTTATCCATGAGCCGTTTAAGAAAAAAAAAAAAAAAAAAACAGGAAAATATGAATGTACTAATATACCTCCCCCAATTTTCATCAAATTTCTTTGATACTACACAAGATTCATCTGTTATGTTGTGCCTTTAGGCTCTCCAAGTTTGGGGCTTCTATGATCATAGATACTCTAAACAGGTTAGAATTAGTTTAGGGTTGGGTTAGATCTAGTGTTAGAGTGAGTTTTGTTCAAATTCATTTGATACTTGGCATAATTTGTGTTTTTACCTAGCCTTACTATTTTCCACAGGTATGGACCTTATCCTTTCAATGGTTTGCTGTCAGGAACAGTTTGTATTTTAAGGTTTGCTTCATTTTAACCTATATGGGTAAATGGAAATGGATCTGAAATCAAACAGGGTTGGTGCTTGCTCCTTAAAACTGCACACACTCAATCAGTTCTATGTGGGCACTCTGGTTTCTTCCTAGTGAAAGTTTCCCAAAGCTGAAGCATGCAAAAACATCTTTATCCAAAAGTACTATTGGAGATAAAAGGAAAATATATATGGACTGAACTACCTCCCCAAATTATTTGGTCAGATATCTCTGATAGTCCCTAATCCTAACAGAAACACTAGGCCTAATCTGAGTCCTAAAGTTGTAAACCTAACCCTAATCCTAGACCTAACCTTAGCTGTAACTATATCACTTACCCTAAGCCATACCCTATCCATAATGCTAACCTTAGTCCTAATCGTAATCCATAGCCTAATCCAAACCCTAACCCTATTACTAATCCTAACCCTAGCCCTCTTTCTAGCTCTACCCCTAACTCAAATCATGACCCTAACACAAACCCTCAGTCTAAATCTGATCCTAACCTTAAACCAGACCCTAAAACTAGCTCTACCAGTAAACTTATACCTAAACCTAAGCCTAACACTAGCCCTAGACCTAAGCCTAATCCTCAATATAGGCATAATTCTAGACCTAGACCAAAAAAAAAAAAAAAAAAAAAACAATAAAAAACACCTGAGCCCTATCCCTAACATAATCCTTAACCTAAAGCGAACACTAACCCTATCCCTAGACCTAAACCTAGTCCTAATTCTGGCTTTCAACCTAAACCTAACTCTAAACTGAACACTGACCTTAATACTAACACTAAACCTAGCTCTAAACCTGAATCTAACCCAAAACCTAAAACTAACATTAGACATAGCCATAACCCTAACCCTAAAACTAGCTCTAATCAGAACCCTAGATCTTACATTACACCTAGCCTTAACCCTGGGCCTAAACCTAACACAAAACTAGCACTATTCTGAGGCCTAATCCTACCCTAAAAATAACCATAATCCTAAATGTAGCCCTAACCCTAACCCTCACGTTAAACATCACCCTAGCTCAAAGACTAACCCTTAGCCTAAACAAAAACCTAGGCCTATTTGTAAACATAAACCTAACCCTAGCCCTAATTCTGAACTTAACCCTATTACTAACCCTAGCTCTAAACCTAACATTACCCTAACCCTAACCCTAACCCTAAGCCTACTAATAACCCTAGCCCTAAACCTAACCCTATCCATAATCCTAATCTTAAACCTAACCCTTGTCTTAACCCTAAATCTAACCCTTGCCATAAACTTAACCCTAAACCATACCCAAAATAAAAACTAAACCTATACCTAAACCGAAATTTAACCAGAACCTAAATTTAACCCTAAACCTAATCTTACATCTAATCCAATACATTAATCTCAAACTAGCCCTAACCCTATGAAAACCCTAGCCCTAACCCCAACTCTAACCATAATTATAACCCTAACCTTAATCTAGAACTAACACTAAACCTAACACTCCCCCTAGCCCTAACTGTAGATTAAACCCCAACACTTACACTAACCCTAACCCTATCCCTAGCCCTAATCATAACCCTAACTCTAGC
This sequence comes from Marmota flaviventris, assembly GCF_047511675.1. Taxonomy (NCBI): domain Eukaryota; kingdom Metazoa; phylum Chordata; class Mammalia; order Rodentia; family Sciuridae; genus Marmota; species Marmota flaviventris. The sequence continues at coordinate 41,988,473 of NC_092516.1, read as the reverse complement.
CCTAACCCTAATATTAAACCTAGCCCTAATCCTAGCCCTAATATAGCCCTATTTCTAACCCTAACTCTTACTCTAGAATTAAGATTAACTATAATTCTCACACAAGATCTATCTCTATTCTAAACCCTATACCTTACCGTAACACTAACCCTAGTCATAATGCTTGCCCTAGCACCAATTATAGATCAAAACCTTTCTCTAAAACTAACCCTATCCCTTACCATAACCCTAACCCAAGCCCTAACCCTTGTCATAATCCTTAGCCCTAGCACTTACCTATCACTAAAACTAACCCTAAACTGAGGCCTCAGCCTAACCCTGGAATTAGCTCTAACCCTAATGCTATTCCTAAAATTAGCTCTAACCCTAGCCCTAGCCCTAAAACAAAACTGAGCCATACCCCTAACACTAACCCTTACCCTTGGCCAAACCCTAACCCTACACCAGCCCTAACCCTAGCCCTAATTTGAAACCTAACCTTAACCCAAATCCTAAATATGACCCTGAATCAAATCCAAAGACTAAACCTAGCTCTAGAGATCACCCTAACCTTAAACCTAACACTAACACTAGGCCTAGCCCTAAACTTAACCCTAAAACTAACCTTAATCGTAACCCTATTTCTTACAATAGCCATAACGATAACACTAGCCCTAAACCTAATGCAAAATTAGTCCTAATCCAAGTCCTAACATGAGCTTTAACCATAAGCCTAACTCTAACCCTAGTCCTAACCTTAGCTCTAATCCTATCGCTTACCCTAAGCCAAACCCTCACCCTAATGCTAATCGTATTCTTAGCACTAATCCTTAGCCTAACCAAAACCTGACACTATAACTAGTCCTAACCCTAGCCTTCATTCTAAATCTAACCATAACCCGAACCCTAACCCTATCCCTGACCATTATTCTGACCCTAACAATAATATTAGCTCTAAATCTATACCTAACCCTTACCCGAACCCTAATACTAGCCCTACAGGTAACCTTACACATAAACCTAACCATAACACTAGCCCTAGACTTAAACCTAATCCTAAATCTAGTCATAACTATAGCTCTAGCCCTAAAGACAAACTAGACCTAGCCTTAACAATAACCCTTAACCTAACCCAAACTCTAACCATACCTCTAGACCTAACCCTAGCCCTAATTCTGCCTTTAACCCTAACCATTACCATACCTGAACACTGTCCTTGACACTAACACTAACGTTAGCTCTAAACTTCACCCTAACCCTAAAACTAACCCTAAAACTACATCTAGCCCTAACATTAACCATAAAACTAGTCTCAATCATTACACTAGTTCTTACATTAGCCATAGCTCTAACCTGTCACAAAACCTAGCTCTAATCCAAGCCCTACCTTAGCATTAAACCTAAAGCTAACCTTAACAATAACCCTAGCCCTAACTATAAAACTAAGCCTAACCCTAGACCTAATCGTAACCATAAACCTAGCCCTAATCCTAGCTTTAACCCTATTCATTACCCTAAGATAACTATAATCCTTATGATAACCCTAGGCGGAAACCTAATCCTAGCACTATCCTTAATTCTATCTATTAACCTAAACCTAACCTGAACCCTAAATCTAACTGTATCCGTACCAAATCCCTAAATATAAGACTAATTTGACCCTAAACCTAAACCTTAACATAACCCCAACTCTAAACTTGACCCTGACTCTAATAATTCCCATAGCTCTAAACCTGACCCTAACAAGAAACCTAAACTTTACAATAGACCTAGCCATAAACCTAACCCTAAAACCATCCCTAACCGTACCCTAGACCTGACATTAGCCCTAGCTCTAATCTAGCCCTAACTCTAATGCAAAACTTAGCCCACATCCTAGCAAGGAACCTCAACTTAATCATAACCTTAACCCTAACCTTATCCTTAACCTTAACCCTAATTTTCATCCTAGTCTTAACACTAGCTATATTGCCATCCTTTACCCTAAACCTAAACTAACCCTAAACCTAACACTAAACCTAGCCCTAACCCTAGGCCTAACCCTAACACTAACCCTAGACCTAATCCAAGCCCTAATTTAGCCCTATCCGTAACCCTAACCCTAGCCCTAAGGCTAACTCTAACTCTCACCCTAACCCTATTTTGTTGTAACCTTATCCCTTACCATCACCATATACCTAGCCCTAAACGTAGCCCTATCCTAGACCTATTATTTAGCCCTATAAAAAACCCTAGATCTAAACCTAACTCTAAATTTAACCCTAACCCTAAGTCTAAACCTATCCATAACTCTACTCTTATCTCTAATCCTTAACCTAAGCCTAAATCTCACACTTACACTAGACCTAACCCTAAGACTAATCATAAAACTAGCCCTAAACCTACCCCTAGCCCTAAAACAAAAAAAGTCATAGCCCTAACCTTAACCCTTAACATAAAACACCTAGCCCTAACCATATCCCTAATTATAGTCTAACCCTAACCCGAAAACTAACCCTGGCCCTGACTGTGACCCTGACACTAACCCTGGCTCTAAACATCATCATCACCATAACCCTAACCTTAACACTAGACTTAGACCTAACTCTAAACCTATAAGTAGCTGTAATCATAAACCTACTTCATACATTAGCAGTAGCCTTAACCCTAGCCCTAACCTAACCCAAAACCTAGCCTTAATCATAGTCCTAAATGTTACTTTAATCCTAAACTTAAACCTAACCCTAACCCAAACACTAGCCGTAATCTTATACATAATCCTAGCCGTAACCTTAGGGCTAACCCTATCCATTACCCTAACGATAACCCTAACCCTTCTGATAACCCTAGGCCTAACCCTAACCCTATACATTACACTAAAACAAACTTAAACCCTAAACCTAACACTGTCATTACCCTAACCCTACATCTAACACTAATTCGAGCACTGCACCTAAACACTAACTTAACCCAAACCCTAATCCTGACCCTGATTCTAAAAATAACCCTAGATCTAAACCTGACCCTAACCGAAAACCTAACCCTTACACTGGACCAAGCCATAAACTTAACACTAAATCTATCCCTAACTGTGACCCAAGACCTGACATTAGCCATAGCCCTAACACTATCCTTAACCTTAAACAAATCATAGTCTTCATCGTAGCCCTAAACATAGCCTTAATCATAACCCTAACTCTAACCCTAGTTTTAGCACTAATACTAACCCTTGCCCTTGTCTTAAGTCTAGCTATAACCACATCCCTTAGTCTAAATTAAACCTTAACTCTAACCCTAACCCTAGTGGCAACCCTTGCCTTATCCTTAGCCCTAGCACTAACCCTAGATCAAAATATAACTCAAGCAGTAGCGCACTCGCCTGGCATGCATGTGGCCCGGGTTCGATCCTCAGCACCACATACAAACAAAGATGTTGTGTCCGCTGAAAACTAAAAAACTAAATATTAAAATTTTTAAAAAATATATATAACTCTAAATCTAACTCGATGCATATGCCTAATCTTAAAACTAGCCCTAACCCTAGCCCTAACATAACCCTAGCCATAATTTAGCCCTATCCATAAAACTAACCATAACCTTAGCCCTAAGACTAACTCTCTCATACCAGCCCTATCACTCATTCTAACCCTATCCCTTACCATAAACCTAAACCTAGCCCTAACCCTAGTGCTAACCCTTTCCCAATACTTATCCCTAGCACTAACCTTAGGCAAAACGTAACTCTAAAACTAGCCTTAACTTGAAGCCTAAGCCTAAACCTAACACTAGCCCAAACCATAACGCTAATCCTAAAATGAGCCCTAATGCTAGCCCTAGCCCTAAAAAAAAACTGAGCCATAGTTCTCACCCTAAACATTAACCTAAACCAAACTCTAACCTTACACCTAGACCTAAACCTAGACTTATTTGAGTTGGAAGCCGAACCCTAATTCTAACCCTGAACCTGACACTGACCCTAACACTTCTAGCTCTAAACATCACCGTATCAGTAAACCTAACCCTAACACTAAACCTAGCACTCACACCCTAAAACTAGCCCTAAACTTAAACCAAGTTCTTACATTAGCTCTAACCCTAACCCTAGCTCCAACATAACACCAAAGCTATCCCTAATCACAGCCCTAACCCTAGCTTTAAACCAAACCTAACCCTAACACTAGTCCTAATTGTAACCATAACTTTAGCCTTAAACTGACCTCTAACTCTATCCATTAACATAAGCATCACCCAAACCTTAGTGATAACGCTAAGCATAAATCTAACCCTATCCCGATTCCTAACTATTACATTAGCCTAAACCTAACCTGAATCCTATACCTAAGCCTATCATTACTCTAACGCTAATCCTAAAAATAATTCAAGCCCAAATTTGAAACCTTAACCTATCTCAAACCCTAACTCAGACCTTGACCCTAATAATACACCTAGCTGTAAACTTGACCATAACCCAACACCTAATCCTTAGCCTAGACTTAGCCATAAACGTAAACCTAAAACTATCTTTAACCATAATTCTGGACCTGAAATTAGCCCTAGTCCTAATCCTAGCCCTAACCCTATAAACACACCTAGCACTCATTCGTGTCCTAAACCTAGGCTTAATCATAACCCTATCTCTAGCCCTATACCTAACCCTAATTCCAAACCTCACCCTACCTCTAAACCTACCTATAATGTCATCTTTTACCCTAAAATTAAATGTAACCCTAACCCTAAACATAGGCTAAGCTAAACACAAAACCTAGCCCTAATCCTAACCCTAATGTAGCTCTATCTCTAACCCTATCCTAACCCTATCCCTAAGAAAAACGCTAACTCTTGCCCTAGCCCTAGCCCTAGTTCTATCCCTATCTGCTGCCATAAACCTAACACTAGCCCTAACAGTTGCCCGAAAATTAGTCCCAGCCCTAATCATAACTCTAAAGCTAACCTTAAACCTAAGCCTAAGCCTAACACTAACACTAGCCCTAATGATAATGATAATAGTAAAACTAGCCCTAACTCAATCCTAACAGTAAACCAAAACCGAGCAATAGCCCTAACCCTAAACCGTAACTTAAACGAAAAACTAACGCTACACTTAGACATAAACCTAGCCCTTAGTCGAGTCCTAAGCCACACCTTAAAACTAACCCTGGCATTGACTCATATCCTAACACTCACCCTAGATCTAAACACTGCCCTAAACTCAAACTGAACACTAATATTAACATAGCCCTAATTCGAGTCTTAAAACTAACCCTAAAACTAACCCTGACCCTGACTCCTATCCTAACAAGAACTGTAGCTATAAATATCACCTTAACCTTAAACCTAACACTATCACTCAAATTACCCCTAACCCTAACCCTAAAACTAACCCTAATGGTAACCATAGTTCTTACATTAGCTGTTGCCCTAATCCTAGCCCTAACCCTAACACAAAACTAGCCCTAAACAGAGCCCTAAACCTACCTTTAACTCTAACTCTAACCCTAACCATAGCCCTAACCCTAGATCTAAATCAATCCATTACCCTAAGCGAAATGCTAAACCAAAGAGTAACCCTAGACCTATATCTAGTCTTTAGACTAACCAAAACCCTAACCCTATTAATCATCCTAACCCTAGCCTTTGTTTTAGCTCTAACATCATCCCAAACCCTAACCCTAACCCTGATCCTTATTCTGACCATAACACTAAACCTAGGTCTAACCCTAACACCAACCCTAACCCAAAATTTACCATAATCCTATCCCTAGACCTAATTCTAAACCTAATTCTCAGCCTAGCCCTAACCATAGCTCAGAACCTAACCCTTACGCTAAACAAAATCCTAAATCTAATCCTAGTTCTAACCCTCAACTTAACCCTAACACAAGACCTAATTTTAACCATAACCCTAGCCCTAAACTTAACTCTAACTGTATCCATTACCCTAAACATAACCCTTACCATAATTCTAACCCTAGGCTTACCCCTAACCCTATCGCTTTCCACAAACCTATCAATTAGTCTAACCTACCCTGAACACTAAACCTAATCCAATTATTACACTAACCATAACCCGAATGCTAATTTGATCCCTAACCCTAACCTCAAATGTAAACCAAACCCTAATACTAACAGTGACCTTAATAATTCCCCTAGCTATAAACCTGACTCTTACCCTACCTAACCCTTACACTAACCCTAAAATTATTCCTAACCTTAACCCTAGACCTGATATTAACCCTAGACATAATCCTAGCCCTAACCCTAACACAAACCCTAGCCCTTATCCTAGCCCTAAACGTAGCCTTAATTTTATCCCTAAACCAAACCCTAGGCCTAAACCTAACACTAACCCTAGCCTGAATCTTAGCCCTAATTTAGCCCTATCCCTAACCCTAACCCTAATCCTAGCCCGAAGACTAACTCTAACTCTAACTCTCACCCTAAACCTAGACCTAATCCTAGCCCTAATTTAGCTGTAAACCTAACCTAACCCTAGCCCTAAGACTAACTCTAACTCTCGACCTAGCCCTATTTCTAGTTCTAACCCTATCCCTTACAATAATCTTATCACTTGCCTTTGCATTATCCCTAACCCTAGCTCTAGCCCTAATCCTATATCAAACCCTAACTCTAAATCTAACCCTAACCCTAATCTAAACCTCTCACCAACACAAGCTGTAACACTAATGCTCGTCTTGAAACTAGCCCTAACCTAGTCCTAAAAAACAACCTAGCCATAGCCCTAACCCTACCCTTTAACATAAACCAAACCCTAAGCCTACACCTATTCCCAGCTCTAATTCGAGTCCTATCCCTAACCCTAAAACAAACCCTGACCCTGACTCTGACCCTAACACTAACCCTAGTTCTATACATCACTCAAAACCTAAACCTAAACCTAACCCTAGACCTAGCCCTAACCCTTACCCTAAAACTAGTTCTAATCATAACCCTAGTTCTTACATTGGCTGTAGCCCTAAACCTTACCCTAACCTAACCCAAAACCTATCCGTAATCAGGGCTGTAACACTACATTTAACCTTAACCATAACCCTAATTCTAGCCCTAACCCTTATCCTAAACCTAACCCTAAACCTAACCCTAACCCCTGACATAACCCAAAACCTAACCCTAAACCTATCCTTAATCCTAACCATAAACCTAGACCTAACCCGAGCTGTAACCCTATCCATTACCCCAATCCTAATCCTAACCCTAGTGCTAACCCTAGGATAATGCTAAACCTATTTCTAACCCTAAACGTATACATTGCCCTAAACCTAACCTGAACCCTAAACCTAATCATATCCATTAACTTAATCCTAACCCTAATGATCTTAACCCTAAAACTATCTCTAACCATAACCATAGAATTAACATTAGCTGTAGCCATAATGAAGCTCTAATCCTAAAACAAACTCTAGCCCTAATCCTAGCCCTAATCTTAGCCTTAATCCTAAACCTAACCCTCACCATAGAACTAGACCTAATTTTAACACTCGCCCTAGTTCTAATCTAGCTATAATATTATACCTAAACATATCCATAACCATAACCATAACCATAAACCTAGGCTCAGCCTTAATAGTCACTCTAGCAATAATTCTAGCTCTAATTAAGCCCTAATTCTAACCCTAAATCTAATCCTTACACTAACTCTAACTCTCGCCCTAGCCCTATCCCTAGTTCTAACCCTATCCCTTATAATAACTCAAACCCTAGCCCTAACCCTAGCCCTACCCTTCACTGTAGCCCTAAACTTAGATCTAACCCTAACTCTAAATATAACCCTAACCCTAAGTCTAAACCACACCCTACACTAGCTCTAACCCTAACGCTAATTTGAAAACTAGCCCCAACCCAAGACCTAGCTCTCAAGCAAAACCAAGCCATTTCACTGAAGCTAACCCTTAACCTAAAGCAAACCCGAACACTACAGCTAGCCCTAACCGTAGCCTTAATTCGAGACCTAACCCTAACCCTAGGACAAATACCAACCCTGACTCTGACCTTAACACTAAACCTAGCTCTACACATCACCCTATCCATAAACCTAATCCTCACACTAGACCTCGCCCTAAACCTAAAACTAAAACTAGCCCTAATCGTAATGCCAGATCTTAAATTAGCCATAGTCCTAAACCTAACACAAAACCTAGCCCTAATCCAAGGCCTAACCCCAGTTTTAACCCTAATCCTAACCCTGGCCCTAACCCTAACCTTATCCCTGGTCCTAATCCTAGTTCTAACTCTATTTCTTACACTTAGTCAAACCCTCACCCTATTGCTACCCTAGTCCTAACCCTAATTCTATGCCTACCCCAAACCCTAACTCTATTACTAGTCCTAATCCTAACCCTCATTGTAGCTCTAAACTTAACCCAAACCCTAACTCTAACCCTGACCCTTATTCTGACCCTAACACTAAACCTAGGTTCAAACCCGATCCTAAACCTTATCCGAAAACTAACACTAGCCCTACCATTAACCTAATCCTAACCTGAAACCTGACATTTACCCTAACAAAAACCCTAGCTCTAAACGTTATTTTATGCCAAAAACTAACCCTAACACTAGATGAACTCTAAATATAGCCGTAACCATAACTCTAGTTCTTACATTATCCATATACCTAACTGTAGCCCTTAACTTCACACAAAACCCAACCCGATAGTAGAGGATAGGAAAGACAGCAGAATACAACAGACACTAGTATGGCATTATGTAAATCAATGGATGTGTAACTGATGTGATTCTGCAATCTGTATATGGGGTAAAAATGGGAGCTCATAACCCACTTGAATCAAATTGTGAAATATGATACATCAAGAACTATGTAATGTTTTGAACAGCCAACAATAAAAAATAAAAAATAAAAATAAAAAATAAAAAATAAAATAAAATAAAAAAAAATAAAAAAAAAACCCAACCCGAATTACAGCCATAAACCTAACTCTAAGCATAATTCTAAACTTAAACTTAGCCCTCACCCTAACCCTAACCCTCGTTCTAGCCCTAACCCAAGCTCAAACACTAAACTTTACCATAAAATAATCCTAGCCCAAACCCTAAACCTCACCCTAATTCTAGCCCTAATCCTAACTCTAACCATAGCCAAACCCTAGCTCTAATTCTATCCATTATACTAACAATAACCCTAAAAGTAATGCTACCCTAGCCCTTAACCTAACCGTAAACCTACCCTAGCCCAGACTGTAAACCTAACCCTTAACCTAGCCCTAAACCTAGCTCATCGTAACCCTTACACTTAATCTAACCCTAACACTAACCCAAGGTCAAACTCTTAACCTAATCCCAGCCCTAATCCTAACCTTAAACCAAGCCCTAACCCTAGCTTGAACCCTATCCATTACTCTAACCCTAAACTTAACCCTAATGATAACACTAGACCAAAAGCTAAACCTACCCTAACCCTAAACATAAACCTAACCCTAGAAAAAACAGTGAAACTAACCTAACCCTAACCCTAAACCTAAGATAGCTCAAATGCTAACCCTAATCCTAAACCTAAACCTAATGCTAATGTTAACCTAAAACTATCTTTAACCTGATATCCAAACCTATCACCTTAACCCTAATGATAATGCTAGCCCTAACCGTTACACTTACCATGACCATAACCCTAGACCAAACCATAAATTAATTTTAGCTTTAGCAAAATTCCTAGCTCAAACCCTAAACCATACCCTAAACTTAATCCTAAGTGTAACCCTTGCCCTAATCCTGACACTAACGCTAACTCTAGCCCTAATCCTAACCGTTATCCTAGCCCTAACCCTAGTTCTAAACCTATAAATTGCCCTAACAATAACTATAACCCTAATGCTAACCCTAAGCCTAACCCTAAACCTATCACAAACCCTAACCATATCCACTACCTTAAACTGAACCTAAGCCTAAACCTAACACTATCCATTACCTTAACCCTAATTCTAACCTTAATGCTAATTTGAGCCTTAAAACTAAATCTTAACCTAACCCAAACCCAAAGCCTGACCCTGACCCTAATAATACCCCAGCTCTTAATCTGACCCTTTTTCTAAACGTAACATTTTAATTTGACCTTGCCATAAACCTAATCCTAAAAATATAACTAACAATGAACCGAGACCTCACATTAGTCCTAGCCCTAATTGTTGCACTAAACCTAAAACAAAACCTAGCCCTAATCCTAGCCTTAAATCTAGACTTAATCCTAAACCTAACCATAACCCTAGCCCTAATCCTAAAGCTAATCATAATTCTAGCGCTAACCCTAATCATAGCACTAAAACAAGACTGAGCAACAGGCCTAACACAAACCTTATCTTAAACCAAACCTTAGCACTACACCTAGATCTAACTCTAGCCCTAATTCAAGTCCTAATCATAATCTTAAAATTAACCCTTTACCTGATTTTTATTCTAACACTCATCTAGTTCAAAACACCACACTAACCCTAAACCTACCATAATCCTATCCCCAGACTTAACCCTAAACCCACCCCTAACCCTAGCCCATAACCTAACCTTCATGCTAAACATAACCCTAACGCTAACCCTAACATGATATTAGCCCTAGCACTAATCCTAGCCCTGAATCTAAAATGAACACTATCCCTCATCCTAGTCCTAAACCTAGCCTTAATCATAACCCTAACTCCAACCCTAGCCCTAAACCTAACTCTAACCCTCACCCTATGTCTAAACCTAGCTATAACACAATTCTTTATCCTAAACTTAAACTTAACCCTATCCCTATCACTAGGCCTTAACTAAACACTAATCCTAGCCTAATCCTAGTCCTAATTTAACCCTATAACAAACCCTAAATCTAATTTTAGCCCTATCACTAATTTTAACTCTCACACTAGCCCTAACCCTAATGTTAATCCTAAAACTAGCCCTAACCCTAGCTCTAGCCCTAAAACTAAACTGAACGATAGCCCTAACCCTAAACCTTAACCTAAACCAAACTGTTACCCTAACCCTAGGCCTAATTGGAGTTTTAATCCAAACACTAAAACTAACCCTGACCCTGTCTCTGACCATAACACTAACCCTAGCTCTAAACATAACCATAATCCTAAACCTAAACTTAATACTAGACATAGCCCTAACTCTAACCCCAAATTTAGCCCTAAACATAACCCTGGTACATACATTAGCCATGACCCTAACTCTAGCACTAACTTAACACAAAACCTAGACCTAATCCTAGCCGTAACCCAAGTTTTAACTCTACTCCTAACCCTAACCTAGCCCTAATCATAAACATAACCCTAGCCCTAACCCTAGCTCTAATCCTTTCCATTGCCATAAACAGAACACTAACTCTAATGCTAAACCTAATCTTAAACCTAATCCTATTCCTAATCCTAACCCATTCCATTACCCTAACCCAAACGTAGACTCTAAACCTCACCCTATCATTAACCTAACACTAACCCTAATGCTAATTTGATCCCTAAATTTAAAACTTAACCTATCCCAATCCCTAACCCAGACCATGAATGTAAAAACAGTTCTAGCTCTAAACTTGAGCCTAACTCTAAAACTAACCCTTACACTACATGTAGCCATAAACCTAACACTAAAACTATCTTTAACCATACCCAAGACCTGATATTAGCCCTAGCCCTAATCCTAGCCCTAAACCTAAAACAAAACCTAGCCCTCATCCTACCCTAAACCTAGCCCTAATCATAACCCTAACCTTAACCATAGACCTAACCTAATTCTAGCACTCACCCTCCCACTAAAACTAGTTATAAAACCATCCCTTACCTTAAACTTAATCCTAACCCTAACCCTAACACTACACCAAAGCTGAACACTAACCCTAGCCCTAATCCTAGCCCTAATTTAACCTTGTCCCTAATTCTAACACTAACCAAAGCCCTAAGACTAACTCTAACTCTCACACTAGCCCTATCTCTACTTCTAACCATATCCCTTAACTTAACCCTAACCCTAGCCCTAAACATAGCCATAAACCTAGCCATAACACTTGCCTAATCCTTATTTCTAATCCTAACCCTAGATCTAACTCTAACTCTCACTCGAACACTAACCCTAAGCCTAAGCCTAACATTAATACTAGCACTAACCTAACACTAATCATGAAACTAGCCTTAACCCTAACCCTAGCAGTAAAACTAAACCAAGTAATAGCCCTAACACTAAACCTTAACTTAAACCAAATCCTAATACTACACCTAGACCTAACCCTAGCCTTAATTCGAGTCCTAACCTTAACCTGAATACTAACCCTGACTCTGTCTCATATCCTAACACCCACCCTTGCTCTAAAAACCACCCTAACTTTAAACCAAACCCTTACAGTAACCCTAACCTTATTTGGAATCCTAACCCTAACTCTAAAACTAACTCTGACCCTTACTATTAATCTAACACTAACACTCACTCTAAATATCACCGTAACCTTAAACCTAATCCTAACACTAGAAGTTTAACCCCTAACCATAACCCCCAAATTCACCCTATTTGTAACCCTTGTTCTTACATTAGCCATTGCCTAGCCCTAAACGTAACACAATACTAGCCCTAATCCAAGCCCTAAACCAAATTTGACCTAACCCTTTCCCTATTCCAAGCCCTAACCCTAGCTCTAACCCTATCCCTTACCCTAATCCAAACCCTAACCCTAATGCTAACCCTAATCCTTAACCTAACACAAACCCTAATCCTATTGCTAGTCCTAACACTAGCACTCATTCATTCTAGCTCTAACCATAACCTAAATCCTAACCCTAATCCTGACCCTTATTCTGACCCTAAAACTAAACGTAGGTCTAAACCTGAACCTAACCCTAAACTGAACACTAAGAGTAACCCGTCCAGTGACCTTATACCTAAACCTAACCCTAACACTACCCCTAGATCTAAATCTAATCATAAATCTAGCCATAACTCGAATGCTAGACCTAATGAAAAACGTAGACATAGCCCTAACAATAACCTTAGTCTAAGCCAAACACTAACTCTTCCCCTAGACCTAATTCTGGCTTTAATTCTAAACATAACACTAACCTGAACACTGACCCTGACACTCACAGTAACCCTAGCTCTAAACACAACCCCAACACTAAACCTAACCCTAAAACTATACCTAGCCCTAAAATTAACCCTAAAACTAGCCTGAATCATAACAAGTTCTTACTATTGCAAAACCTAGCCCTAATCCAAGGTCTACCCTAGCTTTAACCCTAAAGCTAATCCTAATCCTAGACCTAATCCTTAGCATAATCCTAGCCCTAACCCTAGCTCTAACATAACCATTACTCTAATGATAACCCTAACCCTTATTCTAACCATAGGCCACAAACCTAAAACTATACCTAACCTTAACCCTATAAATTACCCTACAATTAACCTGAACCCTAAACCTATCATTACACTATCCTTAAAAATAATGCTAATTCGAGCCCAAACCTAAACCTTAACCTAACAAAAACCCTAAACCTGACCCTAACTCTAAAAATGCCCTAGCTCTAAACTTGACCATAACCATAAATCTAACCCTTAAAATAGACCTAGCTATAAACCTAACCCTAAACTATCCCAAACTGTCACCCTAGACCTGAATTTTGCCCTAGCTCTAATCCTACTCCTAACCCTAACACAAACCTTAGCACATATCCAAGACATAATTTTACCTTAATCATAAACCTAACACTTACCCTAATTATAACCCTCACCCTATCCATAAAACTAGCTGTAATCCCAACCCTTACCCTAAACCTAACCATAACCCTAAACCTCACATTAACCCTAGTCCTAACCCTAGGCTTAACCCTAACACTAACCCTTGCCCTAAGACTAACTCTAACTCTCACCCTAGCCCTATAGCGAGTTCTAAACCAATCCCTTACCATCACCCTAAACCTAGCCCTAAACTTAGCCCTAACTCTAGCCCTATCCTTCACCCTAGCTCAAACCCTAGATCTAAACCTAACTCTAAATCTAACCCTAAACCTAAGCCTAAACCTCACACTAACACTAGCCCTAACTCTAAAACTAATCCTAAAACTAGCCCTAACCCTACCCCTAGCCCTAGCCCTAAAACAAAACTGAGTCATAGCCCTAATCCTAACCCTTAACCTAAATGAAACCCTTACCTTACACCTAGACCTACACTTATCTCTAATTCCAGTCTTAAATCTAACCTGAAAAGTAATATGGACACTGACTCTGACCCTAATACTATATATAGCTCTAAATATGGTCATAACCATAAACCTAACCCTAACACTAGACCTAGCCAAAACACTAACCCTATAACTAGTGCTAATCATAACCTACTTCATACATTACCCATAGCCTTAACCCTAGCCCTCGCCTAACCCCAAACCTAGCCTTAATATGAGTCCTAAATCTAGCTTTAACCCTAAACTTAAACCTAACCCTAACCTAAAAAAACGCCCTCATCCTATACATATCCCTAGCCCTAATCTTAGGTCTAACCCTTTCCATTACCCTAATGATAACCCTAACCCTTATGCTAAACATTAGGCCTAACCTTAATCCTATCCATTACACTAAACCACATCTAAACCCTAAACCTAAATCTGTCATTAACCCTCACCCTAAACCTAATGCCAATTCAAGCCCTAAACCTTAACTCTAACTTAAACCAAACCCTAAACTTGAATCTGGCCCTAATAATATCCCTAGCTCTAAACCTAACCCTTACCCTAAACCTAACCTTACACTGGACAAAGCCATAAAACTAACAGTAAATCTATGCATAACTGTAATCCTTGACATGGCATTAGCCTTAGCCCTAATACTAGCCCTAAACCTAACACAAACACTAGCCTTAACTCTAGCCCTAAGACTAGTCTTAATCATAACCTTAAACCTAACCCTAGCCCTAACCCTAATACTAACCCTCACCCTAGCCCAAAACTTAGCTATAACCCACTCCGTTACCCTACATATAACCCTAAGTATAACCCTAACCTGAGGTCTCAAACACAAAACCTTGCCCTAATTTAGCCCTAACCCTAAACATAACCCTAGCCCTAGCCCTAAGACTAACTCTAACTCTCACACTAGCCTATCACTAGTTCTAACCCTATCCCTTACCATAACCCTAAACCTAACCATAAACCTAGTCCTAACCCTTGCCCTATCCTTAGTTCTAGCCCTAACCATAGATCAAATTCTAACTCTAAATCTAACCGTAACCCGAAGCCTAAGCTGAACCATTATAAATACATTTATATTTAGATTCTATATCTACAGATGTTGGCTTCAATTATTATTTAGAATATAATCATTAGTTTCATGAAAGGCATACCATTTCTGGTGATGTATAGAGAACTGATGATCAGGGGTAATATGCTATGTTAAGGCAGAAAGGAGTGAGGGTATGAGAATAATCTATCTTAGTAAATTGGAGGAGAATTGTAATGAATAGACAAGGGTAATTTATAGAAGAATGTATAAATTCAAATTTCTTATCAGTATTCATAATAGGATTATCCTATGTATAAATAGCAAAAGTTTGGAGGTTGAAAGTGGGATAGAGGGAGGAAGAAAAAAGAAGAAAAAAAAAACAAGAAAGAAAGAAAGGGAGAATGAAAATAATATAAAATAAAAGGGGGTGAGGTGGGCCTATGCATTCCTCTATATTAAACAATTCTGGTGATTCAGTTCTTAAAGTCCAATTTCATGCAAAGTTCTTGATTTCATGTATGTTGAGATTGTGAGGACCAGAGGGGAAGGGTAGAGGAGAATAGATGAAAAGAGTGAGAATAGAAAAGTCTCTCAGAACTCAGTTTTCTTCCAGGAGGTGGAGTTGTCTATTCCTAGCTTGAGTCTCTGTGCTAAGGGTGGTGGAGGTAGCCAGTTTCAGAGGGCTTGAGCTACTACCTGGAGCCTCCCTACTCTTAGTTTCTGAGTTGGAAACCAGGTACGTGTACAGTTGCTGTTCTGCATTGATAACTACGCCCCCCCCCCCCGCAAAAAAAAAAAAAAAAAAAAAAAAAAAAAGCTTGTGAGAAAAATCTTGAGTTATCACAGCTGGAGTTAGGGGAGTTGGAACCCGGGTACCTGAGCAGCCGCAGAACTGAGCTGGTAGCCAGGGTCACTGACAGTTGGTGAGTAAGGTTTTCCAAGATGCATACCATCTGTTACCTGTGTAGGGTGTTTGGTGAGGTGGGTGGTTCTGGGGTGACCTTTGGCCATGTCCAGAGCTTGGCCTGGTGACTCACAAGCAAAACCTCTTTGTTCTGTGCTAGCTGTCCTCTGCGCTGAGAGTGCCTGCACAGCTGAGACTTCTGTCTGAGCCAAGAGCGAAACTGCAGCCAAGAATTCCCTCTGCGCCAAGAGCTCACACATGGCTGAGACTTCCATCTGAGCTGAGAGCACATGCACAGCCGAGACTTCCGACTTCCCACTGAGCTGAGAGGAAGCACACAGCTGAGCCTTCCATCTGCACAGAGAGTTCCAGCGTGTCCCTAGTTTTCTTCAAATTTCTATGATATTAGGCAAGGCAAGTGTGAGGGTTAGGGCTAGGGCTAAGGTTAGGATTAGGCTTAGAGTTAGTTTTAGTGCTACATTTAGGGCTAGGTTTTGGGAGGAGGTTTATGGCTAGTGTTAGGACTATGGGTAATGTAAGAACTAGGATTATGGTTATGGCTAGTTTTAAGGTTGGATTTATGGATAGGTCTAGTTTTAGGGAAGGTTTGGGTTAGTATAAGGTTTAGAGATAAGGTTTGTGTTAGGGTAAGGGTCAGTGATCAGGTTAGCATTGGATTTACAGTTAGGAGCACAGTTTTACAAGGGTTAGTTTTAGGGGTATTGTTAGTCATTGCATTAGACTAATGGTTATTATCAGTCCTGGAGCTAGATTTTTGTTTAGATTTTTTGTTATGGCTAGAGTTATGGCTATATTTAGGATTAAGTTTAGGTCTAGTGTTAATGTTATGGTTAGGTTTAGGTATAGGTTTACCCATAGGGCTAGTGTTAGTGTTTGGTTTAGGGTAGGGTCAGGCTTATACCTAGGGTTAGTGTTAGGGTCAGAATAATGGTCAGGGATAGGCTTTGGGTTTGGGTTAGGGTTAGAGATAGAATGAGGCTTAGGGATAGGACTAGTAATAGAGTTAGGTTTGGGGGTAGACTAAGGATTAGGGTTAGGACTAGGGTAGCATTAGGGTGAGGGTTGGCATAGAGTAAGGGATAGGGTTAGAACTAGGGTTAGGGTTAGAGTTAGTGTTAGCGTTAGGGTTAAAGCTAGGGTTAGGGTTCAGATTAAGGCTAGGTTTGATTTTAGGGTTAGGGCTGTTGCTAATGTAAGACCTGGCATTACGATTAGGGCTAGTTTTAGGATTAGGGTTAGGGCTAGGTTTAGTGTTCGGGTTAGGTTTAGGGTTAGGGTGATGTTTAGAGCTAAGATTAGTTTTAGGATCAGAGTCAGGGTCATTATTAGTTGTACGGTTAGGTTTAGGACTCAAATTAGGGCTGGGTAAGGGCTAGGCATAGTGTTATGGTTTCGTTTAGGTTAAGGTTTAGGATTCGAGCTCTAAACTCAGTTTTGCTTGAATGCTATGGCTATGGTGAAGGATAGTTTTCAAATTAGCATTAGGATTAGGGCTAGTGTTAGGGTGAGGTTTAGGTTTTAGGTTAGGGTTAGATTTAGAGTGTTAGATCTAGGTTTAGGCATAGGGCTAGGACAAGAGTTAGAGTTAGTCTTAGGGTTAAGGATATGATTAGATTTAGGGTTAGGGCTAAATTAGGTCTAGGATTAGAGCTAGGTTTAGTATTAGGGGTAGGCCTTGGTTTAGGGCTAGGGTTAGAATTAGGGTTAGGGTACATTATAATATTATACCTAGTTTAAGGTCTAAAGTGAGTGTTCACTTAAAGTTAGGCCTAGTGATAGGGTTAGGGTTCTGATTAAGGCTAGGTTTAGGGAGAGGATAAAGGCTTTATTTTGTTTTATTTATTTATTTATTTATTTTTTAGCATAAGTGCTAACATTAGGCCTAGGGATAATGTTAGGTCTAGGGTTATACTTAGGGATAGTTTCAGGGTTAGATTTATGGCTATGTATAGTGTAAGGGTTAGGTTGAGGGTTAGGGTCACTTTTGGAGATAGGGGTATTATTAGGGTCAGGGTAACGGTTAGGGTTTTTTAGGTTAATGTTTAGGTTTAGGGCTCAAATTCGGTTAGGATTATATTTAGAGTTAGGATAATGGATATGGTTAGGTTTAGGGTTCAGGTTAGGTTTATGGTAATGAATAGGGTTATGGTTATGGATAGAGTTAGGGTTATCCTAGGATTAGGGTTAGGGTTAGTGTTAAGGTAATAGATAGGATTAGAGCTAGAGTTAGGGTTATGGTTAGGATTAAGGCTAGGGTTAGGATTAGGTTTAGAGTTAGGTTAGGGTTAAAGCTAGTGTTAGGGTTAGGGTTAGGGCTATATTTTAGATTAGGTTAGGGTTAGGGTAGGGCTATGGCTATTATAAGAACTAGGGTTACGATTAGGGCTAGTTATAGGGTTAGGTTTAGGGCTAGGTCTAGTGTTAGGGTTAGGTTATGATTAGAGTGATGATTTGAAATAGGGTTAGTGTTAGGGTAAGAGTCAAGTTCAGTGTTAGTTTTAGGGTAGGGATAACTCTAGAAATAAGGCTAGAGTTGTGGGTAGGTGTAGGGTTAGGTTTTGTGTAAGGGTTGCCGCAGTCCGGCTGCAGAAAAATAACCGGGGGGTGACGAGCAACTTGTGTAGATTGATACAGCAGGAGTGGGAGCCATTTATTGTAGGACAGGAGGGGTATATATACATTCCACACAGCTTATCTTAATTTACATAAACTAGATACAGCAGTCAACCAATAAGGAATCTCCACACTTAATGGCTCGCTGTCATTACTTCACAAACCACTCCCTCTGGCAAAATGCCAGTTGCCGTCTTGACTTTTTTACAGACCCTAACATTTCCCCCCTTTTGTTTAATTTATTTTACCACCATAGTGGTTTTTACACAGACACCATAAATAATCTGCTACAAGCAGAAGGGGAGGGTTTAATTTAAATTGGGTAAACAGCTGTTGAGGATTGTTTTAATATGTGAACAAATAAGGAGGTTAACAGATCTGTTTGTTTACTTTCACCTTTCCTTTTCATTATATTTAATAATTCTGTTCAGGATAATATAAATTTTTCAGAAAATTGTTTTCTTAGTACCTGTTGGAATGTTACATAATTTTTTTTTTTTTTTAGCATCATTGCCAGAATTCCTATCTTCATCCCAGTGCCGGTGAAGACAAAGATGAAACCAAGCTACAGCTTCTTCGATAGCTATCACAGTAAACTGTATAAACTGATGCATCAATGAATAATAACTCAACAAGCAATGCTCAATCAAGGAGTCAATTTACTTTGGGAGGAAATGGACATATTGATAGATTCCTCCACTTTGAACTGCTTGCAGAACTTGCCTGGACAATGTATCACTTGTATACATTGTGAACTTATAACGTATACATTGTGAACTATCTGCTGGTACAGCGAATTGTGGTAGTGCTGGCGTATATTTGCTGATGGTGTTATCGGTGATACAATTTTTCCAAAGGAGCCATCAATTGGCTTGGTGTCATGGCATTTCTGTATCCTCCTCCCTTCTGCTAGTGATGGTCTAAAATTTGGGGGCCAACAGAGGTGAGGCAAAGAACCTCACCGCCCCACTGGTGCAAAGGCCAAATTTGGGGGCCAACAGAGGTGAGGCAAAGAACCTCACCCCCCCACACTGGTGCATAGGCCTATCCACAAGTATGGCTGTATGCTGGACCAGTAGTCAGTGACGGGTATGATCCAAATGCAGTGGTACCAACCTAAGACAGGAGGCTGACGCCTAGATGTCAGCTCATCCGATGACGGGTAAGGACCATATGTTGTATTGGACAACCTAACAGGCACGGTCCCTAAGCCACATTGTTTGTTGCTTAATAAAACAGAAGGGCAGGGGATGCTGAGAGCCATAGCCAAATAGGAATGAAGCATGGCATTTTTGGTTGAAAGGTGATGCCAGCAAGCCATTGAGATGATATGATTATGTTAAGATCTGCATTCAATTGGATATTAGACCCCTGCTGTATGCCTCGGCCTGCTACTTTGGAGCTCTAGTGGGACTCCCTGAGAGTTTCCATTGGTTGGGGAAGTGTGGTAGGAGGGATTTCCGGTGGAGGGATTTGCCTGTTGGAGTAGTTGGTCCCGCAAGGAGCCGCGTGGCGTGGTTCAGCATTTTTCCCCGGGAGCGTATGTGGAGTGTGCAGGTGGAGTTCAGAAATAAAGTTTGTTCCTGATTGAGTGGCTCGAGATTTTGTACCCAGCCAGACTGTGGCAAGGGTTAGGGCAAGAAGTAGGGATAGGTCTAATGTCAGGTCTGAGGTTACAGTTAGGTTAGTGTTAGGTTTAGGGCTATGGCTCAGTTTTGTTTTAGAGCTACAGCTAGGTTTAGAACTAGTTTTAGGATTAGCAATAGTGTTAGGGCTAATGGTAGGGTGAGGTTCAGGCTTAGGGTTAGGGTTATATTTAGAGTTATGGTTAGGTCTAGGGTTAGGATTTAGGCTAGGTTTAGGGTTACGTTAGGGCTAGTGTTAGGGTTATGGTAACAGAGTTAGTACTAGAAATAGGTCTAGGGCAAAAGTTAGAGTTAGTCTTCGGGGTAGGGTTAGAGTTAGGGTTACAATTAGCACTAAATTAGGTCTAGGATTAGAGCTATGGTTAGGGTTAGGGTTAGCATTAGTGTTAGTGTTGGATTAGGGTTAGGGTTAGTGTTAGGGGAAGGGGTGTGGTTCTGCCTAGGTTCAGAACTAGGGCGAGGGTTGAAATTAGGGATTGGGCTAGGGTTAGGTTCAGGTTAGGATTAAGGCTAGGTTTATGGCTCAGATGAGGGCTTGGGTTTGTGTTAGGTTTAGGGTGAGAATTAGGTCTATGGCTAATGTCAGTTAGGGTTACACTTAGGGATAGTGTTAAGGGTAGGTTTATGGCTAGGTCCATTGTAAGGGTTACGTTTCAGGAAAGGGTCCGGTTTAAAGCTAGGTGTATTGTTAGAGTACTTGTCTGGTTTAGGGTTTGGTTTAGGTTATGGTTTAGGTTTAGGGCTTGATTTGGCATTAGGGTTAGGGATTGGGTTAGAGTAATTAATAAGGTTAGGTTTAGTGTTCAGGTTAGTTTAAGGAAATGGATAGGTTTAGTAATGTAAGACCTAGAGTTAGGGTTATGGCTAGATTTTGGGTTAGCATAAAATTTAGAGCTTGGATTTGTGTTACAGAAAGGGACAGTGTTTGGGTTAAGGTTATGGCCAGAATTAGGACTAGGTTTAGGTCTAGAAGTAGAGGTAGTGTTTGGGTTAGGTTGAGGGTTATTGTGAGGGCTAAGGCTAGGCTTTTCTTTAGGACTAAAGCTAAAGTTAAGACTAGATTTTGAATTAGGTTTAGATCTAGGGGTAATGGTAGTGGTAGGTTTAGGTATAAGGTTACCAGTAGGGCTAGTGTTAGCCTTGGTTTAGGGTAATGGTCAGGTTTAGACCTCTGGTTTGTGTGATGGTCAGAATAAGGGTCAGGGTTAGGTTTAGGATTTTGGTAAGGGTTAGAGCTAGAATTAGATCTATGGTTAGGACTATTTATAGGGTTAATATTTGTTTAGCCTAAGAATTAGGAATAGGTCTAGAGTTACCAATAAGTTTAGGGTTTTGCTTAGGGTAAGGAATAGGGTTAGACATAGGTTTAGGGCTAGGGTTAGGGTTATGGTTAGGGTTAAAGCTAGTTTTAGGGCTCAGATTAGGGCTAGTTTTTGTGTGAGGTTTAAGGCTAGGGTTAGGGCAATGACAAATATGAGAACTAGGTTTACAATTAGGGTTAGTTTTAAGGTTAGGTTAGGGTTAGGTGAGTGTTAGGGTTAGGTTTAAATTTAGATTGATATTTATAGCTAGAGATAGTGTTAGGATATGAGTCAGGTCAGTGTCAGTTTTATGGTTAGTGTTAGGACTCGAATTTAGGGCTAGGGTTACTGTTAGGTTTTGGTTTAAGTTTAGGGTGCTGTTTAGAGCTAGGATGAGTGTTAGTATATGAGTCAGGTCCGGGTTATATTTAAGGTTAGAATTAGGACTTGAATTAGGGCTAGGGTTAGTTCTAGGTGTAGTGCTAGTGTTTGGTTTAAGTTACGGTTTAGTGTTAGGCCTGTTGCTCAGTTTTGTTTTAGTGCTATGGTTAGGGTTAGGGCTAGTTTTATGATTAGCTTTAGGGTTAGGGCTAGGGTTATGGTTTGGGTTTGGATTAAGGCTGGGTTTAACACTAGGATTAGGGATAGATTTTGTGTTAGGTTTAGGGCAAGAATTAGGGTTATGGCTAATGTCAGGTCTAAGTTTATAGTTAGGGATAGTCTTAGGGTTAGGTTTATGGCTAGGTCAACTTTAAATGTTGTGTTTAGGGAAAGGGTCAGTTTTAGAGCTAGGCGTATTATTAGGGTCATGGTCAGGCTTGGGGTTTGGGTTTGATAAGGTTTAGGTTTAGGGCTCAAATTAGCATTAATGTTAGAGTTAGGGTTAGGGTAATGGATATGGTTAGGATTAGGGTTCAGGTTAGGTTTAGAGTAATAGATATGGTTTTGGTTTGTGATAGGTTTAGGGTTAGGCCTAGAGTTAGCATTAGCGTTATGGTATCATTAGGGTAATTTACAGGGTTAGACCTAGGGTTAGGGCTAGGTTTATGGTTAGGATTAGGGCTATAGTTAGGGTTAGGGTCAGGGTTAGGTCGAAGGTTAGAGTTGGGATTAGGTTTCGGAAATGGTTCAGGGTTTGATCTAGGGTTAGTGCTAGGGTAAGGTTAGTGCTAGGGTTATGGTCATGGTTAGTGTTAGGGTTAGTGTTAGGCTTAGGGCTATGGTTATCATTAGGGTTCAGGTAATAGATTTAGATGTCAGGTTAGAGTTAAGGATAAGTTTAGGTTAGAGTTAGGGTTAGGTTTAGGTTTAGGGTTAGGATTTGAGCTAGCTTAGGTTAGGTTTAGGGCAGGTTCACTGCTAGTTCTAGGGTTAGGTTTATGTTTATGTTTAGGGTATGTTTAGTTTTAGGTCTAATGTTATCATTAGGGTAAAGTTTAGGGTTAGGGTAAGGGGTAGGTTTCGAGCTAGGGTTATGTCTATGGTTCAGGATCGGATTAGGGCTAGGATTATGTTAGTGTTAGGCCTTCAGTTAGAGTTAGGGTTAGCTTAAGTTTAATGGTTAGGGATTGAGGTAGGGTTAGGGCTGGAGTGAGGGTTAGGGTTACAGTCAGGGCTAGGGTAGGGTTAGGATTAAGGTTAGGGCTATGGTTAGCATTAGGTTTAGTGTTATGGTTAAGGTAGTGGATAGAGTTAGAGCTAGGATTTGTGCTATGGTTAAAGTTAGGATTAGGTCTAGGGTTTGGGTGAGGTTTTGAGTTTGGGCTAGGGTTATGTTTATGGTAAGGTTAAGGTTTGAGCTAGGGTTAGAGCTAAGACCAGGGTTAGGGTTAGGTTTAGGGCTAGGTTTAGAGTTACAATTATGCTTAGGGTTAGGTTTAGTGCTACAATTATGGCTAGGTTTTGTGTGGGGTTTAGGGCTAGTGTTAGGTGTATTAGTAATTTAAGAGCTATAGTTATGGCTAGATTTAGGGTTTTTCTAGTGTTAGGGTTAATTTTTGGGTTAGGATAAGGTTTAGAGCTAGGGTTTTTGTTAGGGTAAGTGTCAGGGTTCAGGTTAGGATTAGGATTAGGTCCAGAATGTGGACTAGGGTCCGGTCTAGGTATAGGGTTAGTGTTTGGTTTAGGTTAAGGGTTATTGTTAGGGCTAAGGCTAGGGCTATGGCTATATTTAGAATAAGGTTTAGGTCTAGGGCTAGTTTTAGTGTTAGGTTTAGGTATAGGATTACTGGCAGGGCTAGTGTTAGGTTTTGGATAAGGGTTAGGGTCAGTTTTAAACCTAGGTTTTGTGCTAGAGTCAGAATAAGTGTCAGGGTTAGGGTTAGGGTTTGAGTGAAGTTTAGAGCTATAATGAGTGCTAGGGTTAGGACTAGTAATAAAGTTAGGATTTGGAGTAGGCTTAAGATAAGGGTTAGGAATAGGGTAGCAATAGAGTGAGGGTTTGTCTTAGGGTAAGGGATAGGGTTAGAGCTAGGGTTAACACTAGGGATAGGGTTAGGCTTAGGGCTGGGGTTAGGGTTAAAGCTAGGGTTAGGCCTTGTATTAGGGCTAGGTTTTGTGTTAGGTTTAGGGGTATGGCTAATGTAAGAACTGGCATTACAATTAGGGCTAGTTTAGGGTTGGGTATAGGGCGAGGTGTAGTGTTAGGATTAGGTTTAGGGATAGGGTGATGTATAGAGTTAGGGTCAGTGTTAGGGTCAGAGTCAGGGATAGAATTAGTTCTAAGGTTAGGGTTAGGACTTGAATTAGCGCTAGTGTTAGGGCTAGGTGTAGGTTTAGGCTATGGTTTATGTTAAGTGTTAGTGTCAGTGCTATGGCTCAGTTTTGCTTGAGTGCTAGGGCTAGGGTTAGGGCTTGTTTTCAAATTAGTGTTAGGGTTAAAGCTAGTGATAGGGTATGGTTTAGGCTTATGTTTAGAGTTAGATTTAGAGTTAGGTTAAATCTAGGTTATGGCTAGGGTTTGGTCTAGGGTTTGGGTTATCATTAGGGATACTGTTAAATCTACGGATGGGCTAGAGCGAGAGTTAGAGGTAGTCTTAGGGTTAGGATTTGGTAGGATTAGGGTTAGGGCTTTATTAGGGCTAGGTTTAGAGCTAGGGTTAGTATTAAGGCTAAGCCTAGGTTTAGGGCTATGTTTAGGGTTATGGTTATGGTTAGTCATGATGTTATCGCTAGGTTTAGAACTAGGGCAAGGGTTAAAATTAGGGTTAGGGCTAGTGTTATGGTTAGGGTTAGGATTAAAGCTAAGATTAGGGCTAAGATTAGGGCTAGTGTTTGTGTTAGGATTAGGGCTTCATTAGTGCTAGGGCTAATGTCAGGCCTAGGATTATGGCTAACCACAGGTTAGGGTTATGGCTAGGTATATTGTAAGAATTAGGTTAAGGTTTTGGGTAAGGTTTAGAGCTAGGGGCATTATTAGTGTAAAGTACAGGGTTCCAGGTTGAATTAGGTTAATGTTTAAGTTTAGTGCTCAAATTAGCATTAGAGATAAGATTAGGATTAGGTTTATGGATATGGTTAGGTCTAGGGTTCAGGTTAGTTTTAGTGTAATGGATAGGTTTAGGGTTAGGAATAGGGTTAGGGTTATCCTAGGGTTAGCATTATGGTTTGGTTGGGGTTAAGGTAATGATAGGATTAGAGCTAGGTATAGGGCTAGGGTTAATGTTAGGATTAGGGCTAGGGTTAGTGTTATGTTTTGGGTTATTTCAAGGGTTAGGGTTAGCATTAGATTTAGGGTAAGTGTTAGATCTAGGTTTACAACTATTGTTAGTGTTAAAGGTAGTGTTAGGGCTCTGATTAGAATAGGTTTTGGGTTAGGGTACTGCTAGGGTTTTGGGTGATGATTAGAGGTAGAGTTAGTGTAGGGTCAGAGTAAGGGTCAGGGTTAGTTTTAGGGTTAAAGATAGGACTCAAATTAGAGCTAGGTTTAGGGCTAGGTGTAGACTTAGGATTTGGTTTAGGTTAAATGTTAGGGTTAGGGCTATGGCTCTGTTTTGTTGTAGGGCTTGGCTAGGTTAGGGCTAGTTTTAGGATTAGTGTTAGTGTTACAGCTTGTGTAAGTGATAGATTTAGGCTTAGGTTTATGGTTACATTTAGAGTTAGGATTAGATGTAGGATTAGGGCTAGGGCTTGGGTTAAGGCTAAGGTTTGGGCAAGTTTTAGGTTTATGGTAAGGGTTGGGGATAGAACTAGGAATAGGACTAGTGTGAGAGTAAGAGTTAGTCTTAGAGCTAAAGTTAAGTTAGGTTTAGGGCTAAATTAAGGCTAGGATTAGGTCTAGGCTTTGTACTAGGTTTAGGCCTAGTTTTAGGCTTGGGTTTAGATTTAGGGATAGGGTTAGGTTTAGGGGAAAGGATGGGGTTATAACTAATGTTAGGGCTAGGTCGAAGGTTAGAATTATGGTTAGGGCTAGGATTATGTTTTAGGTTAGTAATAAGGCTAGGTTTAGGGCAAGAATGAGGGCTAGTGTTTGTTTTAGGGTTATGGAAAGAATTAGGTCTAGGGCTAGTGTCTGGTCTAGGGTTACAGTTAGGGATAGATTGAGGGTTAGATTTATGGATATGTCTAGGATAAGGGTTAGGTTTAGAGCTGGGGGTATGATTAGGGTTAGAATCAGGTTTCAGTTTTGGTTTAGGTTAGGGTTTAGGATTAGGGCTCAAATTAGCATTAGGGTTAGGGATATGGTATGATAGGGTTAGGTTTAGGGTTCAGGTTAGGTGTAGGGTAATAGATAGGGTTAGAGTTAGTGAAGGGGTTAGATTTAGGCCTAGGATTAGCATTAGAGTAAGGGTTATGTTTAGGGTAATGGAGAGTGTTAGACCTAGGGTTAGGGCAAGGGTTATGGTTAATATTAGGGCTTGAGGTGGGATTAGGTTTAGGCTTATGCCCAGGAATAGTGTTAGTTTTAGGTTTAGGTTATGGTTTAGGGTTTGAGCTAGGATTAACACCAGGGCGAATGTTAGGTTTAGGGTTAGGTCTAGGTTATATTTACGGTTAGGGTCAAGGTTAGTGTTAGGATTAGGGCTAGGGTTATCATTAGGTTTAGGGTACTGGATAGGGTTTGATGTCGGGTTAGGGTTAAGGTTAGTATTAGTTTTTCTCTTAAGGTAGTTTTAGGGATAGGTGTAGGGTTAGGTTTTGTGTAATGGTCAGGGTTTGAGCTAGGGTTAGGTCTATGACAAGGTTTAGGTTTATAGCTATGTCTAGGATTAGGGTTAGGGTAGATTTAGGGTTAGGGTTTGGGTTATCATTAGGGTTCGGGTTAGGGTTAAGGTAATGGGTAGGGTTAGAGCTAGAGTTATGGCTAGATTTAAGGTTAGGATTAGGTCTAGGGTTAAGGTTAGTGTTACGTTTAGGCCAAGGGTTAGTGCTAGCTTTAGGTTATATTGAAGGGTTCGGGATTGAGCTAAGATTTGCACTAGGATGAGGTTTAGGGTTAGAATCAGGGTTAGGGTTATGGTTAGGGTAATGTATAGATTTAGAGGTAGGCTTTGGCTTATGGTTATGGCTAGTTTTAGCGTTAGTGATATGGCTAGGTTTAGTTTAGGGTTAGGTTTTCTGTTAGAAAAAGGTTTTGAGCTAGGGTTTGTGTTAGTGTAAGGGTCAGTGTTTGGGTTAGGATTAGGTTCATGATTATTAGTCCAGCATTAGGACTAGGGTTAGGTCTAGGGGTAGAGTTAGTGTTTGGGTTAGGTTAAGGGTTGTTGTTAGGGCTAGGTCTAGGTTTTTGTTTATGGCTAGGGCTAGAGTTATCACTAGATGAAGGATTAGGTGTAGATCTAGGTCTAGTGTTAGGGTTAGGTATAGGTATAGGTTTACAGGTAGCACCAATGTTAGGGGTCGGTTAGGGTTAGGGTCAGGTTTAGACCTCTGGTTAGTATTAGGGTCAGAATAAGGGGTCAGTGTTCGATTTAGAGTTTTGGATAGGATTAGAGCTAGATTGAGAGCTAGTGTTAGGACTAGTAATAGAGTTAGGTTTTGGGTTAGGCTAAAGATTAAGTTAAAACTAGGTAGCTTTAGGGTTAGAGTTTGGCTTAGGGTAAGGAACACGGTTAGTTCTAGGGTTAGGGCTAGGGTTAGGGTTAGGCTTAGTGTGAGGGTTAGAGTTAGGGCTAGGGTTAGATTTAAAGGTAGTGTTAGGGCTCGGATTAGGGCTAGGTTTGGTGTTATCTTTAGGTCTATGGCTAATGTAAGAACTATGGTTACAATTGGGGCTAGTTTTAGGGTTATTGTTACGTCTAGGTCTAGTATTAGGTTAGCTTTAGGGTTAGGGTTATGTTTAGGATAATGAATAGGTTCTGGTTAGGGAATGTGTTAGGGTTAGGCTGAGGGTTAGCATTAGGGTTAGGGTTTGGTTAGGGTATTAGATAGGGTTAGAGCTAGGGTTAGGGCTAGGGTTTTGGTTAGGGTTAGGTTTAGGGTTAGTGTAAGGAATTAAGTTAGGGTTAGGTTTAGGGTAAGTGTAAGAGCTACATTTAAGGTTAGAGATAGGGTTAAAGCTAGTGTTTGGGCTCAGATTAGGGCTTGGTTTTGGGTTTTGTTAGGGCTAGTGTTAGTGATAAGGCTAATGTAAGAACTAGGGTTATGATTGTGGCTAATTTAGGGTTACAATTAGGATGAAGTCTAGTTTTAGGATTAGGTTTAAGTTCAGGGTGATGTTTTGAGCTATGATTAGTGTTAGGTTCAGAGTCAGGTTTAGGGTTAGTTTTAGGTTAGGGATAGGACTTGAATTAGGGGTAGTCTTAGGACTAGATGTAGGGTTAGGATTTGGGGTTTAAGTTAAGGATTAGGGTTAGTGCTATAGCTCGGTTATGTTTTAGGACTAAGGCTAAGGTTATGGGATGGGATAGGGTTAGAACTAGAAATAGGGTTAGGCAAGAATTAGATTTAGTCTTAAGGCTAGGTTTAGGATTAGGGTTAGGGCTAAACTAGGCCTAGGAATAGGTCTAGGATTAGTGTTAGGGTTAGGCCTAATTTTAGGGCTATGTTTAGGGTTAGGTTTAGGGGAAGAGATGGGGTTATAGCTAGATTTAGGGTTAGGGAGATGATTGGAATTATGTTTAGGGATAGGGTTAGGATTGGGTTAGGATTAAGGCTAGATTTGGTGTTAGGATGAGAGCTAGGGCTTTTGTTAGGTTTCAGGAAAATTTTAGGGATAGGGATAATGTCAGGTTTAGTTTTATGGCTAGGGGTAGTTATAGGGTTAGTTTCATGGCTAGGTCTTTTATATGGGTTAGGTTTAGGGTAAGGATCAAGTTTAGAATTAGGTGTATTTTTAAGATCAGCTTCAGGTTTCAGTTATGGGTTAGGTTAAGTTTTAGGTTAGGGCTCAAATTAGTGTTTGGGTTAGAGTTAGGTTTAGGGAAATGGATAGGTTTAAGTTTAGGATTCAGGTTAAGATTAGGATAATATATATGGTTAGGGTTAGTTATAGGGTTAGGGTTAGGCCTAGTGGTAGCATTTGTGTTATGGTTATTGTTAGGGTAATGGATAGCATTAGAGCTAGGGTTAGGGCTAGCGTTTTGGTTAGGATTAGGGCTAGAGTTAGGATTAGAGTTAGGGCTAGGGCTAGGGTTAGTGTTTGGGTTAGGTTTAGGTTTTAGGTTAGGTTTTGAAATAGGTTTAGTGATAAGGTGAGAGTTAGGTTTAGTGTTATGTCTAGGGTTAGATTTACAGTTAAGGTTAGGGTTAGAGTTATGGTTAGGCTAAGGTTACCTTTAGATTTAGGTTAATGGAGAGGATTAGATGTCAAGTTAGGGTTAGGAGTAGTTTTAGGTTTAGGGTTAGTGTTAGGGTTTGGGCTAGGGTTAGTTAGAGTGTATTTTAAGATTTGATCTAGGTTTAGGGCTATGATGAGGGTTAGGTTTAGGGTTAGGTGTAGGATTATGTTTCCAGTTAGAGTTAGAGCTAGGGTTATCATTAGGTTTAGGGTTAGGTTTATTGTAAAGGATAATTTTAGAGATAGCATTAGGACTAGTATTAACATTATGATTAGGGCTAGGGTTAGCATTAGGTTTAGGGATAGGGCTAGGGTTATGTTTAGAGTTAGGTTTATGGTTTTAGCTAGGTTTAGGTCTAAGTTGAGGGTTAGGATTAGTGTGAGGGATATGATTATGGTTAGGGTTATGCTTAGGGCTAGGTTTAGGCCTAGGTTTAGGGCTAGATTTTGTGTTAGGTTTAGAGGTAGGTTTAGGGCTATGGGTTTATGAGGACTAGGGTTATGGTTAGGGTTATGGCTATGTCTAGTGTTAGGTTTATGTTTTGTTATGGTCAGTTTTAAAGCTAAGTTGGTGTTAGTGTCAAGGTCTGTATTTGGATTAGGATTAGGGTTAGGGATAGAGCTTCAATTGGGATTGGTTAGGTCTAGATGTAGGGTTAATGTTTGGGTTAGGTTAAGGGTTATCATTAGGGCTAGAGCTAGGATTTTTTTCGGTTGTTGGTGAGAGATATGGCTAGATTTATGATTAGGTTTATGTCTAGGGCTAGTGTTAGCTTTAGGTTTAGGTATAGGTTTATGGGTAGGGCTAATGTGAGAGTTTGGTTTATGGTTAGGGTCAGGGTTAGGGTTAGTGTTTGGGTTATTGTTATAACTAGAATGATGGGTAGGATTAGGATTAGTAATAAACTTAGGATTTATTTTAGGCTAAGGATTAGGGTTAGGACTAGGGTTAGCATTAAGGTTAGGGTTTGGCTTAGGGTAAGGTATAGGATTAGTGCTAGGGTTAGGATTAGGGTTAGGGCTAGTGTTAGGGTTAGGTTTAGGTATAGGTTTATTTCTAGTGCTAGTTTTATGGTTCAGTTTAAGGTTAGGGTCAGGTTTAGACCTATGGTTACCATTATGGTCAGAATAAGTGTCAGGTTTGGGTTATGGTTAGAGCTAGAATGAGGGCTAAGGTTAGGACTACTAATAGGTTTAGGGTTTGGGTTAAATTAAGGATTAAGGTTAACGACTAGCCCTAACCCCTAACCCTAAACATAGCCCTTACCATAGCGATAGAGCTATGGTAAGGGCTATGTTTAGGGTTAGGGTTAGGGCTAGTGTTAGAGTTAGTGTAAGGGTTAACGCTAAGGTTAGGTCTCAGTTTAGAGCTAGGTTTTTGTTAGAGTTAGAGCAAGGTTTAAATTTACAGACAATGTATGGATTAGGGTTACAATTTGGGATAGTTATAGGATTAGGGTTAGGACTAGGTCTAGTATTAGGGTAAACTAACCAGAAAACTGACCCTAGACACAATCCTAAATTTAACACTCAGTATAGCCCTAACCTAACTCAAACCCTAAACCTAACCATAAACCTAAACATAACCATAACCCTAATCCTAACCCTAAACAAAAACCAAAATCTAACCCTAACCCTAACCGTATATCTAACCCTATTCATTACCCTAACCCTAAGCCTAACCTTAATGATAACCCTAGCCCTAACCCTAACCCTAACACTAACTCTACCATAATCCTATCCTTAAACCTAACCCTAAAACTAACCCTCTCCCTACCCATAATTCTAGCTCAAAACAGAACCCTTACACTAACCATAACCCTAAACCTAACCTTAGTTCTAAACCTGACCCTAACCATAACTCAAGACCTATTCCTAACCTTAACCCTATTTCTAACCTAAGCTGTAATCCGACCCACTACCATAACCATAAGTCTTACCCTAATGCTAACCCTAAGCCTAACCCTATCCCTATTGCTAATGCTAACCCTATCAATTACCCTAAACCTAACCTGAACCCTAAACTAAACCCTATCATTACCCTAACTCTAACCCTAATGCTAATTCGAGCCCTAAACCTAAATCCTAACTTAAACAAAACCTTAAAATTTACCCTAACCTTAAAATTTGCCCTAGCTCTAAACCTGACCCTTACCCTAAGCCTAACCCTTGCACCAGATGTAGACCTAAATTTAACCCTAAAATTATCTTTAACCATAACCCTAGATCTGATATTAGCCCTAGCCCTAATCCTAGCCCTAAAGCAGCAACAACAACAACAAAAATACTAGCCCTCATCCTAGCCCTAAACCTAGCCTTAATCATAACCCTAACTCTATGCCTATCCCTAGTCCTACTCTAGCCCTAACCCTACCTCTAAACCTAGGTATAACGCCATTCCTTATTCTAAACTTAAACCTAACCATAACTTTATCGCTAGGCCTAAACTGAACACTAACTCTAGCCCTAATCCTGGCCTTAACTTAACCCTTATCCAAACCCTAACTCTAATTCTAGCCCTAAGACAAACTCTAACTCTCACACTAGCCCTATTCCTAGTTCTAACCCCTATACATTACCGTAACTCTAAACCTAGCCCTAACCTTAGCCCTAACCCTTGCCCTATCCTAAGTCCTAGCCTAACCCTAGATCTAAGCCTAACTCTAAATATAACCGTAAACATAAGCCTAAGCCTAACACTAACAGTAGGCCTAACCCTAATACTCATCATAAAACTAGTGCCAACCCTAACCCTAGAACTCAAACAAAACTGAGCAATAGACATAACCCTAAACCTTAACTTAAAACAAACGTTAAATTACACCTAGAACAAATCCTAGCCCTAAGTCGAGTCCTAAACCTAATCTTAAAACTAACCCTGACCCTGATTTAAACCCTAACACTCACCCTAGCTCTAAAAACCACTCTTATCTTAAACCAAACACTAACAGTAAACCTAGCCCTAATTTGAGTCCTAATCCTAAAACTAACCCTGTCCCTGATTCCTATGTAAAAAACCTAACCCCAACCCTAACAATAACCCCTACCCTAACCCTAACTTAACCCTAATCCTAACAATAACCCTCACCCTAACCCTAACACTCACCCTAACCTAACCCTAACATAACACTAACACTAACTCTAATTATAAACCTAAACCTAAACCTTAACCTACCACTGACCCTAAACATAACACTAACACTAACCCTAACCTTAACACTATCCCTAACCCTATCACTAACCGTAATCCTAACCGCAACCCAAACCATAATCCAAACCATAACACTAACCGTAACATACACCATATAAACTTAACCATACCATGACCATAACCTAAATTTAATCCTAACTGTAAATTTATACTAACCCTAACCCTAACACTAACCCTA
Organism: Marmota flaviventris; assembly: GCF_047511675.1. NCBI lineage: Eukaryota > Metazoa > Chordata > Mammalia > Rodentia > Sciuridae > Marmota > Marmota flaviventris. The sequence goes on along the minus strand of NC_092516.1, from coordinate 41,955,723 downwards.
AACTTAACCCAAACCCTAAGACTAACCCTGTACCCTAAAGGAACTCTAACCCTACCCCTAAAACTAAGCCTAACCCTAACCCTAATTTTAACCCCAAACCTAACCCTAAAACTAACCCTAAACAAAAACCAAACCCTAACACTAAACCTAACACTAACCCTAACCCTATCACTAAATATAACTTTTAATGTAACCCTAAACCTAACTCTAAACTTAACCCTAAATCTCAACCTAACACTAACCCTAACCCTACGAAAATAAAAACTCAAACCTAAACCTAACCCTAAGCTAACCCTAAACCTAACTCAAACACAAACACTGAATCTAACCCTAAAACTAACCCTAACCTTAACCTAACTCTAATCATAACCCTAACCTAAAATTAACACTAACCATAACACAAACCCCAACTCTAACCCTAACACTTAAACTAATCCTAAATCTAACCCTAAACCAAACACTAATCCTAACCCTAACCCTAAACATAAACTTACATTAACCCTAACCCTAACACTTACACTAACACTAACCCTAAACTAACACAAACCCTAACCATAACCCTAACTATAACTCTAATTCTAACCTTAACCCTGTCTTTAATCCTTACCGTAAACCTAACAGAAACCCTAACAGAAACGATAAAGCTACACTAACCTAACCCTCTCCATTATCCATACGTAATCTGAACCCTAAGTTTAATAATAACCCCAAACCTAACACTAACAGTAAACCTAACCATAATCCTTACCCTATCACTAACCCTAACCCTAAACCTAACACTAAACTTACCTTTAACATTAAACCTAACCCTAACCCTAACGCTAACACTAACACTAACACTAACCCTACCCTTAAACCTTATTCTAACCCTATCCCTAACCCTAACTCTAACCATAATCCAACCATAACCCTAAAACTAACCCTAAAACAAATCCTAACCCTAATGCTAACCCTAACACAAACCCTAACCCTAACACTAACACTAACAGTATTCCTAATCCTATTCTAACCATAATTTTGACATTAACCCTAACTGTAACTAAGAAACTAACCCTAACCCAAAACCTAACACCAGCTTTAACCCTAATCCTAAACTTTAATCTAACCGTAACCCAAACCCTAACACTAACCCTAACGCTAACCCTAACCCTTATTCTAACACTAACTCTAAACTTAACACTATCCCAACACTAACCCTAACTTTAACTGTAACCCTAACCCTACCCTAACACTAACCCCAAACCTATAACTAATCCTAAACCTTTCACTAACACTAACCCTAACACTAATCCTAACCCTAAATGTAACACGAACCCTAATCCTAACACTAACCCTAACCATATACCTAACCATAACAAAAACACTAACACTAACACTAATCCTAACCCTAAACCTAACACTAACCTTAACCATAACCATAACCCAACTCTAATCCTATCCATAACCCTAACACTAATCATAACCTAACCCTAATCCTAACCCTATACCTCACCCTAACACTAACCCCATCCCTAACACTATCTCTAACCCTAACCCTAACACAAACTCTAAACCTAACTCTAACCCTAAGTGAAACATTAACCCCAACCCTAACCATAACCATAAACTTACACCTAACCCTAATACTAAACCTATCCCTAAACCTAACCATAACAGTAAACCTAACACAAACCAACAACCTAACCCTAAACCTAACACAAACCCTAACCATAACCTTAACCTTTACACAAATCATAACTCAAACCACAACCGTAACCCTAAACTAATCTAATCCCTAAACCTTACCTAACCCTACTCTAACCCTTACCCTACACTAATCCTAATCCTAATCAAAAACCTAAAACTAACATTAACCTTAACCCTAAACCTAACAGTAACACTACACTAACCCTAACCCTATCCCTAAAACTAACCCTAAACCAATCCTAACCCTAAACCTAACACTAACACTAAACCTAACCCTAACCCTAACACTAACCCTAACCCTAACCATAACACGAATCCTAACCCTAACACTAACACTAACCCTAAACCTAACCCTAATTCTCACCCTAACACTAACCCTAAATTTAACTCTAGTGTTACACTAACACTAATATTAACCCTAACCGTAAATCTTACACTAACCCTAACACTAAACATTACCCTAATCCTAACCCACACCCTAACCCATACCCTAAAACTAACCCTAAATCTTACACGAACCTTAACCCTATAACTAAGCCTAAACCTAACCCTAACAATAACACTAATCCTAACCCTATTCCTAACCCTAACCCTAACTGTAACACTAACCCTAACCCTAATCCTAACCCTAACACTAACCCCAAACCTATAACTTATCCTAAATATATAACTACTTCTAAACCTATCACTAATCCAAATCCTAACCCTAACCCAAACCCTAAACCTAACCTCACCTAACATAAACCATAACCCTAACTGTAACCCTAACACTAACACTCACCCTAAAACTAACCCTAATCCTAACTTTTAAACTAACCCTAACTTTAACCCAATCCATAAACTTGATCTTCACCCTAATTCTAAAACTAACCCTAAACCTAACCCTAATATGTACCCTAACAGTAACCATACATCTTACCTAATACTAAGCCTAAACCTAACCCTAAACCTATCATTAACCCTAACCGTAACCCTAACCCTAAACCTAACACTAACCCTAAATTTAACACTAACCCTAACTCTAACCCTAATCCAACCATAACCCTAAACCTAACCCTAATCCAAACCCTAAACCTAACCCTCAACCTAACATGATCCATAACTCTAACCCTAACATTAACCCTAACACTAAACCTAACCTTAATCCTAATCCTAATTCTTAAACTAACCCTTACCATAACCCAATCACTAACCCTGATCCTCCCCCTAATTTTAAAACTAAACCTAAATCTAAACCTATCCCGGACCCTAACCCTGATCCTCACCCTAATTCTAAAACTAACCCTAAACCTAACCCTAACCCGTACCCTAACAATAACCCTAACTCTTACCTAATACTAAACCTAAACCTAACCCTTACCCTATCACTAACCCTAACCATAACACTAACCCTAAACCTAACTCTAACCCTAACTTTATCACTAAATCTACCCCTAACCCTAACAGTAACACTAACCCTAATCCTAACCCTAAACCTAACACTTACCCTAAACCTACCCTTAACCCTAACACACTATCACTAAACCTAAATCTAACCCTAACCCTAACACTAACCCTAATCCTAACCGCAACCCAAACCTAACAATAACTGTAACCCTAACCCTAACGCTAACCCTAATCCTAACACTAACACTAACACTAAACCTATCCCAAATTCTAAACCTAACCCTAACACTAATCCTAACCCTAACCATAACACGAACCCTAACCCTAACACTAAACCTAACCCTTAACCTAATGCTAAGTGTAACACTAAACCTAACACTAACACTACCCCTAACTTTTACCCTAAAATGACTCTTAACCCTAACACGAAACCTATCCGTAACACTAACCATAATGTTAACCCTAACCCTAACACCAAAATTAAACTTAACCCTTACCCTAACACTAACCCTAAGTATAAATCTAATTCTAACCCTAACACTAACCCTAATACAAAACCTAAACCTAACACAAACCCTAACTCTAACACTAACACTAAACCTAACACTAATGCTAACTCTAACCATGCCCCTAACTCTAAATCTAACCCTAACCTTAAACTGAAACCTAACCCTAACCCTATCCCTAACACAAACACTAAAAATCACCCTAATATGAACACTAATAATAACCCTAAACCTAACACTAAACCTAAATCTAACCATAAACCTAATCTTTACAATAACCCTAACCCTTACCCCAAACCTAACCCTAACTTTAACTCTAACACTAACCCTAAACCTAACACTAACCCTAAATCTATCACTAACTTGAACCCAAACCCTAACCCCAAACCTAATCTAACCCTAACAGTAACTATAAACATAATTATAAACCTCAACCAAACACTAAAGGTAACCCTATCCCTAAGCCTAAAACTAAGTCTAACCGAAACCCAACCCTAACCCTAAACCTAACCTATTTGTCTCCCTAACCTTAACCTTAACCTGAATCTTAATTGTAACTGTAACCCTAATCTTAACCCTAACCTTAACCATAACATAAACCCTAACAAAACCCTAACACTAACCCTAACCCTAACACTAACACTAAATCTTTTCATAACCCTAACCCTAGCTCTAAACTTTACCATAACCCTAACTCTAACACTAACCATAACCCTAACCCTTTCCCTAACCTAACACTAAACCTAACCCTAAAACTAACACTAACCCTAACACTAAACCTAACCAAAACACTAATGCTAACTCTAACACTAACCCTAACGCTAACTGTAACATTAACACTAACCCTGATCCTAACCCTAATAGGACCTCTCACCTTAACACTAACACTAACCCTAACCGCAACAGTAACTCTAACTTTATACTAACCCTAATCCTAACACTAACCCTAGATCTAAACCTAACAAAAATGCTAATACTAACCCTAACACTAACAGTAACCCTAACCCTTATACTAACACTCAACCTAACGCTTACCCTAACCTAACACAAAACCTAATCCTTACCCTAACACTAACCTTAACACTAAACCTAACCAAAACACTAATACTAAACATAACACTAACCCTAAATCTAACCCTAACCCTAACAATAACACTAACTCTAACCATAACAGGAACTCTCACCATAACCTTAACAATAACACTACCCCTAACAGTTACCCTAAACCTAAACTTAAATCTAAACCTAAAGCTAATCCTAACACTAACCCTAACCCTAACCCTAAACCTCAACCTAACACTAACCCTAACCCTAACTCTAACCCTAACTCTAGCCCAAAGACTAACTCTAACTCTCACCCTAAACCTAACCCTAGTTCTAACTCTATCCCTAACTAGAACCCCAATCCTAGCCTTAAACCTTGGTGTAACCCTAGCCCTATTCACAGCCGTGGTCATAATCCTAGATCTAACCCTAACTCTAAATCTAACCCGAACCCTATGCCTAAACCTAAACCTAACACTAGCCCTAACACTAAATCTAACCTAAAACTAGCTCTAACTTTGCTCTAGCCCTAAAACAAACATAGTCATAGCTATAACCCTAACCCTTAACCTAAACCAAACTCTAAACCTACACCTAGCCCTAACCATATCCTAATTCTAATCCTAACCCTAACCCAAAAACTAACCCTGACCCTGACTCTGACACTAAAATCTAACCCTGGCTCTAAACATCATCATCACCGTAAACTTCAACCTAACACTAGACCTAGCCCTAACCCTAACCCTATAACTAGCTCTAATCATAACCATACTTCATACATTAGACATAGCCTGAACCCTAGCCCTAACCTAATCCAAAACCTATCCTTAATCTGAGTCCTAAACCTAGCTTTAACCCTAAACTTAAACCTAAGCCTAACCCAAAACTAGCCCTAATCCTAGACATAACCCTAGCCCTAAACTTATGTCTAAACCTATCCATTACCCTACCAGTAACCCTAATCTTAAGCTAACCCTAGGCCTAAACTTAACCCTATCCATTACACTAAACCAAACCTAAACCTTAAAACTAACCCTGTCATTACCTTAAACCGAAACCCTAACATAACCCAAACCCTAAACCTGACCCTGACCCTAAATATAACCCTTGATATAAACCTGAATCTTACCCTAAATGTAATCCTTACACTGGACCAAGCCATAAACCTAACACTAAATCTAGCCCTAATTATAACCCTAGAACTGACATTAGTCCTAGCCCTAATACTATCCCTAATGCTCACACAAACCCTAAACCTTATCCTAGCCATAAACTTAGCCTTAATCATAACCCTAACGCTAACTCTGCCATAACCCTAATACTAACCCTTTCCCTAGCCAAAGCCCTAAACCTAGACAAAACCACATCCCTTACCCTAAACGTAACCCTAACTCTAACCCTAACCTTTGTTGTCACAATTGCCCTATCCTTAGCCTTATCTTTAACACTAGATTGAAAACTAACTTTAAATCTAACCCTAACTCGATGCCGAAGCCTAAAACTAGCCCAAACCCTGATGCTAATTCTAAAACTAGCTCTAACCCTAGCCCTAACTCTAACCCTAGCCGTAATTTAGCCCTATCCCTAACCCTAACCCTAACCCTAGCCCTAAGAATAACTCTAACTCTCACAATGGCCCTATCACTCATTCTAATCCTCTCCCTTCCCATAAAACTAACCCTATGCCAAATCCTAGTTCTAACCCTTACCCTATCCTTAGCCCTAGTACTAACCTTAGATAAAAACCTAACTCTTGATTTAACCCTAAACCGAAGCCTAAGCCTAATTCTAAGACTAGCCCTAACCCTAACATTAATCCTAAAATTTGCCCTAACCCTAAGCCTAGCTCTAAAACTAAACCGAGCCAAAGCTCTAACCCTAACCCTTAACCTAGACCAAACCCTACCCCTACATCTAGCCCTAACCCCTGCCTTAATTCGAGTTTTATGACAAACCCTAAAACTAACCCTGACCCTTACTCTGACCATAACACTAAAACGAGGTCTAAATATCACTGTAATCCTAACCATAAACCTAACACCAAACCTAGCCCTAAAACACTAAAATTAGCCATAATCGTGACCCTACTACTTACATTAGCTGTAACCCTAACCCTAGCACTAACTTAACCCAAAACCTAGCCCTAATCATAACCATGACCCTAGCCCTGAACTGATTTCTAACTCTATCCATTACCATAACCATAACGACAACCCTAATACTAATTCGAGTCCCAACTTTAAACCTTAACCTATCTCAAACCCTAACCCATAACTTGACCCTAATAATACCCCTAGCTCTAAACCTGACACTAACCCTAAACCTAACCCTTACACTAGTCATACCAAAAATCCTAACCCTAAAACTATCTTTAACCATAATTCTGGACCTAAATTAGCCCTAGCACTTATTGTAGCCCTAACTCTAAAAATAAAGTACCCCAGCCCTCATCCTAGCCCTAAACCTAGCCTTTATCATAAACCTAACACTAATCATAGTCCTAATCCTAATTATAACACTCACTCTACCTCTAAACATAGCTACAAACCCATACCTTACCCCAAACTTTGCCCTAACTCTAAACCTAAACTCTAAACTCTAACTCTAATCCCTAACCCTAACCCTAACCCTAGGCTTAAACTAAACACTAAACCTAGCCCTAATCCTAGCCCTAATTGAGCCCTATCTCTAACTCTAACCCTAACCCTAGACCTAAGACTAACTCTCGCCCTAGCCCTAGCCCTAGTTCTAACCCTATCCCTTACCATAACCCTAAACCTAGTCATAACGCTTGTCCTATCCTTAGTTCTATCCCTCGCTCTAGATCTAACCCTATATCCAAATTTAACCCTAACCCAATCACTAAGCCTAAGCCTAACACTAACACTAGCCTTAATCCTAACCCTAGGACTAAAACAAAACCGAGTGTTAGCCCTAACCCTAAACTATAACTTAAACCAAACACTAACACTACAACTAGACCTAACCCTAGCCCTAATTTGAATCCTAACCCTAACCTTAACACCAACCCTGAACTTGACTCATATCCTAACACTCACCCTAGCTCTAAACACCACCCTCACCTTAAACTGAACCCTAAAAGTAACCCTAGCCCTAATTCGAGTCCTAACCCAAACCCTAACACTCCACCTGACCGTGACTCCTATCCTAACATAACAACAAGCTAAAAATATCACCCTAAACTTAAACCTAACCCTAACACTAAACCTAACCCATACCGTGACAGTAAAACTAACCCTACTGGTAACCCTAGTTCTTACTTTAACCATTGCCCTAAACCTAGCCCTAACCCTAACACAGGACCTAACTCTAACACTTGCCCTCAACCAAGGCCTAACCCAAAGCCTAGTGCTAATCCTAGCCTTTATTTAATCCTATCCTAACCCTAAACCTAGCCATAAGACTAACTCTAACTGTTGCCCTAGTTCTAGTCCTAGTTCTATCCTTAGCCTTAATCCTAAACCTAGATCTAAGTCTAAGTCTAAATCTAAACCTAACTCTAAATTTAACTGTAGCAATAAGCCTAAACCAAAACCTAACACTACCCATAATCATAATGCTAATTGTAAAACTGGCCCTATCCATAGCACTAGCCATAGACAAAAACCAAGCCATAGCCCTAATCCTAACCCTTAACCTAAATCAAATGCTAACCCTACAACTAGCCCTAAAACTAAGTCTAAATGTAACCCTGACTCTGACACTGACCGTAACACTAATCCTAGCTCTAAAAATCACCCTTACATTAATAACATTAATAACACTACATCTAAACTTAACCTAATCCTAAAACTAGCCTTAATCAAAACCCTAGTTCATACATTAGTCATTGACCTAACCATAGCCCTAACCCTAACACAAATTCTACCCCTAATCGAGCCCTAACCCTAGGTTTTACCCTAATACTAGCCTTACTCTAACCCTAACACTGGACCTATCCCTAACTCTAACCCTATTCCTTACACTAAGCCAACCCTAAACCAAAGCCTAATCCTAGTTCTAATCCTAATCCTTAGCCTAACTTAAACTCTAACTATATTACTAGTCTTAACCCTAGCCCGCATTCTACCTCTAAACCTAATCCTGACACTCATCTGACCCTAAGAGTAACCCTAGGTCTAAACCTGACCCTAACCCTAAACCAAATCCTAACACTAGACTTACTGGTAACCCTATACCTATACCTAAGCCTAACACTAGACCTAGACCCAAAGCTAATCCTAAATATAGCTATAACTCTAGCCCTAGACTTAAACAAAAACCTAGCACTAGCCCTACAGTAACTCTTAACATAAACCAAATACTTACCCTACTCCTACACCTAAAACTAGTGCTAATTCTGGCTCTAAACCTAACCCTAACTGTATCCCAAAAACTGACCCTGATTTTAACACTGAAACCAGCTTTAAAACCTGACATTCACCCAAAACCTAGACCTAACACTACACCTAGCCATAACCCAAACCCTAAAACTAGCCCTAATCATAACACTAGCTCTTACATTATCCATGGCCCTAACCCTAGGCCTAAACTAACACAAAATCTAGCCCTAAACCTCGGCCTGAACATAGCCCTAAGCATAACCCTAAATCTAACTCTAGCCCTAACCATAACCCTAAGCCTTGCTTTAGACCTAACCCTAGCTCAAAGCCTAAACTTTACCCTAAACATAACCCAAGCCTATCTCAAACCCTAACCTAACACTAGCCCTAATCCTAAGCTTAACCATAACCCTAACCTTAGCTCTAATTCTATCCATTACCCTAACTATAATCCTAACCCTAATATTGAGCTTAGCTTAACCCTAAGCCTATCCAATCCCTAAACCTATCCATTGCCCTAAAACTAACCTGAACCCTAATCCTAAGCCTATTCAATACCCTAACCCTAAGTCTAACACTAATGCTAATCTGAGACCTAAACCTAAACCTTAACCTAAACAAAACCTTAAGCCAAACACTGACCCTAATAATACACATAGCACTAAAATTGACCCTTACTCTAAATCTAACCCTTACACTAGACCTAACCATAAACATAACCCCAAACATATTCCTAAACGTAACCCTTGCCCTTGACATTATCCCTATCCCTAATCCTAGCCCTAACCCTAACACGAACACTAGCTCTCATCCTAGCCCCAAACCTAGCCTAAATCAAAACCCTAATCCTAATTCTAACACATTCCCTAGCCCTAAACCTAGTTATAACCCATTGCTTACCTTAAACCTAACCCAAACCCTAACCCTAACACTAACTCTAGCCCTAATCTTAACACTAGGACTAACCCTAACACTAACACTCCCACTAATTCTAAACCTAATCCTAACCCTAACTTCAAGACTACTCCTCCCTATCCTAGCCCTAATTCTAACCCTATCACTCACCGTAAACTTATTCCTAGCCATATTCTACAATAACACTAGCCCTGACCTTAAACCTTGCCCTAACCATAGATCTAAGCCTAACACTAAATCTAACCCTAATTCTACACCTAAACCTAACCCTAACAGTAGTCCTAACCCTAACGCTAATCCTAAAACAAGCCCTAACCAAAGGCTTAGCCCTAAATCACAATTGAACTATAACACTAACCCTAAACTTTTACCTAAACCAAAGTCTAACCTTACCTCTAGCCCTAAGCCTATCCCTAATTCGAGCCATAATCTTAACCCTAAAACTACTTTTGAAACTGTCTCTGACATTAGCACTACCCTACCTCTAACATCACCCTAAACCTAAATATTACTCTAACACGTGACCTAGTCCTAACCCTAATTCTAAAACTAGTTGTAGTCATAACCCTAGATCATACACTAACCATAATCTTGAAACTAATGATAACCAAAACCTAGCCCAAATATGATACCTAACCCTAGCTTTAACCCTAACACTAACCCTAACACTAGCCATAACCCTATCCTGAACCCTAGCTCTAACCTACCTCTAACCTTATCTTTAACCTAGCCAACCCTAATGCTAATCCTAGTCCTAAAACTAATCCTTAGTCTAAACCAAAACTTAACCCTATTACTAGTCCTAACCCTAGCACTCATTCTTGTTATAACCATAACCCAAATCCTAACCCTATCCCTAACCCTTATTCTGACCCTGAATCTAAACCAAACCTTAACACTAGCCCTACTCATAACCCTATATCTAAACCTAACCCTAAAACTAAACCTAGATTAAACCTAAATCCTAAATCTAGACATATCTTTAGATAAGACCAAAACAAAAACATAGCCCTAGCTCTAATGATAACCCTTAACCTAAGCCGAACACTAAACTTACCTCTAGACCTAACCAATCCTAATTCTGGCTCTAGCCCTAACCCTAAACCTAATCCAAACACAGACCCTGACACTAACACTAACCCTAGCTATAAAATGGACCCTGACCAAAACTGACCCCTAACATTAGGCCTAGCCACAACGGTAAACATAAACCTTACTTTACCATAGCACTAAAACTATCTCTAGACCTAACACAATTCTTAGCCCTAATCCTAGGCCTAAATCTAGCCCAAAGTGTAAGCCTAACCCTAACCTAAACTTATCCCTTATCCTAAGCCTAACCCTCATGCTAACCTTAAACCTTGCCTTAGACCTAACCCTAGATAAAACCCAAAACCGAACCCTAAACATAACCCCATTCCTATCCCTAAACATTATCCTAATCCTAGCCCTAATCATAATGTTAACACTAGCCTAATACTATTCTAAAATTATCCATTACCCTAAACCGAACCTTAACCCTAATGATAAACCTAGCTCTAATTCGAATTGTAACCTAATACTAGACATAACCCTAAACCTAACTCTCATTGTAGCCTTCACCCAAGATAAAAACCTAAACCTTCCTCTGACACTAACCCTAGCCCAAACCCTAACACTAACCCTAAACCTAACACTACCCCTAACCCTAACCTGAAATCTAACCCTATCCATTACCTAACTCTAAAGATAACCTTAGCCCTAACCCTAACTCTAACCCTAACCTTAACCATAAATCTAACCCTAGACATAATCCTAAACCTAACCCTCACCCTAGCTCTAAACCTACCTCAAAATATATCCTGTACCCTAAACCTAACCCAAACCCTAACCCTAGCCCTAGTCCTAACCTTAACCCTAAATATAGCCCTAATTCTATCCAAAATTCTAGGCCTAACCTTAGCTCTAATGCTATTCATTACCCTAACTATAACCCTAACCCAAATCCTAACCCTAGGCCTAACGCTAAACTTATCATTAACCCTAACCCTACCAATTACCCTAATCTTAAACTAAATCCTAAATATAAACCTATCCATTAACCTAACCCTAATTTTAACCCTAATGCTAATTAGAGCCATAATCTTAATAATTAACCTAACACAAAACCGAATCCTGACCCTGACCCTAAAAATACACCTTACCCTTAACCTGGCCCTTACCCTAAACCTAATATTAGACCTAGCCATGAACCTAATCATATAACTATCCATAGCTGTAACCCTAAACCTGACATTATCACTATCTCTAAAACTTGCCCTAACCCTAACCCAAAACCTAACCCTCATCCAAACCCCAAATCTAGCTTTAATCCTAACACAAACATAACCCTAGGCCTAACCCTAACCCTTTTGCTAACTCTAACCCTATCAATTACCCTACACATTACATGAACCCTAAACCTAAACCTATCATTACCCTAACCAAACCCTAATGCTAATTCAAGCTCTAAACCTAAACTCTAACATAAACCAAACCTGAAACCTAATTCTAACTGTAATAATACCCCTAGCTCTAAACCTGACCCTTACCCTAAACCTAATCCTTACACTAGACCTAGCCTAAATCTAACCCTCAATCCATCCCTAACGTAAGCCTAGTCCTGACACTAGCCCTAGCCCTAATTCTTGCCATAACCCTAAAACAAATCCTAGCCCTCATCCTAGCCCTAAACCTAGCCTTATAATTAAACCAAACCATAACCCTAGCCATAACCGAAATTCTAACCTTCGACCTAGCTCTAAAACTAGCTCTACCCTACCTTCCTCTAAATCTAACCCTATCCCTAAGCCTAAACCTAAGTCTAAAACTAGGCCTAACCCTAATACAAAAGCTAGGCATAATCCTAGCCCTAATTTACCCCTAAACCCAACCTAACCCTAGCCCTAAGTCTAACTCTAACTCTCGCCCTCGTCATATTTCTAGTGCTAACCCTATCCCTTACCATATTCCTATCACTTGCCTTTACATTAGCCCTAACCCTAGCTCTAGCCCTAATCCTATATCTAAGCCTAACTCTAAATCAAACCTAACCCTAAGTTAAACCTCTCACTAACACAAGCTGAAATAATAATCCTAATCCTAAAACTAGCCTTAACCTAGCCCTAGCCCTACTAAACAACCAAGCCATAGCCCTAACCTAACCTTTAACATAAACCAAACCCTAAGCCTACACCTAGCACTAAACCTAGCTCTAATTCGAGTCCCATCCCTAACCCTAAAACAAACCCTGACCCTGAATCTGACCCAAACACTAACCCTAGCTCTAAACGTCAATCAAAACCTAAATCTAAACCTAACCCTATACCTAGCCCTAACCCTAACCCTAAAACTAGTTCTAATCATAACCTTAGATCTTACATTAGCTGAAGCCCTAAATCTAGCCTTAACCTAACCCAAAACTTATCCCTAATCAGAGCCCTAACACTAAATTTAACCCTAACCAAAAACCTAATTCTAGCCCTAACCCTTACCCTAAACCTAACCCTAACCCTTGCCATTACCAAAAACCTAACCCTAAAACTAGCCTTAATCCTAACCATAAACCTATCCTTAACCCCAGCTCTAACCCTATCTATTACCCTAATCCTAATCCTAACCCTAATCCTAACCCTAGGATAACCCTAAACCTATTCCTAAAACTAAACCTATACATTACCATAAACCTAACCTGAACCTTAAACCTAAGCTTATCAATAAACCTAATCCTAACACTAATAAGCTTAACCCTAAAACTATGTCTAACCATAACCCTAGACCTGACATTAGCCCTAGCCCTAATGAAGCCCTAACACTAGAACAAACTCTAGCCCGAATCCTAGCCCTAATCTTAGCCTTAATCCTAAACCTAACCCTAACTAACCATAGACCTAAACATAATTTTAACCCTCACCCTAGTTCTAAAGCTAGCTATAAGATCATAACTAACCATAATCATAACCATAACCCTAGATATAAACCTAGGATCAGCCTTAATAATAACCCTAGCTCTTATCCTAGCCCTAATTAAGCCATAATTCTAACCCTATATGTAAACCTAACACTAAGACTAACTCTAACTCTCGCCCTAGCATTAGCCCTAGTTCTTATCCTATCCCTTATGATAATTCAAACCCTAGACTTAACCCTAGACCTAACCTTCACTGTAGCTCTAAACCTAGATCTACCCCTAACTCTAAATATAACCATAAACCTAAGCCTAAACCACACCCTAACACTAGCTCTAACCCTAATGCTAATTTGAAAATTAGCCCTAACCCTAGTCCTAGCCCTCAAGCAAAACCGAGCCATAGCACTGACTCTAAACCTTAACCTAAACCAAAACCTAACCCTACACCTAGTCCTAACCCTAGACCTAATTCGAGTCCTAACCCTAACTCTAGAACTAATACTAAAACTGACTCTGACCTTAACACTAACCCTAGCTCTACACAACACCCTATCCCTAAACCTAATCCTAACACTAGACCTCACCCTAAACCTAACCCTAAAACTAGCCCTAATCATAATGTCATGTTCTTAAATTAGCCATAGCCCTAAACCTAACACAAAACCTAGCCCTAATTCAAGATTAACCCTAACTTTAACCCTAACCCTAACCCTGGCCCTAACCCTAGCCTTCTCCCTAGTCCTAATCCTAGCTCTAACCATATGTCTTACACTTAGTCAAACCCTTACACTATTGCTACCCTAGTCCTAACCCTAATTCTATAGCTACCCCAAACATTATCTCCATTCCTAGTACTAACCTTAGCCCTCATTCTAGCTCTAAACTTAACCCAAACCCTAACCCTAACCCTGACCCTTATTCTGACACTAACACTAAACCTAGGTTTAAACCAGACCCTAAATTTGATCCAAAACCTAACACTAGCCCTAACTGTAACCCTAACCCTAAACCTAACACTAACACTAGCAATAGACCTAAACCTAATCCTAAATATAGCCATAACCCTAGCCTTAGCCCTAACAATATCCCTTACCAAACCAAACACTCACTCTAACCCTAGACCTAACCCTAGTACTCATTCTGGACCTAACACTAAAACTAATCCTGACCTGAACCCCGAAACTTACCCTAACAAAAACCCTAGCTATAAAGCTTATCCTAACCCAAAAACTAACCCTAACACTAGACGAATTCTAAATCTAGCCATAACCATAACTCTAGCTCTTACATTACCTATATACCTAACACGAGCCATAAACCTCACACAAAACCTAGCCATAATTACAGCCCTAAATCTAACCCTAAGCAAAACTCTAACCCTAAACCTAGCCCTAACCCTAAATCTAACCCTAACCTTTGTTCTAGCCCTAACCCTAGCTCAAACTCTAAACCTTACACTAAACATAACCCTAGCCAAAACCCTAAACCTCACTAACTATAGCCCTAATTTTAACTGTAACCATAGCCCAAAGCCTAGCACTAATAACTGTACCAAGTAAACTAACCATAACCATAAAACTAATGCTAACCCTATCCCTAACCCTAACCCTACCCTAGCCCTGACTGTAACCCTAACCCTCACCTTAGACCTAAACATAGCTTAATCCCTAATCATTACACTTAACATAACCCTAACACTAACCCAAGTCCTATCCATAGCCTTAACCCCAACCTTAACCCTAGCCCAAACCCTAGCTTGAACACTATCCATTACCCTAACCCTAAACATAACCCTAATGATAACACTAGCTAAACCTACGTTAACCCTAAACCTAAACCTAAGAACTAACAGTGAACCTAACCCTAACCCTCAATCTAAGTTAGCTCAAATCCTAACCCTAATTCTAAACCTAAACCTAAGGCTAACCTAAACCTACCACTATCTTTAACCTGACATCTAAACCTATTATTCTAACCCTAATGATAACCCTTGTCCTAACTGTAACACTAACCATGATCATAAACCTAGACCAAACTCTAAATAAACCTTAGCCATAGCAAAAATCTTAGCTGAAACCCTAAACCATACCCTAAACCTAATCCTAACTGTAACCCTCGCCCTAACCTTGACCCTAACCCTAATTCTAGCCCTCATTTTAACCATAACCCTAGCCCTAACCCTAGGTCTAAACCTATTAATTACCCTAATGATAACCATAAACTTAATGCTAATCCTAAGCCAAACCCTAAACCTACCACTATCTTAACTTAACCTGAACCCTAAACCTAACACTATCCATTACCTTAACCCTAATTCTAACCTTAATGCTAAATGGAGCCTTAACCCTAAACTTTAACATAACCCAAAACCGAATTCTGACTCTGACCCTAAAAAAAAACCAGCTCTAAATCTGATCATTTCCCTAAACTTAACACTTTAATTTGACCTAGCCATAAACCTAAACCTAAAAATATCACTTAATATAAAACTACACCTGACATTAGTCCTAGCCCTAATTGTTACCCTAAAACTAACACAAAACCTAGCCCTAATCCTTTAATCCAGCCTTAATCCTAAATCTAACCATAACCCTAGCCCTAACCCTAAAGCTAATCATAAAACTAGCCCTAACCCTAACCATAGTACTAAAAGAAAACCGAGCAACAGGCCTAACACTAACCTTAACTTAAAACAAACCCTAGCAATACACCTATATCTAACCCTAGCCCTAATTTGAGTTTTAATCATAACCTTACATATAACCCTGAACCTGAATTATATTCTAACACTCATCCTAGCTCTAAATACCACCCTAAACTTAAACTGAACCCTAACAGTAAACCTAGCCCTAATTCGAGTCCTAAACCTAACCCTAAAACTAACCCTGACCTGACTGATATCCTAACACTAACCCTAGCTATAAATATCACCCAAATCTTAAACATAACCCTAACACTTGACCTATCCCTACCTCTAACCCTAATTGTAACCCTAGTTCTTATATTAGCCATTGCGCTAACCCTAGCCTTAAACCTCACACAAAAACTAGTCTTAATCTGAGCCCTAAACCTAGCTTTAACCCTAACCATAAACCTAACTCTAGCCCTAAACCTATTCCTTACCCTGAGCAAAACCTTAAACCTAATGGTAACCCTAGACCTATCCCTAATCCTTAGGCTAACCATATCCTAACCCTACTAATAGTCCTAACCCTAGATCTAATTCTAGCTCTAATGCTATCCCAAACCCTAACCCTAACCCTGACCCTCATTCTGACCATAACATATACCCTAGGGCTAAACCTGACCCTAACCATAAACCAAACCCTAACACTAGCCCTACTTATAACCTTATGCCTAAACCTAACCATACCACTAGCTCTAGACCTAAACCTAATCCTAAATCTAGCATGAACTCTAGATCTAGACCTAAACAAATTCTAGCCCTAGCCCTAATAAAAACCTTTACCTCACCCAAACACTAACTCAAACCCTAGACTTAAACCTAGTCCTAATTCTGGCTGTAACCCTAACTTTAACTCAAACACTGACCCTGACTTTAACACTAAACCTACCTCTAAACCTGAAACTAACCAAAACATAAACCTAATTCTAGACCCAGCCATAACCTTAAACCTAAAACTAGCCCTAATCATAACCCTAGATCTTACATTACCCATAGCCCTAACCCTACGCCTAAACTTAATACTAAACATAGAGCTAATTTTAGGCCTAAACCTAGCCTTAAGCATAACCCTAACACTAACACTAGCCCTATACTTAACCCTAGCCCTTGCCTTAGTCCTAAGATAGTCAAAGCCTAACCTTTACCCTAAACATAAACCTAGACTTATCCCTAATACTCACCCTAAAGCTAGCCCAAATCCTAAACTTAACATATCCCTAAACCTAGCTCTAAACCTACTCATTACCCTAACCCTAAACCTAAACTTATTGACAATCCTGGCCAGAAACCTTATGTTAACCCTAACCCTAACTGGAAAACTAACCAGAGACATAACCCTAAAATTAACATTCAGCATAGCCCTAACTCTAGATCAAACCATAAACCTAACCATAAACCTAAACATAAACATAGCTCTACTCCTAAAACTATCACTAATTCTAACTCTAAACCAAATCTAAACCTAAACTAACCCTTTCCTTTACCTTAACCCTAACCCTAACGTTAATGATAACCCTAGCCCTAACTCTAACACTAATCTTAAACCTACCGTAATCCTATCCCTAGACCTAACTCTAAACCTAGACCTAACCCTAGCTCAAAACCTAACCTTTATGCTAAACATAACTCTAAACCTAAACCTAACCCTAATTTAACACTAACTCTAACCCTAACTCAAGGCATATTCCTAACCATAACACTAGTACTAATCTAATCTCTAACCCTATCACCCTAACCATAACCCTTAACCGAATACTAACCCTAAGCCTAAAATAAACCTATCACTAATGCAAACTGTATCAATTACCCTAAACCAAACCTGAACCTTAAACCAAACCCTAACTATACCCTAACCCTAACCCTAATGCTAATTTGAGCCATAAACCTAAATCCTTACCTACGCCAAATCCTTATCCTAATAATTCCCTGAGCTCTAAACCTGACCCTTACCCTAAACCTAACCCTTACACTAGACGTAGCCATAAGCTAACCCTAAAACTATCTTTAACCATAACCTTAGACCTCATATTACCCCTAGCACTAATCCTAGCCCTGAATATAAAACAAACACTAGCCCTCATCCTAGCCCTAAACTTTGGCTTAATCATAACCCTAACCTCAACCCGAAACCTAACTGTAACTCTAACCCTCACTCTACGTCTAAACCTAGCTTTTAAAGCCATTCTTTATCCTAAACTTAAACCTAACCCTATCCTTAATGCTAGGCCTAAGCTGAACAATAACCCTATCTCTAATCCTAGCACTAATTACCCCAATGAAAACCCTAAATCTAATTTTAGCCCTATCACTAACTCTAAATCTTTCACTAGCCCTATCCCTAGTTCTAACCCTATCCCTTACCATAACTCTAACTCTGGCCCTAACCCTTGCCCTATCATTAATTCTAGCCTAATCCTAGATCTAAACCAAACTATAAATATAACCCTAACCCTAAGTCTAAGCCTAAAACTAATACTAGCCATAACCCTAAAAATAATTGTAAAACTAGCCCTAACCCTAATCCTAGGACTAAAACAAAACCGAGCAATAGACCTAACCCTAAACCTTAACTTAAACCAAACCCGAAACTACTATAAGAACTAATCCTAGCCCTAATTGAGTCCTAACCATAAGCTTAAATCTAGCCCTGACCCTGATTCACATCCTAACATTCACCCTAGATCTAAACATGACGCTAACCTTAAACCAAACCCTAACGGTAAACCTAGCCCTAATTCAAGTCCTAACTCAAACCCTAAAGCTAACCCTGACACTGACTCTTATCCTAAAAATAACTCTGTCTCTAAATATCACCCTAACCATTAATCTCACACTAACACTAGAACTACCCCAACCCTAACTCTAAAGCTAACCCTAATTGTAACCCTGGTTCTTACTTTACCTTTTGCCCTAACCATAGCCCTAACACTAACACAAAAACTAGCCATAATGGGAACCCTAAACCTAGCTTTAACCCTAAACCTAACCCTACCCCTAACCCTAACACTAGGTTTAACCCTATCCCTAAACCTAAGAAAAACCCTAACACTAATGGTATCCCTAGACCTATCCCTAATCCTCAGGATAATGAAAACTCTTGCCATATTTATAGTCCTAACACTAGCCCTCATTCTAGCTCAAACCTTATCCCAAACCTTAACCATAACCTTGACCCTTATTGTGACCATAACCTTGACCCTTATTGTGACCATAACACTAACCTAGGTCTAAACCTGACTCTAACGCTAGACCAAACCATAACACTAGCCCTACCAGTAAACTTATACCTAAACCAGACCCTATCACAAGCTATAGGCCTAAACCTAATCCTAAATCTAGACTTAACTCTAGCTCTAGATCTACTCAAAATCCTAACCTTAGCCCTAACAATAACCCTTAACTTAACACAATGACTAACCCTCCCCTAGATATAAACCTAGTCTCAATTCTGGCTTTAAACTTAACTCTAACTCTAAACTGAACACTGACCCTGCCTTTAATACTAAATGTATCTCTAAACCTTACCCTAACCAAAACCTAAACCTAACACTAGACATAGCCACAACCCTAACCCTACAACTAGCCCTAATCATAATCCTAGCTCTTACATTACCCATAGCTCTAACTCTATGCCTTAAACTAACACAAAACCTAGAGTGAATTCTAGGCGTAAATCTATCCCTAAGTGAAACCCCAACCCTAACCCTAGCCGTAACCCTAACCCTAAACCTAACCCTAGCCTTAGTCTCAAACTTTACTCAAAGCCTAATCCTACTATAAATATAAACTTACACCTACAACTTACTCTAAACCCTAACCCTAGCCATAACCCTAAACTTAACCCTAGCCCTAAACCTAGCTCTAAACCTACACCTTACCTAACCCTACACCTAACTGTATTGATAACCCTAGCCTAACCCTAAATGTAACCCTTACCCTAACCAGAAAACTATCAATAGACCTAACCCTAAAAGTAACACTCGCCATAGCCCTAAACTTAGCTCAAAACCTTACCCGTACAATAAACCTAAACATAACTGTAGCCTTAACATTAATCTTAAAACTAAACCTAACCCTAAACCTAATCATAAACGTACATCTAACCATATCCATTACCCTAACCCTTGTCCTAACCCTAATGATAATCCTAGCCCTAAACATAACTCTAACACTACACCTACCATAATCCTGTCCCTAGACCTATGGCTGAAGCTAATCCTCGATCTAGCCCTAGCACTAACACTAGCTCAAACCCTAGCCGTTACCCTAAACATAACCGTAGACCAAACCCAAACCCCAATCCTAGACCTAAACCTAACTGTAACCATTGTACAAACTCTAGCTCTAACTCTAGCCATTACCCTAATCATAACACTAAACCTAATGCTAAACCTATCCCTAACCCTAACCCTAACCCTTACTCTATCCCTAGCCCTGATTCTAACCTGAAGCCTCAACCTAGCCCTAACACTTACTCAATCCCTGACCTTTACCCTTAACCTAACCATCAGAAAATGATAAGCCTAACCCTAACCCTAGCCCTAGCCCTAATCCTAATCTAAAAACTAGACTTAACCTTAGCTCTAACCCCATCAATTACCCTGGCCCTAACCATAAACATCACGATAACCTTAGACCTAACCCTAAACCTACTCTAACCTTAACTGTAAACCTAACCCTAGACCTAACCATAAACCTAAAACTTGCCATAGTCATAACCCTAGCTCAAAAACCTAACAATTATGCTAAACTTATCACTAACCCTAGTCCTAAATCTAAACCTAACCCTAACCCCCCTAACCTGACATCTAAACCTGTCCATATCCTTAACCCTAATGGTAACCCCAATCCTAATCCTAGACCTAATCCTAAGCCTAACCCTCATCCTTAGCACTAACTCTAGCTCAAACCCTATCCCATAACCTAAAACTAACCCTAGCCTTAACCCTAACCCTAACCCTAAATCTAGTCCTAATCCTAAACATAACCCTAGTTCTAACCCTAGCTCTAACCCTATCCATTACCCTTATGATAACCATAAACATAATGCTAACCCTAGGCCTAACCCTAACCCTATCCATTACCCTAAACCTAATCTGAGCCCTAAACCTAACCTGAAGCCTAAACCTATCCACTATCCTAACTCTAACTAAAACCTAATGCTAATTTGAGCCATAACCCTAAACCTCAACAAACCCAAACCCAAAACCTAACTCTGACTATTATAATACCCCAGCTCTCAGCTTGAACCTCACCCTAAACCTAACTCTGAAACTAAACCTAGCGAGAAATCTTACCCAGAAACTATTCCTAACATAACCCTAGACCTGATATTAGTCCTAGTCCTAATTCTTGCCATAAACCTAACACAAACCCTAGCCCTCATCCTAGCCCTATAACTAGCCTTGATCCTAACCCAAACCCTAACTCTATCCCTATCCCTAATTCTATCCCTCGCCCTAGTTGTGAACCTTGCTATAACCCCATCCCTTCCCCCAAATCTAACCCTAACTCTAACTCTAGACATAACCCTTACACTAATCCTAGACCTGATCCTAGCCCTAATTTAGCCCTAACCCTACCACTAGCACTAAGATTAATTCTAACTCTCACCCTAGCCCTATTCCTAGATCTAACCCTATTCCTTACAATAACCCTAACCACTTGCCTTAACCTTAGCCCCAATACTAGCCCTAGGCCTAACAATAGAACTAACCATAACTCTAAGTCCAGCCTTAACCCTAAGCCTAAACCTCACACTAACACTAGCCCTAACACTAGCACTAATCCTAAAATTAGCCCTAATCTAGTTCAAGCCCTAAAACAATACCAAGCAATAGCCCTAACCCTAACCCTTCACCAAAACCAAAACATAACCCTACACCTAGCCCTAAAATCAGCCCTAATTCCAGTCTTAACCTAACCCTAAAAGGAACCTTGAGCCTGACTCTGACCTTACTCTAACCCTAGCTCTAACATCACCCTAAAAGTATATGTAACGCTAAAACTAGAACTAGCCCTAACAGTAACCCTAAAAGTAGCCCTAATCATAACTCTAGTTTTTACATTAGCCTTAGCCCTAATACTAGCACTAACCTAACCCAAAACCTACCCCTAAATTGAGCCCTACACCTCGTTTTAACCCTAACCCTAACACTAACCCTAATCATTACCCTAAACCTAACCCTAACCCTAAAACTGGCCCTAACCTAAACCTAAACCTAGACTTAATCCTAACCATAATCCTAGCCCTAACTCTAGCTCTAATCTTATCCATTACCCTAAACATAACCCTAATCCTAATGCTAAACCTAGCCCTAAAATTAACCTTAATCCTAAACCTAGACCTGACACTAACCTTAACCGTCATGCTAGCCCTAACCATAGCTCAAACACTAACACTTACTCTAAACATAACCCTAACACTAACCCTAGACCTAACCCTAACCCTAACCCTAGCCCTAATCCTAACTATAACCCTAGCCCTAACCTATCCATTACCAAAAACACAAGCCTAACCCAAACATAGCTCTAAATATAGTTCTAACCCCACTCATTACCCAAACCCTAACTATACATGTCATGATAACACTAGCCTTAACCCTAAAACTAGTCTAACGCTAACTGTAAACTTAACCCTTGTCCTATCTCTAAACCTACACTAACCCTAAATGTAAACCTAACCCTAGACCCAACCGTAAACATTACCCTTGCCGTACTCCTAATCCTAGCTCAAATCATAAGAGTTATGCTAAACCTAACACTAACCCTAGTCCTAAACATAAATCTAACCCTATCCATTTAGGCCTAACCCTAAACCTATCGCTAACACTAACCTTATTCTTACCTAGACCTAACCTGAACACTAAACCTAACCTTATCAATTACTCTAACCTTAACCCTAACCCTATTGCTAATTCGAGCCCTAAAACTAAACCAAAACTTAACCCAAACTCTGAACAAGACACTGACTCTAATAACACATCTAGCTCTAAACCTGATCCTTACCCGAAACATAACCCCTAAACTAGACCTAGCCATAAAAGTAACACTAACAGTATCCCTAACCGTATCCCTAGACTTGACATTAGCACTCTACCTAATTCTTGCCTTAAACCTAACACAAAGCAGAGCCCTCATCCTAGCCCTAAACCTAGCCTTAACCCTAACCCTAGCCCAAACCCTAATTTTGACCCTCGCCCTTGTTCTGAACCTAGGTAAAAACACATCCTTTCCCCTATCCCTAACCCTAACACTATCACTAACACTAAACCTAGCCCTAACTCTAGGCCTAATTCTAACAATAACCATAGCTCAAATCCTAGCCCTAATTTATTGCTAACTGTAAACCTAACTCTAACCTTAGCCCTAAGACTAACCCTAACTGTAGCCCAAGACCTATTTCTAGTACCAACCTTATCTATTGCCTAACCCTAACACTAGGCCTAACCTTAGCCCTAAACCTCGTCATAGTGCTAAACCTATAACTAACCCTAACTCTAAATCTACCTAACTATAAACCTAAACCTCACCCTAACACTAGCCCGAAACCTAATTCTAATCATAAAACTAGCCCTCCCCCTAGCCAAAGCCCACAAACAAAACTGAGCTATAGCCCTAATCCTAACCCTTAACCTAAACCAAATCCTAATGCTACACCTCGTCCTAACCCTATCCCTACAACTAATACTGACCCTGACTCTGCCCCTAAAACTAACCCTACATTTAATATCACCCTAACCCTAAACCTAACCCAAACACTAGACCTAGCCCTAATCCTACCCTAAAACTCTAACTGTAAAGCTAGTTCTTACATTAGCCAGAGCCCTAACCCTAACACAAAACCTAGCACTAATCTGATCCTCAACTTTAGCTTTAACACTAACCCTAACCCTAACCCTAACACTAACCAAACCCTAGCTCTAAATATATACCTTACCCTAAGTCAAATTCTCATCCAAATGCTACCCTAGTTCTAACCCTAACCCTTAGCTTACCCCAAACCCTAACTCAATTACTAGTCCTAACCCTAGCCCTAATTCTGTCTCTAACCTTAACCTGAAGCCTAAGCCTAATCCTTCCCTTATTCTGACCCGAACACTAACAATAGGCCAAAGCCTGACCTTAACCCTAAACTGAACCCTAATACTAGCCCTCTAGTAAACCTATACCTAAAACTAACCATAACACTAGCACTAGACCTAAACTTAATCCTAAATATAGCTATAACTCTAGCCCTAGTCCTAAACAAAAACCTAGCCCTAGCCCTAAAATAACCATTAACCTAAAGCAAAGACTAACCCTAGCCGTAGACTTAAACCTAGTTCTAATTCTGACCCTAACCAAAACCCAATGCTAGCCCGAACAATGATGCATACACTAACACAAACTCTAGTTCTAAACCTTATCCTAACCAAAAACTTAAACCTAACTCTAGACATATGTATAACCCTAACACAAAAACTAGCCATAATCATTACCCTAGCTCTTACATTATCCATAGCCATAACACTAGCAATAAACCTCACACAAAACCTAGCCCTAATACAAGCCCTAAAACTAGACCTAAGCATAACCTTAACCCTAACCATAGAACAAACTCTAAACCTAATGCTTGCCCTAGATCAAACGCTAGCTCAAAATCTAACCCTTACTCTAAACATAACCCTAGCTCTAACCCTAACTCTAACCCTATCCCTCATCCTAACTGAAAACATAGCCCAAATCCTAGCTCTAACTTTATCCATTACTTTAGACATAACCTTAAATCTAATGCTAAACCTAACCCTAACCCTAATTGTAGCCCTGACTCTAACCATAACCCTCGCCCTAGTCCTAAACCTAACCCTACCTCAAACTCTAACATGTACACTAAAACTAACCCTAACACTAGCCCAAGTTGTAATCCAAACCCCAGCCCTAATCCTAACCTTGACCTAAGCCCTAACACTAGCATTAAACATATTCATTACTCTAAATATAAGCCTAAACCAAATACTAACCCTAGGCCTATCCCGAACCCTATCCTTAACACTAAACCTATATATTACTCTAAACCTAACCTAAACTGTAAACCTAACTTTATCCATTACTCTAACCCTAAACCTAATCCTAATGCTAATTTGAGCCCTAACCTTAAACCTTATCCAAAACTAATCCTTAACCCATACTCTGACCGTAATAATAACCCAGCTCTATACCTGACCCCTATGCTAAACCTAACCCTTACACTAGACCTAGGCATAAACCTATCTAACTCTATCCCTAACCATAACCCTAGACCTGATATTAGCCCTAGCCCTTATCCTAGCCCTAACACTAACACAAACACTAGACTTCATCCTAGCCCTAAACCTATACTTAATTCTAAACAAAACCCTCACCTATCCCTATCCCTAAATATAACCCTCGCCCTAGCACTGAACATAGCTATATAATCCCAACCCTTCCACTAAACCTAACCCTAACCTTAGCCCTAACCATACGTGTAACCCTAACACTAATCATAGCTCTAATCCTAGCTCTATTTGAACCCTAACCTTAACCCTACCCCTAAACCTAGCCATTGTTCTAACCCTAAATCTTAACCTAAACCAAACCCTAACCCATAACTAGACATAACCCGAGCTCTAATTCAAGTCTAGGCCTAAAACTAACCCTCACTCTGACTCATATCCAAACACAAACCCTAGCTCTAAATATCATCCTAACCCTAAAACTAATGCTAACACTAGACCTAGCCATAACACTAACCCTAAAACTAATCCTAATTGTAACCCTAGTTCTTACATTGGCCTTAGCCAAAACTTAGCACTAACTCTAACACAAAAATAGCCCTAATCCGTGCCCTAAAACTAGATTTAACACTAACCCTAACCCTAAATCTAGCCCTAATCCTAGCCCTAACCCTAGCTCTAATCCTATCCATCACCCCAAAACAATCCCTATTCACAATGCTAACTCTAGTCCTAATCCTAATCCTTAGCCAACCCCAAAAATAACCCTATCACTAGTCCTAACACTAGTCTCATTCTAGATCTAACCTTTACCTAAAACCTCACCCTAACCTTCACCCTTATTCTGACCCTAACACTAATTATAGGTCTATATTTTAACCTAAACCGAAACCGAAACATGAATCTAGCCCTATCCAGAAAAATTATACCTAAACCTAACCCTAACACTAGCCCTAGACAAAAACCTAATCCTAAATCTAGCTATTACTCTAGCCCTTGACCTAAACAAAAACATAGTTCTAGCCCTAACCATAACCCTTAACCTAAACCAAACACTAACCCTACCACTAGACCTAACCCTAGTCCTATTCTGGCTTTCACACTAATCCTAACTTTAACCTGAACACTGGCCCTGACACTAACATTAAACCTAGCTATAAACCTGACCCTAACCCAAAACCTAAACCTAACACTAGACCTAGCATTAATCCTAACCCCAAAACTAGCTCTAATCAGATCTCTAGATCTTACATAACACACAGCACTAACCCTAGGCCTAAATCTAACACAAAACTTAAATAACCCAAACCCTAATCAAGGCCTAAACCTACACTAAGCATAAGCCTCACCCTAACCCTAACCTCAGTCCTAACCCTAAACCTAACCCTCACCTTAGTCCTAACCCTAGCTCAAAGACTAACCCTTAGCCCAAACATAACCCTAGCACTATCCCTAACCATAACCCTAACCATAGCCATAATCCTAACCTTAACCCTAAACCTAACACTAGCTCTAACCCTAGGCATTAGCCTAACTCTAACCCTAATCCTAATAATAACCCTATCCCTAACCCTAACCGAAACCCTAAACAAACCATAATCTGATCCCTAGACGTAACCCTAAACCTACAACTTGCCATAGCCTTAACCCTACATCAAAACCTAAATTTTACCTTAAAACCAACAGTAAACCTAGCCCTAAAACTAAACTTAAATCTAAACCTAACCTTAACCATAAAGCTAACCTTACATCTAACCCAATCTATTACCCTAAACCTAATGCTGATCCTAATGAAAACCCTAGCCCTAACCCTATACCTAAACTGACCATAACACTAAGCCTAACCTTCGTCCTAGACCTAACCCTAGCACAAAACCTAACCTTTACCCTAAATCGAACTCTAACCCTACCCTAAGCTAGGGTTACTAGCCCTAACTCAAAACCTAACCTAACTCTAGCCCTAATCCTAACCTAACCCTAGCCCTAACCATAGCTCTAACCCTATATATTATCCTTATGATAACCCTAATCCTAATGCTAACCCTAGGCATAACTCTAACCCTTTTGCTAACCGTAAAGCTTTCCATTGCCCTAAACCTTCCCTGAAACCTAAACTTAACACAATCAATTGCCCTAACCCTAACACTAACCCTAATGCTCATTTTAGCCCTATCCCAAAACCTTAACCTAAAACAACCCTAACCCTGATCCTGACCCTAAAAATACATCTAGCTCTAAACCTGACCCTTTCCCTAAGCCTAAAACTTACACTAGACCTAGACACAAACATAACCCTAAATCTACCCAAAACTGTAACACTAGACCTGACATGAGCCCTAGCCCTAATTCTAGACCTAACCCTACAACTAATCCTAGCCCTCATCCTAGCCCTAAACTTAGCCTTAATCATAACCATAATCCTAACCCTAGTCCTAACCCAAATTCTAACCTCACCCTACCTCTAAACCTAGCTATAGCAAAATACCTTACCCTAAAATTAACTATAACCCTAGCCCTAATACTAGGTGTAAGCTGAATACTAGCCCTAGTCCTAATCCTAGCCCTAACTTAGCCCTATCCATAAAACTAACCAAAACCCTAGCCCTAAGACTAACTCTAACTCTCACAGTAGCCCTATCCCATCTTCTAACCCTATCCATTACCGTAATTCTAAACCTAGCCCTAAACATAGCCATAACTATTGCCAAATCCTTATTTTAGTCCTAACCCTAGATATAACCTTAACTCTAAATCTAACCCTAACCCTAAGCCTAAGCCTAACATTAACACTAGCCCTAGCCCTAATGCTAATCATAAAACTAGCCCTTAAACTAATCCTTGCAGTAAAACAAAACCGAGCAAGAGCCCTAACCCTAAACCTTAACTTAAACCAAAACTTAACACTACACCTAGACCTTATCCTAGCCCTAATTCGAGTCCTAATCTTAACTTTAATACTATCCCTAACTCTGACTCATATCCTAACACTCACCCTAGCTCTGAACACCACCCTAACTTTAAACCGAACCCTTACAGTAATCCTAGCCTTAATTCTAGTCCTAACTCTAACTCTAAAACTAAACCTGACCCTGACTATTAACCTAACACTAACACTAGCTCTATATTTTACCCTAACCTTAAACATAATCCTAAAACTAGAGGTTTAACCCCTAACCATAACCCTAAAACTAACCCTTAAAACCATAGTTCTTTTTTTTAATTGGTTGTTCAAAACATTACAAAGCTCATGACATATCATCTTTCATACATTTGATTCATGTGGGTTATGAACTCCAATTTTTACCCCAAATACAAATTGCAGATTCACATCAGTTACACATCCACGTTTTTACTTAATGCCTTATTAGTGACTGTTATATTCTGCTACCTTTCCTATCCCCTACTGTCCCCCCTCCCCTCCCGTCCCATCTTCTCTCTCTACCCCATCTGCTGTTATTCAATTTTCTCCCTTGTTGTTTTTTTTCCCACTTTCCTTTCCCCTCACAACCTCTTATATGTAATTTTGTGTAACAATGAGGGTCTCCTTCCATTTCCATGCAGTTTCCCTTCTCTCTCCCTTTCCCTCCCACCGCTCATCTCTGTTTAATATTAATCTTTTCCTCATGCTCTTCCTACCTTCTCTGTTCTTAGTTGCTCTCCTTATATCAAAGAAGACATTTGGTATTTTTTTAGGGATTAGCTAACTTCACTTAGCATAATCAGCTCTAATGCCATCCATTTCCCTGCAAATTCCATGATTTTGTCTTTTTTTAGTGCTGGGTAATACTCCATTGTGTATAAATGCCACATTTTTTATTCATTCATGTATAGAGGGTCATCTAGGTTGGTTCCACAGTCTAGCTATTGTGAATTGTGCTGCTATGAACATTGATGTGGCAGTATCCCTATAGTACACTCTTTTAAGGTCTTCAGGGAATAGTCCTAGAAGGGCGATAGCTGGGTCAAATGGTGGTTCCATTCCCAGCTTTCCCAGGAATCTACATACTGCTTTCCAAATTGGCCACACCAATTTGCAGTCCCACCAGCAATGTACAAGGGTACCCTTTTCCCCACATCCTCGCCAGCACTTGTTGTTGTTTGACTTCATAATGGCTGCCAATCTTACTGGAGTGAGATGGTATCTTAGGGTGGTTTTGATTTGCATTTCTCTAACTGCTAGAGATGGTGAGCATTTTTTCATGTACTTGTTGATTGATTGTATGTCCTCCTCTGAGAAGTGTCTGTTCAGGTCCTTGGCCCATTTGTTGATTGGGTTATTTGTTATCTTGTTGTTTAATTTTTTGTGTTCTTTCTATAATCTGGATATTAGGGCTCTATCTGAAGTGTGAGGAGTAAAAATTTGTTCCCAGGATGTAGGCTCCCTATTTACCTCTCTTATTGTTTCTCTTGCTGAGAAAAAAAAAAAAAAAAAAAAACTTTTTAGTTTAAGTAAGTCCCATTTGTTTATTCTTGTTATTAACTCTTGAGCTATGGGTGTCCTATTAAGGAATTTGGAGCCCGACCCCACAATATGTAGATCGGAGCCAACTTTTTCTTCTATCAGATGCAGAGTCTCTGATTTGATATCAAGCTCTTTGATCCATTTTGAGTTAACTTTTGTGCATGGCGAGAGAAAGGGGTTCAGCTTCATTCTATTGCATATGGATTTCCAGTTTTCCCAGCACCATTTGTTGAAGATGCTATCCTTCCTCCATTGCATGCTTTTAGCCACTTTATCAAATATAAGAAAGTTGTAATTTTGTGGATTAGTCTCTGTGTCCTCTATTCTGTACCATTGGTCCACCCGCCTGTTTCAGTACCAGTACCATCCTGTTTTTGTTACTATTGCTCTGTAGTACAGTTTGAAATCTGGTATCGCTATACCTCCAGATTCACACTTCCTGCTTAGAATTGCTTTTGCTATTCTGGGTCTTTTGTTTTTCCATATGAATTTCATGATTGCTTTATCTATTTCTACAACAAATGCCATTGGGATTTTGTTGGGCATTGCATTAAACCTGTAGGGAACTTTGGGTAATATCACCATTTTGATGATGTTATTTCTGCCTATCCATGAACAGGGTATATTTTTCCATCTTTTAAGATCTTCTTCTATTTCTCTCTTTAAGGTTCCGTAGTTTTCATTGTATAAATCTTTCACCTCTTTTGTTAGGTTGATTCCCAAGCATTTTATTTACTTATTTATTTATTTTTTGAGGATATTGTGAATGGGGTGGTTGTCCTCATTTCCATTTCAGAAATTTGTCACTGATATACAGGAATGCCTTTGACTTATGTGTGTTGATTTTATATCCTGCCACTTTGCTGAATTCATTTATTAGTTCTAGTAGTTTTTTTGTAGACCCTTTTGGATCTTCTAGGTATAGAATCATGTCTTCTGCAAATAGTGTTAATTTAAGTTCTTCTTTTTCTATTTTTATGCCTTTAATTTCTTTTGTCTGTCTAATTGCTCTGGCAAGTATTTCAAGAACTAAATTGAATAGAAGTGGTGAGAGAGGGCATCCCTGTCTTGTTCCAGATTTTAGAGGGAATGCCTTCAGTTTCTCTCCATTTAGAATGATGCTAGCCTGAGGCTTAGCATATATAGCTTTTACAATGTTGAGGTAAGTTCCTGTTATCCCTAGTTTTTCTAGAGTTTTGAACATAAAGGGATGCTGTACTTTGTCGAATGCTTTTTTTTTTTGCATTTATCAAGATGATCATATGGTTCTTATTTTTCAGTCTATTGATGTGGTGAATAACATTTATTTATTTCCGTATATTGAACCAGCCTTGCATCCCAGGGATAAATCCTACTTGATCATGGTGCACAATTTTTTTTGATATGCTTTTGTATTCGATTCACCAGGATTTTATTGAGAATTTTTGCATCTAAGTTCATTAGAGATATTGGTCTGTAGTTTTCTTTCTTTAAGTGTCTTTGTCTGGTTTCAGGATCAGGGTGATGTTGGCCTCATAGAATGAATTTGGAAGAGTTCCTTCTTTTTCTATTCCTGGAAATCGCTTGAAAAGTATTGGTATTAATTCTTCTTTGAAGGTTTTTTAAAACTCCGCTGTATACCCATCAGGTCCTGGGCTTTTCTTGGTTGGTAGTTTTTGATGGCTTCTTCTATTTCCTCCTTTGTTATTGGTCTGTTTAAATTGTGTGTGTCTTCCTGACTCAATCTGGGCAGATCATATGACTTCAGAAATTTATTGATACCTTCACTATCTTCTATTTTATTGGAATATAGGGTTTCAGAATACTTTCTAATTATCTTCTCTATTTCTGTAGTGTCCGTTGTGATATTGCCTTTTTCATCCCATATGTTAGTAATTTGAGTTCTCTCTCTTCTTCTCTTCATTAGCATAGCTAAGGGTCTGTCGATCTTAATATTTTTTTGAAGAACCAACTTTTAGTTTTATCAATTTTTTCAATGGTTTTTTTTTTGTTGTTTGTTTCAATTTTATTGATTTCTGCTCTGATTTTAATTATTTCTTGTCTTCTACTACATTTGCTGTTGTTTCGTTCTTCCTTTTCTAGGGTTTTGAGATGAAGTGTGAGTTCATTTATTTGTTTTTTCTTTCTTTTTTTTTTTTTTTTGAGGAATGAACTCCAGGAAATGAATTTCCCTCTTAAAACTGCTTCCATTGTGTCCCATAGATTCTGATATGTTGTGTCTGTATTATCTCTAAGAATTTTTTTGATTTCCTCCTTTATATATTCTGTAACCTTTTGATCATTCAGTAACATATTATTCATTTTTCAGGTGATGCAGGGTTTTTCCTTCCTTCTTTTATCATCGATTTCCAGTTTCACTCCATTATGATCAGATAAGATCCTGGCATTATCTCCACACCTTTATATTTACTAAGAGTTGCCCTATGGCATAATATATGGTCTATCTTTGAGTAGGATCCATGTGCTGATGAGAAGAACGTGTATCCACTTGATGATGGTTGATATATTCTATACATGTCGGTTAAGTCTAGGTTATTGATTGTGTTTTTGAGTTCTATAGTTTCTTTATTCAGCTTTTGTCTGGAGGATCAGTCTAATAGAGAGAGCGGTGTGTTGAAGTCACCCATAATTATTGTGTTGTGGTCTATTTGACTCTTGAACTTGAGGAGAGTTTGTTTTATGAACGTTGTAGCACCATTGTTTGGTGCATACATATTGATAATTGTTATGTCTTGTTGGTGAATGGTTCCTTTTAACAGTATATAGTGTCCTTCTTTATCCCTTTTGATTTACTTAGGTTTGAAGTTGATTTTATTCGATGAGTATGGCCACTCCTGCTTGCTTCCAAGGGCCATGTGAGTGGTATGATTTTTCCCAACCTTTCACCTTCAGCCTGTGTATGTCTTTTCCTATGATATGAGTCTCCAGAAGGCAGCATATTGTTGGATATATTTTTTTTTAATCCAGGTTACTAGCCTATGTCTCTTGATTGGTGAATTTAAGCCATTAACATTTAGGGTTACTATTGAAATATGGTTTGTACTTCCAGTCATGTTTTTTTTTATTTATTTATTTTAATTTGGCTAGTTTTTCCTCTTTGGTTATTTTTCCCCCTTAACTGAGATACCTCCCACTGTTAGTTTTGGGTGCTATTTTTCAATTCCTCTTCTTGTAGTATTTTTCTCAAAATGCCTTGCAGTGCTGGTTTTCTGGCTGCAAATTCTTTTAACTTTTGTTTATTGTGAAATATTTTAATTTCTTTGTCAAATCTGAAGCGAATTTTGCTGGATACAGTATTCTTGGTTGGAATCCATTATTTTTCAGAGTTTGAAATACGTTGTTCCAGGATCTTCTTGGTTTCAAAGTCTGTGATGAAAAATCAGCTGTTAACCTAATTGGTTTACCCCTGAATGTAATCTGCCTTCTTTCTCTCATAGCTTTTAATATTCTCTCCTTGTTCTGTATGTTGAATATCTTCATAATTATGTGTCTTGGAGTTGGTCTATTATGGTTTTGAATGTTTGGGGTCCTGTAGGCTTCCAGGATTTGGCAATCCATTCCATCTTTCATATCTGGGAAGTTTTCTAAGATCATTTCATTCAACAGATTGTTCTGAACCTATATACCTTCTTCTATCCCAATGACTCTTAAGTTTGGTTTTTTTATGACATCCCATATCTCTTGTATGGATTTCTCATGATTTTTTAACATCTTTTCTGCATTGACTATATTCTTTTCGAGTTGATATACTTTGTCGTCATTATCTGATGTTCTGACTTCTATTTGATCTAGACTATTTGTAACATTCTCGTTTGAGTTTTTAATTTGGTTTATGGTTCCCTGCATTTCTACAATTACTGTATGATTTTTTTTAAATCTCTATCTCCTGGTAGAGTTCCTTCTTTGCAATTTGAATTTGCTTATGCAATTCGTTTTCAAAGTATTCTTTCATTGTTTCGACTTGCTGTCTCATGATTTCTCTACGATTCCATTCCATCTGAGTCAGGTATGCCTTGAGTTCTTTCTCTGTCCAATTTTCTGATGCCTCTAGGTTCTCCTGTAGATTTATGTTGTCCTGCATTGTTTTTATTCCTTTTTTCCCTTGTTTTTTCATGTTGTTCATGTTAATTTCCAACTCTGTTTAACTTCTGTGTTTCTGTTTTCTCCTATAAAATTGTTTTGGTTTTGTATATCTCTGTGGTCTCTCCTTTGTGGTGGGAGACTATTCCTAAAAATGTTGGGGTTTATTGTACTTTAAAGCTAATTCATTCAATTCATACAAGGCTTCTGGTTTCTATATACATATAGTAATTTGTTGTTTGGTCTTAGAACTTTAAGTTTAGGTTAGGTGCTATGATGTTTTGAGGGTTAGTATGCCTTGGCTACTTTGGAAGATTGCTCTACTGAACAGGGATATTAAAAGGTGAGTGATCAGGGTGTTTGGTAATAGCTAGGTATCTAGGAGCCCTAGAGAAAGCCTCAAAACATTTACGTATTTGAATTTAGACAATTACACATAATGGAAGACGTAATGCTTGGGATGAAAGTTGGGGGGTAGGGGAAGGAAGGTGCTCTTAAAAAGAAAGAAGGAGAGAGAGATAGATAGAGTAGAGGAGAATGGAAAGAACAATAAAACTTGAAAAGGGAAAGAAAGAAAGATGGAAAAGTGAAGAAAAATAAAATAAAAAGTAAAAATATGAGGTCTTAGAGATCCATTTTCTTCTCTTCCAGTAGGCGGAGCTTCTGCCCTCTTTGTGCTGACAGCAATCCTTGTAAGGCGGCTCCGGGAAGTCTCTCAATCCTGTTAGTCCAGAACCGTTTCATTTCTCCGGCCCCTCCCCCACTTCCTCCTGCCAGCCAGCCAGGTCCTGCTCACCAGAGGCAGTTCCCCAAGGATCTGGTTGCACTTGCAGTGCCACCACGTGCCCTATTTCCCAAATGATTGAGCACTCTCTCTGTCATTCATCTAAGCCCCTATGCTGTGGAGCAGTGATCTGGGAACAAACAGTTTAATTTTTCCAGACCCCTTTGGTGGGCATGCCCTTGGAAACTGGGGGCTAAGACCTTGGGTGTCACCGCTGGTGGTAAGGAGAGTTAGGGATCGAGAATCCCCTCTGCTTCCCTTGGCCCCTACAGTCATATCCACTCTGCTGGTGGTAGGAGAGGGTTGGGAGTGCCCTCTGCTTCCCTCCGCCCCTACCATCACGCCCACTCCGTTGGCGGTCGGGGGAGTTGGGGTGGGGAGTCTTTTCTGCTTCCCTCTGCCCCTACAGTCACGCCCACGTCACTGGCGGTAGGGGGAGTTGGGGGTCGGGAGTCCCTTGGCCCCTACCGCCACACCCACAGAGAAATTTTTGAGATTTCCCAGCTGTTTGTACCTGGTGGGGTGGGAGTCACACACCTGATAAAGTGGATTCCCCTGGGAAGAAATCTCGTCGTCCAAACTCTGGTGACATCACATTTCTGCTATGGCGGGACCCAGGCTCCTTGCCGGAGTGTCCAAAGGAAGGGGTGGGACTGGCATGTCTCTGGTCTGACCCAATCTTGGTTGGTTTTGGTTCCCGGTTCACTGTTTCATGAAGGCTTCATTAGAGTCCCTTCGTGTCTGCTGAACAGAGCTCGGAGGTCGGTTGCTGAGCCGCGTGGGCGGCGGCCATTTGCTGAGCTGGGGCAAAACCATAGTTCTTACATTAGTCATTGCTCTAACCCTAGCCATAACCCTAACACAAAAGTAGCCCTAATCTGAGCCCTAAAACCTAGCTTTAAACTTAACCCTAGCCCTAACCCTAGCTCTAACCCTATCCCTTACCCTATGCCAAACCCTAAACCTAATGCTAATAATAATCCTAATTCTATTCCTCAACCTAACCCAAACCTTAACCCTATTAGTTGTCCTAACCCTAGCCCTCATTCTAGCTCTAACCATAACCCAAACCATAACCCTAACTCTGACCCTTATTCTGACCCTAACACTAATCATAGGTCTAAACCTGAACCTAACCCTAAACCGAACCCTAACATTAGCCTTACTGATAACCTTATACTTAAACCTAACCCTAACAGTAGACCTAGACCTAAACCTTATTCTAATCTATCCTTAACTCTAGCCCTAGAACTAAAGAGAAACTTAGCTCTAGCCCTAGTAATTACACTTAGCCTAAATCCAAAAACTAACGCTTCCACTAGTCTTAACCCTAGTCCTAATTCTGGCTTTCCCATTAACCATAACCCTAAACTGAACACTGACCCTGACACTAACACTAACCCTATCTCTAAACATCACCCTTACCCTAAACCTAACCCTAAAACTATACTTAGCTCTAACTTTATCCCTAAAACTAGCCCTAGTCATAACAAAGTTCTTACATTTGCCATAGCCCTAACCTATTGCAATACCTAGCCCTAACCCAATCCCTACCCTAGTTTTAACATAAAGCTAACCATAACCCTAACCTTAGCCCTAACCCTAAACCTAGTCCTAACCCTAGACCTAATCCTAAGCATAACACTAGCCCTACCACATTACCCTAATGATAACCCTAACCCTTATGCTAACCCTAGACTGAACCCTAATCTTATACTTTACCTTAACCCTATCCATTACCCTACACTTAACCTGAACTCTAAACCTAAAACTATCATTAACCTATCCCTAACTGCAATGATAACTCGAGCCTTAACCTAAACCTTAATCTAATAAAAACCATATCCTGACCCTTACCCCAATAATACCCATAGCTCTAAACCTGACCCTAACAAGAAACCTAACCCTTAAAATAGAACTAGCTATAAACCTAACCCTAAAACTCTCCCTAACTGTAACCCTAGACCTGACATTAGCCCTCACTCTAATCCTAGTCATAATCCAAACACAAACCTTAGCCGACATTCTAGATATAAACTTTGTCTTAATCATAAATGTAACCATAACCAAAACCTAATTCTAATCCTCACCCAAGTGCTAAAAGTAGCTGTAATCCCATCCCTTAATGTAAACCTAACCCTAACCCTAACTCTAACACTAACTCAAGCCCTCAACCTAGACCTAACCCTAACAATAACCCTAGCCCTCAACCTACGCCTAACCCTAACACTAAACCTATTCTTAGTCCCAGCCCTAATTTAGCCCTACCCCTAACCCAACTCTAACCCTAGCCCTACGACTAACTCAAACTTTCACCTTGGCCTTATACCTAGTTCTAACCCTATCCCTTACCATCACCCTATATCTATCCCTAAACTTAGACCTAATCCTAGCCCTATCCTTACCCCTAGCTCAAAGCCTAGATCTAAACCTAACTCTAAATCAAACCCTAAACCTAAGACTAAACCTCACACTAACACTAGCCCTAATTCTAAAACTAGCCCTAACTCTACCCTAGTCATGAAACAAAACCAAATCAGAACCATAACCCTACACCTAGCCCTAATCCTATCTCTATTTCTAGTCCTAATCCTAACCTGAAAACTAATCTGGACTCTAAGTCTGATCCTAACATTAAACCTAGCTCTAAACATCATCAGAACTGTAAATTTAACCCTAACACTAGACATAGCCTATTCCTGGCCCTATCACTAGCTCTAATCATAACGCTACTTTGTACATTAGCCGTAGCCTTAAACTTAGCCCTAACCTAACACAAAACCTAGCCTCAATCCAAGTCCTAAACCTAGTTTTTTAATATGTATTTTTTAGTTTTCGGTGGACACATCATCTTTATTTTATTGGTATATGGTGCTGAGTATCGAACACAGCGCGCTGCTCATGCCAGGTGAGCACGCTACTTCTTGAGCCACATCCTCAGCCACTAAACCTAGCTTTCACCCTAAACATAAATCTAGCCCTAACCCAAAAAAGTGCTAATCCTATACATAACCCTACCCTAATCTTAGGTCTAACCCTATCCATTACCCTAATGATAACTCATGATGCTAAACCTAGGCCTAACCATAACCCTATTCATTACGCTAAACCACACCAAAACCCTAACCTAACACAAACAAAAGCCCTAAACCTATACATAAACCTACCCCTAATCTTAGGTCTAAACCTATCCATTACCCTAATGATAATACTTATGCTATCCCTAGGCCTAAACATAACCCTATCCATTACACTAAACCACACCTAAACCCTAAACCTAACAATTTCATTACCTTAACCCAAATCCCTAATGTTAATTCAGGCCCTAAACATAAACCCTAACCTTACCCAAACCCTCACCTTTATCCTGACCCTAATAATAACCCTAGTTCTAAATCTGACCCTTGATATACACCTAACCTAACACTAAACCTATTCCTAACTGTAACCCTAGACCTAACTTTAGCCTTAGCCCTAATACTAGCCCTAACCCTAACACAAACATTATCCATCATCCTGGCCGTAAACCTAGCTTTAATCATAACCCTAAACCTAAGCCTAGCCCTAACCCTAATACTAACACTTGCCCTAGCCCTCAAACTAGCTATAACCCAATACCTTACTCTAAATGTAATCCTAACTCCAACCCTAACCGAAGGCCTAAACCTAACACTAACATTACCCTAATTTAGCCCTATCCCTAAACCTAACCCTAATTCTAGCTCCAAGATAACTCTAACTCTCATTCTAGACTTATCACTAGTTCTAACCCTATCCCTTATCATAATCCTAAACCTAACCCAAAAGTTAGTCCTAACCCTTGCCCTACCCTTAGTCCTAGCCCTAATCATAGATCAAAAACTAACTCAAAATTTAATCCTAACCCGAAGCCTAAACCTAACCATTATAAATACATTTATATTTAGACTCTATGTCTACAGATGTTGGCTTCAATTATTATTTAGAATATAGTCATTAGTTTTATAAAAGGCATACCATTTCTGGTGGTGTATAGAGAACTGAGGGTCAGGGGTAGGATGCTATGTTAAGGGGGAAAGGAATGAGGGTATGTGATTAATCTAACTTAGCAACTTTGGAGGAGAACTCTAATGAAAAGGCAGGGGGAATTTATGGAAGAATGTATAAATTCAAACTCCTTATCTGTATTCATATAATTACTCTATGTATAAATAGTAAAAGTTAGGCAGCTGAAAGTGGGATAGAGGGAGAAAGAAAAAAAGAAGAAAAATAACAAGGAAAGAAAGAAAGAGAGGGAGAAAGAAAATAAGAGCAAATAAAGAGGTGGTGAGGTGGGGCCTATGCAATTCCTCTAAATTATACAATTCTAGTGATTCAGTTCTGAAAGTCCAATTTCACGGAGAGTTCTTGGTTTCACATATGTTGAGGTTGTGAGGACCAGAGGGGGAAGGGTAGAGGAGAATGGATGAGAAGAGCAAGAAAAGAAAAGTAAGAATTAAAAAAAAGGCTCTCAGAACTCTTTTTTCTTTTCTTGCATTAGGTGGAGTTTTGTATTCCTAGCTTGAGTCTCTGATCTCAGGGTGGTGGAGGTAGCCAGGGTGAGAGGGCTTGAGCTTCTACCTGGAACCTCCCTATTCTTGGTCTCTGAATTGGAAACCAGATGCCTGTACAGTTGCTGTTCCTCATTCATAGCTATACCCCCCAAAAGCTTGTGTGAATAATCTTGAGTTATCACAGCTGGAGGTAGGGGAGTTGGAAACCTGGTACCTGATAAACTGCAGAACCCAGCTGGTAGCTATGGTCAGTGATACATGGCGAGTTAGGTAAGAGTTACCTTTGTTTTTCAAATTTCTATGATACTGTGCAGGATTCAACTTTTTTTTTTTTTTAATTTTGACTATACTCCAAAAGATTGGGCCTCCTACTTAAAAAAGTTTGCTTTCAGGAACAGTTTCAATTTTCCTATTTCTCTACTTTTTTATATGTAGGGGTAAATGAAATAAAGCTGGAAATCAAACAGGGTTTTGGCTAGCTGCACAACACACTCCATGAATTTTCAGTGAGCATAATCTGGTGTTTTCCATGGAAGTAGCCCTAAGATGAAGTAAAAAGTAGCAGCTTTATCTCTGGGTGCATTAGGAGCAAGGAGAAAACCCATGTAATGAAAGACTTCAAATGTTTTTTAGATGGATTAATTTAATTCTGTTCAGGATTCATCCTTGACCTAGCCTTAGTAGGCTCCCCAAGTTTGTGCCTTCTAGGGTCAATGGTTCAGTGTCAGGAACATTTTGAATTTTTAGGTTTCACTTACTTAGGGCCTATAGGTGTGAATGCAATGGAGCTGGAAATCAAACAGTGTTGTTGCTAGCTGCATGAAACTTCACACACGCAATCAGCCCTCTGTGGGCACTCTTTGGTTTTTCTTTGTGAAAGTACCTTAAGCTGAAGCATGAAAAACAATTTATCCATGAGCCCTTTAAGGAAAAAAAAAAAAAAAAAAACAGAAAAATATGAATATACAAAATACCTCCCCCAATTTTCATCAAATTTCTTTGATACTGCACATGATTCATCTGTTAAGTTGTCCCTCTAGGCTCCCCACGTTTGGGACTTCTATGATCATAGGTACTCTAAACAGGTTAGAATTAGTTTAGGGTGGGGTTAGATCTAGTGTTAGAGTGAGTTTTGTTTAAATTCATTTGATACTTGGCATAATTTGTCTTTTACCTAGTCTTACTATTTTCCCCAGGTTTGGACCTCATCCCTTCAATGGTTTGGTGTCAGGAACAGTTTGTATTTTAAGGTTTCCTTCATTTTGACCTATACGGGTAAATGGAAATGAAAGTTGAACTGAAACAGGGTTGGTGCTCGCTGCTTAAAACTGCACACACTCAATCAGTACTATGTGGGCACTCTGGTTTCTTCCTTGTGAACGTTTCCCAAAGCTGAAGCATGCAAAAACATCTTTATCCAAAAGTACTGTTGGAGATAATAGGGAAATATACATGTACTGAACTACCTCCCCAAATTATTTGGTCAGATTTCTTTGATACTCCCTAAACCTAACAGAAAAACTAGCCCTAATCTGAGTCCTAACCCTAGATGTAAACATAAACCTAAACCTAGCCCTAGTCCTAACCCTAACCCTAAACCTAGCCGTAACCCTAGCTCTAACTTTATCACTTACCCTGCTAACTCAGTCCTAACTGCTAACCTTAGTCCTAATCCTAATCCATAGCCTAATCAAAACCCTAACCCTATTACTAATGCTAACCCTAGCCCTCATTCTAGCTCTAACCCTAACTCAAATCATGACCCTAACACAAACCCTCAGTCTAAATCTGATCCTAACCTTAAACCAGACCCTAAAACTAGCTCTACCAGTAAACTTATACCTAAACCTAAGCCTAACACTAGCCCTAGACCTAAGCCTAATCCTCAATATAGCCATAATTCTAGACCTAGACCAAAAAAAAAAAAAAAAAAAAAACTGAGCCCTAGCCGTAACATAATCCTTAACCTAAAGCGAACACTAACCCTATCCCTAGACCTAAATCTAGTCCTAATTCTGGCTTTCACCCTAAACCTAACTCAACCTGAACACTGTCCTTAACACTAACACTAAACCTAGCTGTAAACCTGAACCTAACCCCAAACCTAAAACTAACACTAGACACAGCCATAACCCTAACCATAAAACTAGCTCTAATCAGAACCCTAGATCTTACATTACACATAGCCTTAACCCTGGGCCTCAACCTAACACAAAACCTGGCAATATTCTGAGACCTAATCCTACCCTAAAAATAACCATAATCCTAAATGTAGCCCTAACCCTAAACCTCGCCTTAGATATAACCCTAGTTCAAAGCCTAACCCTTAGCCTAAACAAAACCCTAGCCCTATTCGTAAACATAAACCTAACCCTAGCCCTAATCATAAACTTAATCCTAGTACTAACCCTAGCTCTAACCTAACATTACCCTAAAAATAACCCTAACCCTAAACTTAACAATAACCCTAGCCCTAAACCTAAACTATCCATAACCCTAATCTTAAACCTAACCCTCGACTTAACCCTAAACCTAACCCTTACCATAAACTTAACCCTAAACCATACCATAAATAAAACTAAACCTACCCCTGAACCTAAATTTAACCATAACCTAAACTTAACCCTAAACCTAATCTTACATCTAATCCCATACATTACGCTAAAACTAGCTCTCACCCTAATGAAAATCCTAGCTCTAACCACAATCCTAACCCTAATCATAACCATAACCCTAACCTAGAACTAACACTAAACCTAACAATTCCCCTAGCTCTAACTGTACCTGAAACCCTAACACTTAAACTAACCCTAACCATAGTCCTTGCCCTAATCATAACCCTAACTCTAGCCCTAACCCTAATATTAAACCTAGCCCTAATCCTAGCCCTAATATAGCCCTATTCCTAACCCTAACTCTTACCCTAGAATTGAGATTAACTATAATTCTCACACAAGACCTATCCCTATTTTAACCCTATACCTTACCGTAAACCTAACCCAAGCCACAACCCTATTCATAACACTTGCCCTAGCACTAATTCTAGATCAAAACCTATCTCTATAACTAACCCTAACCCTTACCATAACCCTAACCCAAACCCTAAACCTAGTCATAATCCTTAGCCCTAGCACTTACCTATCTCTAAAACTAACCCTAACCTAAGGCCTCAGCCTAACCCTTAAATTAGCTCTAACCCCAATGCTATTCCTAAAATTAGCCCTAACCCTAGCCCTAGCCCTAAAACAAAACTGAGCCATACCCCTAACACTAACCCTTACCCTACGCCAAACCCTAACCCTACACCAGCCCTAACCCTAGCCCTAATTTGAAACCTAACCCTAACCCAAAACCTAAACATGACCCTGATTCAAATCCAAAGACTAAACCTAGCTCTAAACATCACCCTAAACTTAAACCTAACCCTAACACTAGGCCTAGCCCTAAACTTAACCCTAAAACTAACCTTAATCGTAACCCTATTTCTTACAATAGCCATAACCATAACACTAGCTCTAAACCTAAAATAAAATTAGTCCTAATCCAAGTCCTAACACAAGCTTTAACCATAAACCTAACTCTAACCCTAGTCCTAAACTTAGCTCTAATCCTATCGCTTACCCTAAGCCAAACCCTCACCCTAATGCTAACTGTATTCTTAGCACTAATCCTTAGCCTAACCAAAACCTAACTCTATAACTATTCCTAACCCTAGCCTTCATTCTAGATCTAACCATAACCCTAACCC
Organism: Marmota flaviventris; assembly: GCF_047511675.1. Lineage (NCBI taxonomy): Eukaryota > Metazoa > Chordata > Mammalia > Rodentia > Sciuridae > Marmota > Marmota flaviventris. Next base: position 41,912,387 of record NC_092516.1, on the reverse strand, counting down.
TAACCCTAACCCTGACCATTTTTCTGACTCTAATACTAATCTTAGCTCTAAATCTAAAGCTAACCCTAAACTGAACCCTAACACTAGCCCAACTGGTAACCTTACACATAAACCTAACCCTAACACTAACCCTAGACCTAAACCTAATCCTAAATCTAGCTATAACTATAGCTCTATACCTAAAGAAAAACTAGACCTAGCCTTAACAATAACCCTTAACCTAACCCAAACTCTAACCCTCCCTCTAGACCTAACCCTAGTCCTAATTCTGCCTTTAACCCTAACCAATACCATATCTGAAAATGGTGTTTGACACTAACACTAACCTAAACCTGACCCTAACCAAAAATCTAACCCTTACACTGGACCAAGCCATAAGACTAACACTAAATATATCCCTTACTGTAACCCTGAAACTGACATTAGCCATAGACATAATACTATTCCTAACTCTAAAACAAATCCTAGTCCTCATCGTAGCCGTAAACATAGCCTTAATCAAAACCCTAACCCTAACCCTAGTTCTAACCCTAATACTAGCCTTATGCTTGCCCTAAACCTAGCTATAACCACATCCTTACCCTAAACTGAACCCTAACTCTAACCCTAACCATAATGGTAACCCTAACCCTAATGGTAACCCTTGCCTTATTCTTAGCCCTAGCACTAACCCTAGATCAAAACCTAACTCTAAATCTAACCCTAACTCGATGTCTAAGCCTATTCCTAAAACTAACCCTAACCCTAGCCCTAACATAACCCTAGCCATAATTTAGCCCTATCCCTAATCCTAAACCTAACCCTAGCCCTAAGACTAACACTAACACTCACACTAGCCCTATCACTCATTCTATTCTTGTCCCTTACCATAACCCTAACCCTAGCTAGCCCTTACCCTAGTGTTAACCCTTGCCCTATCTTTATCCTTAGCACTAACCTTAGGCAAAACATAATTCTATATCTAGCCCTAAACCGAAGCCTAAGCCTAACCCTAACACTAGCCCAAACCATAACACTAATCCTAAAATGAGCCATAACCCTAGCCTTAGCCCTAAAACCAAACCAAGCCAGAGCTCTAACCCTAATCATTAACCTAAACCAAACCCTAACCTTACAACTAGACCTAACCCTAGCTCTTATTCAAGTTGGAAGCTAAACCCTAAAACTAACCCTGAACCTGACACTGACCCTACACTTCTAGCTGTAAACATCACCCTAACCCTAAATTAACCCTAACACTAAACCTAGCACTAAAACCCTAAAACTAGCCCTAATTGGAAACCTAGTACTTACATTAGCTGTAACCCTAACCCTCTCCCTAACATAACCCAAAACCTAGTCCTGACCCTAACTTTAAACCTAACCTAACCCTAACACTAACCCTAATTGTAAGCATAACTTTAGCCTTAAATTCATCTCTAACTCTATCCATTAGTATAACCATAACCCAAACCATAATGATAACCCTAGGCATAAACCACACCTTATCCCAAATCCTAACCATTTCCTTACCCTAAACCTAACATGAATCCTAAATCTAACCCTATTTTACCCTAGCCCTAATCCGAAAATTCATTCAAGACAAACTTGAAACCTTAACCTATCCCAAACCCTAACCCGGACCTTGACCCTAAAAATACCCCAGCTCTAAACTTGACCGTAACCCAACACCTAACCCTTAGCCTAGACTTAGCCATAAACCTAATACTAAAACTATCTTTAACCATAATTCTGGACCTAAAATTAACCCTAGCCCTAATCCTAGCCCTAACTATAAAAACATTCCTAGCCCTCATCCTAGCCCTAAAACTACCCTTAATCATAAACCTAAATCTATCCCTACACCTAACCCTAATTCTAACCCTCACCCTACCTCTAAATCTACCTATAACGTCATCCCTTACCCTAAATTTAAACCTAAACCTAACTCTAAACCTAGGCTTAAACACAAAACCTAGCTTTAATCCTAGCCCTAATTTAGCTCTATCTCTAACCCTATCCTAACCTTAGCCCTAAGATAACTCTAACTCTTGCCCTATTACTATCCCTATCCCTAGTTCTATCCGTATCGGCTACCATAAAACTAACACTAGCCCTAACACTTGCCAGAAAGTTAGTCCCAGCCCTAATCCTAACTCTAAATCTAACCTTAAACCTAAGCCTAAGCCGAACACTAACACTAGCCCTAACGCTAATGATAATAGTAAAACTAGCCCTAACCCAATCTAGCAGTAAACCAAAACCGAGCAATAGCCCTAACCCTAAACCTTAACGTAAACCAAAAACTAACACTACACTTAGACCCAAACTAGCCCTAATTCGACTCCTAAGCCTCACCTTAAAACTAACCCTGACACTGACTCATATCCTAACACTCACTCTAGATCTAAACACTGCCCTAAACTCAGACCAAACACTAACATTAACAATATCCCTAATTCGACACTTAAAGCTAACCCTAAAACTAACCCTGACCCTGAATCCTATCCTAACAAGAAACATAGCTATAAATATCACCCTAACCATAAACCTAACCCTAGCACTCAAATTACCCCTAACCCTAACTCTAAAACTAACTCTAATGGTAACCTTAGTTCTTACATTAGCCTTTGCCCTAATCCTACCCCTGAACCTAACACAAAACTAGCCATAAACCGAGCCCTAAACCTAGCTTTAACTCTAACTCTAACCCTAACCATAGCCCTAATCCTAGACCTAAATCAATCCCTTATCCTAAGCGAAACCCTAAACCTAAGAGTAAACATAGATCTATCCATAGTCCTCAGACTAACCAAAACACTAACCCTATTAATAGTCTTAACCCTAGCCTTCATTTTAGCTCTAACCCTATCCCAAATGCTAACCCTAAACCTGATCATTATTCTGACCCTAACACTAAACTTAGGTCTAACCCTAACCCCAACCCTAACCCAAAATTTACCACAATCCTATCCCTAGACATAACTCTGAACTTAACTCTCAGCCTAGCCGTAATCATACCTCAGAACTTAACACTTACACTAAACATAAACCTAAACCTAATCCTAATTCTAACCCTCACCTTAACCCTAACACAAGACCTAAACCTAATCATAATCCTAGCCCTAACCTTAACTCTAAACGTATCCATTAACCTAAAAATAACCCTTACCATAATGCTAACCCTAGGCTTAACCCTAACCCTATAGCTTTCCCCAAACCTATCAATTACCTTAAAGCTACCCTGAACCCTAAACCTAACCCAATCATCATGGTAACCCTAACCCTAATGCTAATTCGAGCCCTAACCTAACCTCAAACCTAAACCAAACCCTAAAACTAACCATGACCCTAATAATTCCCCTAGCTATAAACCTGACTCTTACCCTACCTAACACTTACACTAGACCTAGCCATAAACCTAACTCTAAAACTATTCCTATCCTTAACCCTAGAACTGATATTAAACCTAGCCTTAATCCTAACCCTAACCCTAACACAAACCCTAGCCCTTATCTAGCCCTGAACATAGCCTTAATTTGATACCTAACCCACACCCTAGGCCTAAACCTAACACTAACTCTAGCCCTAATTTTAGCCCTAATTTAGCCCTATCCCTAACCCTAACTCTAGCCCAAAGACTAACTCTAACTCTCACCCTAACCCTAACCCTAGTTCTAACTCTATCCCTTACTAGAACCCTAATCCTAGCCCTATCTCTTGGTGTAACCATAGCCCTATTCATAGCCATGGTCATAATCCAATATCTAACCCTAACTCTAAATCTAACCCAAACCCTATGCATAAACCTAAACCTAACACTAGCTCTAACGCTAAAACTAATCCTAAAACTACCCCTAAAACAAACTGAGTCATAGCAATAACCCTAACCCTTAACCTAAAGCAAACCCTAACCCTACACCTAGCCCTAACCATATGCCTAATTCTAGTCCTAACCCTAACCCTAACCCTAACCCTGACCCTGATTCTTACCCTAACACTAACCCTGGCTCTAAACATCATCATCACCATAAACCTCAACCTAACACTAGACCTAGCCCTAACCCTAACCCTATAACTAGCACTAATCATAACCCTACTTCGTACATTAGCCATAGCCTTAACCCTAGCCCTAACCTAACCCAAAACCTAGCCTTAATCCGAGTCCTAAACCTAGCTTTAACCCTAAATTTAAACCTAAGCCTAACCCCAAACTAGCCCTAATGCTACACATAACCCGAGCCCTAACCTTAGGTCTAAACCTATCCATTACCCTAACAATAACCCTAACCTTAAGCTAACCCAAGGCCTAACCCTAACCTTATACATTACACTAAACGAAGCCTAAACCCTAAAACTAACCCTGTCATTACCTAAACCGAAACCCTAACATAACCCAAACCCTAAACCTGACCCTGAACCTAAAAATAATCCTAGATATAAACCTGAATCTTACCCTATATCTAATCCTTACACTGGGCCAAGCCATAAACCTAACACTAAATCTAGCCCTAACTATAACCCTAGAATTGACATTAGCCCTAGCCCTAATACTATCCCTAATGCTAACACAAACCCTAAAACTTATCCTAGTCATACACTTAGGCTTAATCATAACCCAAATCTTAACTCTAGCCGTAACCCTAATATTAACACTTGCCCTAGCCCTAAACATAGCCAAAACCACATTCCTTACCCTAAATGTAACCCTAACTCTAACCCTAACCATTGTTGTCACAATTGCCCTATCCTTAGCCTTAGCTTTAACACTAGATTGAAAACTAACTTTAAATCTAGCCGCAATTTGATGCCTAAGCCTAAAATTAGCTCTAACCCTGATGCTAATTCTAAACCTAGCTCTAACCCTTGCCCTAACTCTAACCCTAGCCGTAATTCAGCCCTATCCCTAACCCTAACCATAACCCTAGCCCTAAGAATAACTCTAACTCTCAAACTGGCCTGATCACTCATTCTAATCCTAACAATATCCAAAATACTAGTCCGAACCCTTGCCCTATTCTTAGCCCTAGCACTAAACTTAGATAAAAACCTAACTCTTAATTTAACCCAAAACCGAAGCCTAAGCCTAATTCTAAGACTAGCCCTAACCCTAACCCTAAAACTCTCCCTAACTCTAACCCTAGACCTGACATTAGCCCTCGTTCTAATCCTAGTTCTAATCCTAACACAAACCTTAGCCCACATTCTAGCTATAAACCTCATCTTAATCATAAATGTAACCATAACCAAACCCTCATTCTAATCCTCACCCTAGTGATAAAAGTAGCTGTAAACCCATCCCTTATCCTAAACCTAACCCTAACCCTAACAATAACCCTAGCCCTCAACCTAGGCCTAACCCTAACATTAACCCTATTCTTAATCCCAGCCCTAATTTAGCCCTATCCCTAACCCAACCCTAACCCTAGCCCTAAGACTAACTCAAACTCTCGCCCTAGCCTTATACCTAGTTCTAACCCTATCCCTTACCATCACCCTATACTTAGCCCTAAACTTAGCCCTAATCCTAGCCCAATCCTTACCCCTAGCTCAAAGCCTAGATCTAAACCTAACTCTAAATCTAACCCTAAACCTAAGACTAAACCTCACACTAACACTAGCCCTAATTCTAAAACTAGTCCTAACTCTACCCCTAGCCCTAAAACAAAACCAAATCATAACTCTAACCCTACACCTAGTCCTAATCCGATATCTAATTCTAGTTTCAACCCTAACCTGAAAACTAATCTGGACTCTGACTCTGACCCTAACATTAAACCTAGCTCTAAACATCATCATAACCCTAAATTTAACCCTAACACTAGACATAGCCCTATCCCTGACCCTATCACTAGCTCTAATCATAACGCTACTTTGTACATTAGCCGTAGCCTTAACCCAACCCTAACCTAATACAAAACCTAGTCTCAATGCAAGTCCTAAACCAAGTTTTTAATATGTATTTTTTTTAAGTTTTCGGTGGACACAACATCTTTATTTTATTCATATGTGGTGCTGAGGATCGAACCCAGCGCCCTGCACATGCCAGGCGAGCATGCTACTTCTTTAGCCACATCCTCAGCCACTAAACCTAGCTTTAACCCTAAACGTAAATCTAACCCTAACCCAAGAAAAGCCCTAACCATATACATAACCCTACCCTAATCTTAGGTCTAACCCTATTCATTTCCCTAATGATAACTCATTATCCTAAGCCTAGGCCTAACCCTAACATTATCCATTACACTAAACCACACCAAAACCCTAACCTAACACAAACAAAAGCCCTAAACCTATACATAACCCTACCGCTAATCATAGGTCTAACCCTATCCATTACCCTAATGATGACCCTTATGCTAACCCTAGGCCTAACCATAATCCTATCCATTACACTAAACCACACTTAAACCCTAAACCTAACACTTTCATTACCTTAACCCAAATCCCTAATGTTGATTCAAGCCCTAAACCTAAACCCTAACCTAACCCAAACCCTCACCATGATCCTGAACCTAATAATAACCCTAATTCTAAATATGACCCTTAGTATACACCTAACCTAACACTAAATGTATCCCTAACTGTAACCCATTAGCCCTAGCCCTAATAGTTCTCCTAACCCTAACACAAACATTAACCCTCATCCTGGACCTAAACCTATCTTAAATCATAACCCTGAACCTAACCCTAGCCCTAGCCCTCAAACTAGATTTAATGCAATACCTTACCCTAAATGTAATCCTAACTCCAAACCTAACTAAAAGCCTAAACCTAACACTAACACTATCCCTAGTTTAGCCTTATCCCTAACCCTAACCCTAACCATAACCCTAATACTAGCTCTAAGACTAACTCTAACTCTCACACCAGCCCTATCACTAGTTCTAACCCTATTCCTTACCATAATCCTAAACCTAACCCAAACGTTAGTCCTAACCCTTGCCCTACACTTAGCCCTAGCCCTAACCATAGATCAAAACCTAACTCTAAATCTAACCCTAACACGAAGCCTAAGCCTAAGCATTTTAAATACATTTATATTTAGACTCTGTGTCTACAGATGTTGGCTTCAATGATTATTTAGAATATAGTCATTAGTTTCATAAAGGACATATCATTTCTGGTGGTGTATAGAGAACTGAGGGTCAGGGGTAGGATGCTATGTTAAGGGGGAAAGGAATGAGGGTATGTGATTAATCTAACTTAGCAACTTTGGAGGAGAACTCTAATGAAAAGGCAGGGGGAATTTATGGAAGAAAGTATAAATTCAAACTCCTTATCTGTATTCATATAATTACTCTATGTATAAATAGTAAAAGTTAGGAGGCTGAAAGTGGGATAGAGGGAGGAAGAAAAAAAGAAGAAAAATAACAAGGAAAGAAAGAAAGAGAGGGAGAAAGAAAATAAGAGCAAATAAAGAGGTGGTGAGGTGGGGCCTATGCAATTCCTCTAAATTATACAATTCTAGTGATTCAGTTCTGAAAGTCCAATTTCATGGAGAGTTCTTGGTTTCAAATATGTTGAGGTTGTGAGGACCAGAGGGGGAAGGGTAGAGGAGAATGGATGAGAAGAGCAAGAAAAGAAAAGTAAGAAAGAAAAAAGGCTCTTAGAACTCTGTTTTCTTTTCTTGCATTAGGTGGAGTTTTGTATTCCTAGCTTGAGTCTCTGATCTCAGGGTGGTGGAGGTGGCCAGGGTGAGAGGGCTTGAGCTTCTACCTGGAGCCTCCCTACTCTTAGTCTCTGAATTGGAAACCAGGTGCCTGTACAGTTGCTGTTTCTCATGGATAGCTACACCCCCCAAAAGCTTGTGTGAAAAATCTTGAATTATCACAGCTGGAAGTAGGAGAGTTGGAAACCGCTTACCTGAAAAGCTACAGAACCCAGCTCGTAGCCACACCCACTGATAGATGGCGTGGAAGGTTTTGCAAGATGGATTCCATGTACTACCCATGTATGGTGTTTGGTGAGGTGGGTGGTTCTGGAGTGACCTTGTGCTGTGTCCAGAGCTCGGTCTGGTGACCTGCAAGAAAAGCCTCTTTGTTCTGTGCTGCCTTGCATTTGTGCAGAGAGTGTCTGTGTGCCTGAGACTGCTGTCATCACCTAGAGAAACTGCACAGCCCCGCCTTCCATCTGCACGGAGAGCATGCATGCGGCCCTAGATTTCTTCAAATTTATATGATACTGGGAGGGATTCATCTTTTACTTAGCCTTACTATGCTCCACAGGTTTGGGCCTTGTCGGTTCAATGGTTCGCTGTCAGGAACAGTTTGTATTTTTGGTTTCCCTTCATTATGGCTTATTGAAGTGAATGAATATTGAGCTGGAAATCAAACAGGGTTCGCCAGAGGTGCTTGAAACTTCACACAATTAGTTCTCAGTGGGCACTCTCTAGTTTCTTTCTTTTGAAGGTAGGCCAAATTGAAGCATGCAAAAGAAACAGTATCCGAGAGCCCTTAAGGAGAAAACAGAGAAACATGTATGTACTGAAATAAGTATCCCAACAATTTGATCAGATTTCTTTGATACTGCACAGTATTCATCTTTTAGCTTGCTCCACTAGGCTCCCCAAGGTTGGCACTTCTAGGATCAATGGTTCTCTAAACAGGTAAGGGCTAGTGTTATGGTTAGGGTTAGGGCTAGCTTTAGAGCTAGTGTTAGGGTTAGAGTTTATTTTGTTCAAATTTCTTTGATACTGGGAAGATTTATCTTTTACCTATCCTTACTATGTACACCAGTTTGGGGCCTTCTCGGTTCAATGGTTCGCTGTTGGAAATAGTTTGTTTTTAATGTCTCACTTCATTTTGATTTATATAGGTAAATGGGAATGGAGTTGGAAATCAGAGGGTTGGTGCTAGCTGGTTGAAACTTCACATACTCAATCAGTTGTCTGTGGGCACTCTCTGGTTTCTTCTTTGTAAAAGTAGTGATAAGCTGAAGCATGCAAAACAAATCCAAGAGCACTTTAGGAGAAAACAGGGCAATATGCATGTACTGAAATACCTCCCCCAATTATTTGGTCAGATTTCTTTGATACTGTGCAGGATTCATATGTAAGCTTGCCCCACTAGTCTCCCCAAGTTTAAAACTTTTATAATCCAAGGTTCTATTTACAGGTTAGGCTTAGGGTTATGGTTAGAGTTAGGGCTAGGACTAGTGATAGGGTTAGTGTTAGATTTTTTCAACTTTATGAATACTGAACAGGATATATCTTTTTTCTCTTCTTAGTATGCTCCCCATATTTGGGCCTCCTATTAAAAAGGTTTCCTCTCAGGAGTAGTTTTAATTTTCGTCTTGCACCTCATTTTGCCCTATAGGGGTGAATGTAAATGGAGCTGGACTCAAACAGGGTTTGTGCTAGCTGCTTGAAACTTCACACACTCAACCAGTTTTCAGGGCACATTCTCTCTCTTTTTTTTTTTTCTTGTGGAAGTAGCCCAAAGCTGAATTTGAAAGAAACAGCTTTATCTGTGAGCATTTTAGGAGCAAGCTTTAATTATTTTTACATGGATTATTTGATAATGTACAGGATTCATCCTTTTCCTAGTCTTAGTAGGATCCCCAAGTTTGAGTTTTCAAGGTTTGCCAGTTCACTGTCAGGAACAGTTTGAATTTTTAGATTTCACTTTATTATGGCCTATAGACATGAATGAAAATGGAGCTGGAAATCAAACAGAGCTAGTACTAGCTGCTTGAAACTTTACACACTCAATCAGCTCTCTTGGGGCACTCTCTGGTTGTTCCTTGTGCAAGAACCTTAAACTGAAGCATGAAAAAAAATAATTTATTCAAGAGCACATTAGGAGAAAACAGGGAAATATGCACGTAGTGAAATACCTCCCCCAATTATTTGGTCAGATTTCTTTGATACTGCACAGGATTCATCTGTTAGTTTGCCCCACTGGGCTCCTTTATTTGGGGACTATTCTGATCAATGGTTTTCTCAACAGGTTAGGTTAGATTGTGTATTAGTTTAGGGCTAGATTTACAGCTAATATTTTGTTAGATTTCGTTTTGTTCAAATTTCTTTGATACTGGGCAGGATTCAACTTTGACCTAGCCTTACTATATTCTTTAGGTTTGTACCTCTTACGTCAAGGGTTTGCTCTCCTGAACTGTTTGTATTTTAAGTTTTAATTTCATTTTGACCTATGCGTGTAAATGGAAATGGAGCTGGAAATCCAACAGGGTTGGTGTTACGTACTTCAAACCTCACATACTCAATCAGTATTCTATGGGCATTCTCTGGTTTATTCCTTGTAAAAGTAGGCCTAAGCTGAAGCATGCAAATCAACTTTATGTGAGAGCACTTTAGGAGAAAACAGGGAAATATGCATGTACTAAACTACCTCCCCAATTATTTGGTCAGACTTCTTTGATATTGTGAAAGATTCATCTGTTCACTTACCCAAATTGGCTCCACAAGTGTGGGACTTCTGGGATGAAAGGGACTCTAAACAGGTTAAAGTTAGTGTTAGGGTTAGTGTTAGGACTAGGATTAGACCTAGTGTTAAGATAAGAGTTACTTTTGTTTTCAAATTTCTATGATACTCTGCAGGATTCATCTTTTTTCCTATTTTGACTATACTCCAAATGTTTGGGCCTCCTACATAAAGGGTTTGCTTTCAGGAACAGTTTCAATTTTCATGTTTCTCTTCTTTTTCTCCTTGTAGAGGTGAATGAAAAAAAGCTGGAAATCAAACAGGGTTTGGGCTAGCTGCTTGAGTCTTCACACAATCTATCGATTTTCAGTGAGCATAATCTGGTGTTTGCCATGGAAGTAGAACTAAGATGAAGTAGAAAGTAACGGCTTTATCTCTGGGTGCATTAGGAGCAAGCAGAATACCCATGTAATGAAAGAGCTTCAAATTTTTTTTGGTTGGATTAATTTGATACTGTGCAGGATTCATCCTTGACCTAACCTTAGTAGGTTCCCCAAGTTTGGGCCTTCAATGTTCAATGGTTCAGTGTCAGGAAGAGTTTGAATTTTTAGGTTTCACTTACTTAGGTTCTATAGGTGTGAATGCAATGGAGCTGGAAATCAAACAGTGTTGTTGCTAGCTGCATGAAAATTCAAACACTCAATCAGTCCTCTGTGGGCACTCTTTGGTTTTTCTTTGTGAAAGTACCTTAAGCTGAAGCATGAAAAACAATTTATCCATGAGCACTTTAAGAAAAAAAAAAAAACAAAAACAGGAAAATATGAATGTACTAAAATACCTCCCCCAATTTTCATCAAATTTCTTTGATACTGCATAATATTCATCTGTTAAGTTGTGCCTTTAGGCTCCCCAAGTTTGGGACTTCTATGATCATAGGTACTCTAAACAGGTTAGAATTAGTTTAGGGTTGGGTTAGATCTAGTGTTAGAGTGAGTTTTGTTCAAATTCATTTGATACTTGGCATACTTTGTCTTTTACCTAGTCTCACTATTTTCCCCAGGTTTGGACCTTATCCCTTCAATGGTTTGCTGTCAGGAACAGTTTGTATTTTAAGGTTTCTTTCATTTTGACCTATACGTGTAAATGGAAATGGAACTTGAAATCAAACAGGGTTGGTGCTTGTGCTTAAAACTGCACACACCTAATCAGTTCTATGTGGGCAATCTGGGTTCTTCCTTGTGAACGTTTCCCAAAGCTGAAGCATACAAAAACATCTTTATCCGAAAGCACTGTTGGACATAACAGGGAAATATACATGTACTGAACTACCTCCCCAAATTATTTGGTCAGATTTCTTTGATACTCCCTAAACCTAACAGAAAAAGTAGCCCTAACCTGAGTCCTAATCATAGATGTAAACCTAAACCTAAACCTAGCCCCAGCACTAACCCTAACTCTAATCCTAGCCCTAACCCTAGCTCTAACTCTATCACTTACTGTAAGCCAAGCCCTATCCATAATGCTAACCTTAGTCCTAATCCTAATCCATAGCCTAATCCAAACCCTAACCCTATTACTAATCCTAACCCTAGCCCTCAATCTACCTCTAACCCTAACTCAAATCATTACCCTAACACAGATGCTCAGTCTAAATCTGACCCTAACCCTAAACCAGACCCTAAAACCAGCTCTACCAGTAAACTTATACCTAAACCTAAGCGTAACCCTAGCCCTAGACCTAAGCCTAATCCTCAATATAGCCATTATTCTTGACCTAGATCTAAAGAAACCTGAGCCCTAGCCCTAACATAATCCTTATCCTAAAGTGAACACTATCCCTATCTCTAGACCTAAACCTAGTCCTAATTCTGGCTTTCACCCTAAACCTAACTCTAACCTGAACACTGACCCTAACACTAACACTAAAGCTAGCTCTAAACCTGAACCTAACCCAAAACCTAAAACTAACACTAGACATAGCCATAACCCTAACCCTAAAACTAGCTCTAATCAGAATCCTAGATCTTATATTACACATAGCCTTAACCTTGGGCCTAAACCTAACACAAAACCTACCACTATTCTGAGGCCTAATCCTACCCTAAAAATAACCATAATCCTAAATGTAGCCCTAACCCTAACCCTTGCCTTAGACATAACCCTAGCTCAAAGCCTAACCCTTAGCCTACACATAACCCTAGCCCTATACATAAACATAAACCTAGCCCTAGCCCTAATCCTGAACTTAACCCTATTACTAACCCTAGCTCTAAACCTAACATTACCCTAACCCTAATAATAACCCTAGCCCTAAACCTAACCCTATCCATAACCCTAATCTTAATCCTAACCCTCGACTTAACTCTAAACCTAACCCTTGCCATAAACTTAACCCTAAACATTACCATAAATAAAAACTAAATCTATCCCTGAACCTGAATTTAACCATAACTTAAACTTAACCCTAAATCTAATCTTACATCTAATCCAATACATTACACTAAAACTAGCCCTAACCCTAATAAAATCCCAAGCCCTAATCAAAACCCAAAGCCTAATCATAACCATAACCATAACCTAGACCTAACACTCAACCTAACAATCCCCCTAGCCCTAACCCTATCTTAAATCCTAACCCTTACACAAACCCTAACCCTAGCCCTAGCCCTAATCATAACCCTAACTCTTGCCCTAACACTAATATTAAACCTAGCCCTAATCCTAGCCCTAATATAGCCCTATTCCTAATCCTAACTCTTACCCTACAATTAAGACTAAGTATAATTCTCACACAAGACTTATGCCTATTCTAACCATATACCTTACCGTAAACCTAACACAAGCCCTAACCCTAGTCATAACCCTTGCCCTAGCACTAATTCTAGATCAAAACCTATCTCTAAAACTAACCCTATCCCTTACCATAACCCTAACCCAAGCCCTAACCCTGGTCATAATCCTTAGCCCAAGCCCTAACCTATCTCTAAAACTAAACCTAAACTGAGGCCTCAGCATAACACTGAAATTAGCTCTAACCCTAATGCTATTCCTAAAATTAACCCTAACCCTAGCCCTAGCCCTAAAACAAAACTGAGCCATACTCCTAACACTAACCCTTACCCTAGGCCAAACCCTAACCCTACACAAGCCCTAACCCTAGCCCTAATTTGAAACCTAACCCTAACCCTAAAACTAACCATGACCCTGACTCATATCCAAACACTAAACCTAGCTCTAAATATCACCCTAGCGTTAAACCTAACCCTAACAGTAGGCCTAGCCCTAAACTTAAACCTAAAACTAACCTTAATTGTAACCTCATTTCTTACAGTAGCCATAACCATAACACTAGCCCTAAACCTAATAAAAAATTATCCCTAATCCAAGCCCTAACACGAGCTTTAACCATAAACCTAACTCTAAACCTAGTCCTAACCTTAGCTCTAACCCTATAGCTTACCCTAAGCCAAACCCTCACCCTAAGGCTAACTGTATTCTTAGCACTAATCCTTATCCTAACCAAAACCTAACTCTATAACTAGTCCTAACCCTAGCCTTCATTCTAGATCGAACCATAACCCAAACCCTAACCCTATCCGGGACCATTATTCTGACCCTAACACTAATCTTAGCTCTAAATCTAAACCTAACCCTAAACTGAACCCTAACACTAGCCCTACTGGTAACCTTACACCTAAACCTAACCCTAACATTAGCCCTAGACCTAAACCTAATCCCAAATCTAGCTATAACTATAGCTCTAGACCTAAAGACAAACTATACCTAGCCTTAACAATAACCCTAACCTAACCCAAACTCTAACCCTACCTCTAGACCTCACCCTACTCCTAATTCTGGCTTTAACCCTAACCATTATTCTACCTGAACACTGTCCCTGACACTAACAATTACCCTAGCTCTAAACTTCACCCTAACCCTAAAACTAACCCTGAAACTACATCTAGCCCTAAATTTAACCATAAACTAGTCTTAATCATTACACTAGTTCTTACATTAGCCATAGCTCTAACTTATCACAAAACCTAGCCCTAATCGAACCCTACCTTAGCATTAAACCTAAAGCTAACCTTAACAATAACCCCAGCCCTAACTATAACCCTAAGCCTAACCCTATACCTAATCCTAACCATAACCCTAGCCCTAAGCCTAGTTTTAACCCTATTCATTACCCTAAGATAACTATAATCCTTATGTTAACCCTCGGCAGAACCTAATCCTAGCACTAGCCTTAATCCTATCTATTAACCTAAACCAAACCTGAACCCTAAATCTAACTGTGTCATTACCCAATCTCTAAATATAAGACTAATTTGACCCCTAAACCTAACCTTAACCTAACCCCAACCCTAATCTTGACCTTGACTCTAATAATACCCATAGCTCTAAACCTGACCCTAACATGAAACATAAACTTTACAATACACCTAGCCATAAAACTAACCCTAAAACTATTCCTAACCGTACCCTAGACCTGACATTAGCCATAGCTCAATTCTAGCCCTAACCCTAATGCAAAACTTAGCCCACATCCTAGCAAGGAACCTCATCTTAATCATAAACCTCACCCTAAGGTTAACCCTATCCTTAAACCTAATATTCACCCTAGTCCTAAAACTAGCTATATTGCCATCCCTTACCCTAAATTTAACCTAATCCTAAACCTAACACTAAACCTAGCCATAACCCTAGGCCTAACCCTAACATTAACCCTAGACCTAATCCAAGCCCTAATTTAGCCCTATCCCTAACCCTAACCCTAGCACTAAGACTAACTCTAACACTCAAACTAACCCTATACCTAGTTGTAAACCTATCCCTTACCATCACCATATACCTAGCGCTAAACGTAGCCCTACCCTAGACCTATACTTAGCCCTATCACAAAACCTAGATCTAAACCTAACTCTAAGTTTAACCCTAAACCTATGTCTAAACCTAACCACAACTATACTCTTATCCCTAATCCTTAACCTAAGCCTAAATCGCACACCTACACTAGTCCTAACCCTAAGACTAATCATAAAACTAGCCCTAACCCTACCCCTAGCCCTAAAACAAAACCAAGTCATAAACCTACCCTTAACCCTCAACCTAAAACAAATCCTAACCCTACACCTAGCCCTAACCCTATCCCTAATTATAGTCTAACCCTAACCAGAAAACTAACCCTGACCCTGACTCTGACCCTAACACTAACCCTAGCTCTAAACATCATCATCACCATAAACATAACCTTAACACTAGAACTAGACCTAACTCTAAACCTATAACTAGCTGTAATCATAAACCTACTTCATACATTAGTGGTAGCCTTAACCCTAGCCCTAACCAAACCCAAAACCTAGACTTAATCTTAGTCCTAAATCTAACTTTAACCCTAAACTTAAATCTAACACTAACCCAAACACTAGCCCTAATCTTATACATAATCCTAGCTCTAACCTTAGGGATAACCCTATCCATTACCCTAATGATAACCCTAACACTTCTGATAACCCTAGGCCTAACCCTAACCCTATACATAACACTAAACCAAACCTAAACCCTAAACCTAACCCTGTCATTACCCTAACCCTAAATCTAACACTAATTTGAGCCTTGCACCTAAACACTAACTTAACCCAAACACTAATCCTGACCCAGATTCTAAAAATAACCCTAAATCTAAACCTGACCCTAACCAAAAACCTAACCCTTACACTGGACCAAGCTATAAACCTAACACTAAATCTATCCCTAACTGTAACCCAAGACTTGACATTAGCCATAGCCCTAATACTATCCCTAACCCTAAAACAAATCCTAGTCCTCACCATAGCCCTAAACATAGCCTAAACCATAACCCTAACTCTAACCCTAGTTTTCACCCTAATACTAACCCTCGACCTTGCCCTAAGCCTAGCTATAACCACATCCCTTACTCTAAATTAAACCCTAACTCTAACCCTAACCCTAGTGGCAACCCTTGCCTTATTCTTAGCCCTAGCCCTAACCCTAGATCAAAATCTACCTCTAAATCTAACCCTAAATTGATGCCTAAGTCTAATCCTGAAACTAGCCCTAACCCTAGCCCTATCATATCCCTAGCCGTAATTTAGCCCTATCCATAAACCTAACCCTAACCTTAGCCCTAAGACTAACTCTCTCATACTAGCCTTATCACTGATTCTAACCCTATCCCTTACCATAAACCTAACCCTAGCCCTAACCCTAGTGCTAACCCTTTCCCAATACTTATCCCTAGCACTAACCTTAGGCAAAACATAACTCTAAAACTAGCCTTAACCCGAAGCCTAAGCCTAAACCTAACACTAGCCCTAACCATAACACTAATCCTAAAATGAGCTTTAACGCTACCCCTAGCCCTAAAACAAAATTGAGCCATAATTCTAACCCTAAACATTAACCTAAACCAAACCCTAACCTCACACCTAGACCTAAACCTAGACTTATTTGAGTTGGAAGCCGAACCCTAAAACTAACCCTGAACCTGACACTGACCCTAACACTTCCAGCTCTAAACATCACCGTATCAGTAAACCTAATCCTAACACTAAACCTAGCACTCAAACCCTAAAACTAGCCCTAAAATTAAACCTAGTACTTACATTAGCTGCAACCCTAACCTTAGCCCTAACATAACCCAAAACCTAGCCCTAATCAGAGCCCTAACCCTAGCTTTAAACCTAACCTAACCCTAACACTAGCCCTAATTGTAACCATAACTTTAGTTTTAAACTGATCTCTAACTCTATCCATTAACATAACCATAACCCAAACCTTAATGATAACCCTAAGCATAAACCTAACCCTATCCCGAATCCTAACTCTTCCATTACCCTAAACCTAACCTGAATCCTAAACCTAACCCTATCATTACCCTAACACTAATCCTAAAACTAACTCAAGACCAAAATTGAAACCTTAACCTATCTCAAACCCTAATTCAGACCTTGACCCTAATAATACCCCTAGCTCTAAACTTGACCATAACCCAACACCTAACACTAACCTAGACTTAGCCATAAACGTAAACCTAAAACTATCTTTAACCATAATTCTGGACCTGAAATTAGCCCTAGCCCTAATCCTAGACGTAACTCTATAAACACACCTAGCCCTCATTCTTGTACTAAACCTAGCCTTAATTTTAACCCTATCTCTAGCCCTACACCTAACCCTAATTCTAACCATCACCCTCCCTCTAAACCTAGCTATAATGTCATCCCTTACCCTAAATTTAAACCGAACCCTTACCCTAACCCTAGGCTTAAGCTAAACACAAAAATCTATCCCCAATCCTAGCCCTAATTTAGCTCTATCTCTAACCCTATCCTAACCCTAGCCCTAATACTAACTCTAACTCTTGCCCTAGCCCTAGCCCTAATTCTATCCCTAACTGCTACCATAAACCTATCACTAGCCTGAACACTTACCGGAAATTTAGTCCCAGCCCTAACCCTAACTCTAAATCTAACCTTAAACTTAAGCCTAAGCCGAACACTAACACTAGCCCTAATGCTAATTATAATAGTAAAACTAGCCCTAACCCAATCCTAGCAGTAAACCAAAACCGAGCAATAGCCCTAACCCTGAACCTTAACTTAAACCAAAAACTAACACTACACTTAGACCTAAACCTAGCCCTAATTTGAGTCCTAAGCCTCACCTTAAAACTAACCCTGACACTGACTCATATCCTAACACTCACCCTAGATCTAAACACTGCTCTAAACTCAAACCAAACACTAATATTAACAATGGCCCTAATTCGAGTCTTAACACTAACCCTAAAACTAACCCTGACCCTGACTCCTATACTAACAAGAACCGTAGCTGTAAATATCACCTTAACCTTAAACCTAACACTAGAATTCAAACTACCCCTAACCCTAACCCTAAAACTAACCCTAATGGCAACCCTAGTTCTTACATTACCTGTTGCCCTATCCTAGCCCTAAACATAACACAAAATGAGCCCTAAACCTAGCTTTTACTCTAACTCTAACTCTCAAAATAGTCCTAACCCTAGATCTAAATCAATCCCGTATCCTAAGTGAAATCCTAAACCGAAGAGTAACCCTAGAACTATCTGTAGTCTTTAAAGTAACCAAAACCCTAACCCTATTAATAGTCCTAACCCTAGCCTTTGTTTCATCTCTAACACTATCCCAAACCCTAACCCTATCCCTGATCCTTATTCTGACCATAACACTAAACCTAGGTCTAACCCTAACACCAACGCTAACCCAAAATTTACCATAATCCTATCACTAGACCTAATTCTAAACCTAACTTTCAGCCTATCCCTAACCATAGCTCAGAACCTAACCCTTATGCTAAACATAACCCTAAACCTAATCCTAGTTCTAACCCTCACCTTAACCCTAACACAAGACCTAATTTTAACCATAACCCTAGCCCTAACCTTAACTCTAACTGTATCCATTACCCTAAACATAACCCTTACCATAATGCTAACCCTAGGCTTAACCCTAAACCTATCGCTTTCCCCAAACCTATCAGCCTAACCTACCCTGAAACTAAACCTAATCCAATTATTACACTAACCCTAAACCGAATGCTATTTCAAGCCCTAACCCTAACCTCAAATGTAAACCAAACCCTAATACTAACCATGATGCATAATAATTCCCCTAGCTATAAACCTGACTCTTACCCTACCTAACCCTTACACTAGACCTAGCCATAAAACTAACACTAAAACTATTCCTAACCTTAACCCTAGACGTGATATTGACCCTAGCCATAATTCTAGCCCTAACCCTAATGAAAACCCTAGCTCTTATCCTAGCCCTAAAATTAGCCTTAATTTTATCCCTAACCCAAACACTAGGCCTAAACCTAACACTAACCCTAGCCCTAATCTTAGCCCTAATTTAGCCCTATCCCTAACCCTAACCCTAATCCTAGCCCAAAGACTAACTCTGAGTCTAACTCTCACCCTAAATCTAGTTCCAACCCTATCCCTTACTAGAACCCTAATCCTAACCCTAACCCTTGGTGTAACCCTGGCCCTATTCATGGCCCAGGCCATAACCCTAGATCTTACCCTAACTCTAAATATAACCCTAAACCTAAGCCTAAACCTAAACCTAACACTAGCCCTAATGCTAATGCTAACCCTAAAATTAGCCCTAACACTATCTCTAGCCCTAAAACAAAAACCGAGCCATAGCCGTAACCCAAACCCTTATCCTAAACAAAACCCTAACCCTACACCTAGCCCTAACCATACCTTAATTCCAGTCCTAACCCTAATCCGAAATCTAACCCAGACCCTGACTCTTACCCTAACACTAACCCTGGCTCTAAACATCATCATCACCATAAACCTCAACCTAACACTAGACCTAGCCCTAACCCTAACCCTATAACTAGCACTAATCATAACCCTACTTCGTACATTAGCCATAGCCTTAACCCTAGCCCTAAACCTAACCCAAAACCTAGCTTTAAACAGAGTAGTAAACCTAGCTTTAACCCTAAACTTAAACTTAAGCCTAACCCAAAACTAGCCCTAATCCTATACATAACCCTAGCCCTAAACTTAGGTCTAAACCTCTCCGTTACCCTAACAATAACTCTAACTCTTAAGCTAACCCTAGGCCTAACCCTAACCCTATCCATTACACTAAACCAAACCTGAACCCTAAAACTAACCCTGTCATTACCCTAAACCGAGACCCTAACATAACCCAAACCCTAAACCTGACCGTGAACCTAAATATAACCCTAGATATAAACCTGAATCTTACCCTAAACCTAATCCTTACACTGGACGAAGCCATAAACCTAACACTAAATCTAGCCCTAACTATAACCCTAGACCTGATATTAGCCCTAGCCATAATACTATCTCTAACCCTAACACAAACCCTAAACCTACACCTAGCCATAAACCTAGCCTTAATCATAACCCTAACTGTAACTCTATCCCTAACCCTCATACTAACCTTTGCCATAGCCCTAAACCTAGCCAAAACCACATCCCTTACCCTAATCATAAGCCTAACTCTAACCCTCACCCTTTTCATCACAATTGCCCTATCCTTAGCCCTAGCTTTAACACTAGATCAAAACCTAACTTTAAATCTAACCCTAACTCAATGCCTAAGCCTAAAACTAGCCCAAACCCTGATGCTAATTCTAAAACTAACTCTAACCCTATCCCTAAGCCTAAACCTACCCATAATTTAGCCCTATCCCTAACCCTAACCATAACCCTAGCCCTAAGAATAACTCTAACTCTCACACTGGCCCTATCACTCATTCTAATCCTATTCCTTCCCATAAAACTAACCCTATCCCAAATTCTAGTCCTAACCCTTGCCCTATCCTTAACCTTAGATAAAAATCTAACTCTAAATTTAACCCTAAAACGAAGCCTAAGCCTAAATCTAAGAAGAGCCCTAACCCTAACACTAATCCTAAAAATTTCACTACTCCTAATCCTAGCCTTAAAACAAAACTGAGCCAAAGCTCTAACCATAACCCTTAACCTAAACCAAGCCCTAAACCTATAACTAACCCTAACCCCAGCCCTAATTCGAGTTTTAAGCCAAACCCTAAAACTAACCCTGACCCTTACTCTGACCATAACACTAACCCGAGGTCTAAATATCACCCTAAACCTAAACCTAAACCTAACTATAAACCTAGCCCTAAAACAATAAAATTAGCTGTAATCATAACCCTAGTACTTACATTAGCCATAAACCTAACCCTAGCACTAACTTAACCCCAAACCTAGCACTAATCATAACCATAACCCTAGCCTTAAACTGATTTCTAACTCTATCCATTACCATAACCATAACCCTAAACCTAATGCTAATTCAAGCCCTAACTTTAAAACTTAACCTATCCCAAACCCTAACCCGGACTTGACCCTAATAATACCCCTAGCTCTAAACCTGACACTAACCCTAAACTTAACCCTTACATTAGACGTACCCATAATCCTAATCCTAAAACTGTCTTTAACCATAATTCTGGATCTGAAATTAGCCCTAGCACTAATCCTAGCCCTAACCCTAAAAGAAATTCCTAGCCCTCATCCTAGCCCTAAACCTAGGCTTAATCATAACCCTTACCCTAAACACAGCCCTAACCTTAATTATAACACTCACCCTACCTTAAACCTAGCTATAAAATCATCCTTTACTGCAAAATTTGCCCAAACGCTAAACCTAAACTCTAAATGCTAACTCTAAACTCTAACCCTAACCCTAACCCTAACTCTAGGCTTAAACTAAACACTAAACCTAGCCCTAATTCTAGACCTAATTTAGCCATATCACTAAACCTAACCCTAAACCTAGCCATAACCCTTGCCCTATCCTTAGTTCTAGCCCTCACCCTAGGTGTAACCCTAATTCCAAATTTAACCCTAACACTAAGCCTAAGCCTAACACTAACACTAGCCCTAAACCTAACCATAGGACTAAAACAAAACTGAGCGTTTTAACCTAAACCAAACCCTAACCATACAACTACTACTAAGTTTAGCCCTCATTTGAGTTCTAACACTAACTCTTAACCTAACCCTGATTCTGACACTAACCCTAACAATAACTCTTGCTCTAAACATCACCCTAACTCTAAACCTAAACATAACACTAGACCAAGCCCTAACCCTAACCCTAAAACTAGCACTAATTGCAACACTAGTTCGTACATTACCATAGCCCTAATCCTAGCCCTAATCAAACCCCAAACCAAGCCCTAATCCGAGCCTTAACCCTAGCTTTAAACGTAACCCTAAACCTAACCCTAACCCAGAACATAGTCCTAAACTTCACCCTAACCCTAGCCAGAATTCTAACAATAACCCAAGCCCTATCACTAGCTCTAACCCTATCCATTACCCTAATCATAACCATAACTCTAAGGTAACCCTAGGCCTAACCCTAAACTTGTCCCTAACCCTAAACTATTTCATTAACCTAAACCTAACCTGAACCCTAAACCTAATCCTATCATTATCCTAACTCTAGGCCTAATGCTAATTCAAGCCCTAACCCTAAACCTTAACCCAACCCAAACCATAACTCTGCCCCTTCCCATGATAATATACCTAGCTATAACCCTGAACCTACCACTAAACCTAATCCTTATACTAGACCTAGCCATAAACCTAACCCTAAACTAACGCAAGCCAAAATCCTAGACCTGACATTTGCCCTAGCCGTAATTCTATCCCTAAACTTAACACAAAACAAACCCATAACCCTAACACTTACCCTAGCCCTTATCTTATCCATAACCCTAGCCCTAAATTTAGCCTCCCTATCAATTACCCTAAACATAACCCTAAGTATAATGCTAACCCTGTGCCTAAATCTAACCTTATCCCCAACCGTAATCCTATCCATTATGCTAAATCTAACCTGAACCCTAAACCAAAACCTATCATTACCCTAAACCAAACCCTAATGCTAATTCGAGCCCTAAACCTAAACCCTAACCTAAAAAAATTCCTAAACCTGAAGCTGACCCTAATAATACCCTTAGTTTTAATTTGTCCCCTACCTGAAACCTAACACTTACACTAAATATAGCCAAAAACCTAACCCTAATCTATAGCCTAACCCAAACCCTCAACTTATTACTAGTCCTAAACCTAGCCCTCATTCTAGCTCTAACCATAACCCCAAACCCTAAACCTAACCCTGACACTTATTCTGACCCTAACAGGACAGGAACAGTATGTCTAAACCTGACCCTAAACATAAACCAAACCCTAACACTACCACTAGCAATAAACCTATACCTAAACCTAAACGTAACACTAGCCCTAGACCTAAACCTAATCCTGATTCTAGCCATATGTCTAGCCCTACACCTAAACAAAAACCTAGCCCTAGCCCTAATGATAAACCTTAAACTAACACAAACACTAATCCTACACCTAGACCTAACTCTAATGATAATTCTGGGTTTAACCATAACCCTAACTATAACCCGAACACTGACCCTGACCCTAACACTAACCCTAGCTCTAAACATCACGAAAATGGTAACCCTAAACCTCACACATGATCTAGCCATAACACTTACCCAAAAAGTAGCCCTAATCATAACCCTGGTTTATACATTACTTGTAGGCCTAACACTAGCCCCAACTAACCCAAAACCTGGCCCTAAGCTGAGTGCTAACCATAGTTTAAGCCTAACCCTAAAACTAGCCCTAATTCATAACCTAACCCTAGATCTAACCCTAGATTTACCCTATCCATGACCTTAAGCTAAACCCTAAACCTAATGCTAACCCTAGTCCTAACCCTAATTCTCAGCCTAACCCAAACCCTAACCCTATTACTAGGCCTAAACCTAACCTTCATTCCAGGTCTAACCCAAACCCAAACCCTTACCCTGACACGTATTCTGACCCTAATACTAACAGCAGGTATAAACCTAACCCTAACCTGAAACCGAACCCTAACATTAGCCCTACCAGTAATCCTATACTTAAACCTAAACTAACACTAGCCCTAGACTTAAACCTAATCCTAAATCTAGCCATATCTCTAGCCCTAGACATGAACAACAACCTAGCCCTAGCCCTAACAATAACCCGTAACTTAACCCAAACACTAACCCTACCTCTAGACCTAACCCTAGTCCTAATTCTGGCACTAAACCCAACATTAACTCTAACCTGAACACTGGCCCTGACCCTAACATAATCCTAGCTCCAAAGCTCACTCGAAACAAAACCTAATCATAATACTAGACCGAGCCATAACCCTAACCCTAAAACTAGCCCTAATCATAACCCTAGCTCTTACATTACCCATGGCCCTAACCATAGGCCTAAACTAACACAAAACCTAGCCCTAATTTTAGGCTTCAACATAGCCCTAAGTGTAATCCTTAACCTTACCCTAGCCCTAACCCTAACCCTGAGCCTAGCTTTGGACCTAACCCTAGCTCAAAGCCTAACCTTTACCCTTAACATAACCCTAGCTGTATCCCAAACCCAAACCTAACACTAGCTTTAATCCTAACCATAGCCCTAACCATAGCTCTAATTTTATCAACTATTCTAACCCTAACCCTAATCATAAGCATAAGCCTAGCCATAAACCTAGCTCTAATTCTATCCACTACCCTAACCACAATCCTAACCCTAATGCTAATCCTAGGCTTAACCCTATCGCAATCCCTAAACCTATCCATTCCAAAACTAACATGAACCCTAAACCTAAGCCTGTTCATTACCCTAACCCTAACTCAAACTCTAATGCTAATCCGAGTCCTAAACTTAAACATTAACCTAAACCAAACCTTAAGCCAAATATAGACCTAATAATACACATAGCTTGAAACTTGACCCTTACCCTAAATCTAACCCTTACACTAGAACTAACCATAAACAAACTGAAACCTATCTCTAATGTTACCCTAGACCTGACAATAGCCCTAGCCCTAATCCTATCCCTAACCCAAACACAAACACTAGATCTTATCCTAGAATAAAACGTAGCCTTAATCATAAACCTAACCCTAATTCTAACCACTTCCCTAGCCCTAAAACTAGGTATGACTGCATTGCTTACCCTAAACCTAACCTAAACCTTAACATTAACATTAAACCTAGCCTTAACCTTAATCCCAGGATGAACCCTAACACTGACCGTAGCCCTAATCCTAAACCTAACCCTAATCCTAGCTTTAAGACTAACTATAACTCTTGTCCTAGCCCTAGCTCTAATTATAACCCTATCACTTAGAATAATCTTATTCCTAGCCATAGCCTAGAATAACCTGGCCCTAATCTTATATTTTGCTCTAACCCTAGATCTAAACCTAACTCTAAATCTAACCCTAATTTTACAACTAAACCTAACCCGAACACTAGCCCTAACCATAACACTAATCCTAAAACAGGCCCTAACCATAGGCTTAGACCTAAAACAAAACTGAGCCATAACACTAACCCTAAACTTTTACTTAAACCAAACCCTAACCTTATATCTAGCCCTAAGCCTAGCCCT
Source organism: Marmota flaviventris (assembly GCF_047511675.1). Classification (NCBI taxonomy): domain Eukaryota; kingdom Metazoa; phylum Chordata; class Mammalia; order Rodentia; family Sciuridae; genus Marmota; species Marmota flaviventris. Next base: position 41,886,982 of record NC_092516.1, on the reverse strand, counting down.
AATTTGAGTCCCAATCTTAACCCTAAATCTACCCCTAAACCTGTCTCTGACATTAACACTAACCCTACCTCTAAACATCACCCTAAACGTAAACCTTAATCTAACACTAGACCTGGTCCTAACCCTAATTCTAAAACTAATTCTTCATAAACCTAGATCATACATGAGCCGTAACCTTAAACATAATGCTAACCAAAACCTAGTCCAAATCTGATACCTAAACCTAGCTTTCACACTAACCCTAAACCTAACACTATCCCTAACCCTAACCTGAACCCTAGCTCTAAGCTTATATTTTACCCTAGCAAAACCCCAACACTAATGCTAACCCTAGTCCTAAATCTAATCCTTAGTCGACCCCAAACCCTAACCCTATTACTAGTCATAACCCTAGCCCTCATTCTTGTTATAATCACAACCCAAAATCTAACCCTAACCCTGACCCTTATTCTGACCCTGAACCTAAACCAAACCTTAACACTAGCCCTACCTGCAACCCTATATCTAAACATAACCATAATACTAGCCCTAGATCAAACCTAATAATAAATCTAGCCATATCTTTAACCAAGACTTAAACAAAAAACTAGCCCTAGCTCTAATGGAAACCCTTAACCTAAGCCAAAGACTAACCTTATCTCTAGGCATAACCAGTCCTAATTCTGGCTCTAGCCCTAACCCTAACCCTAATCCAAACACAGTCCCTGACACTAACACTAACCCTAGCTATAAAACTGACCCTAACCGAAACATAAACCTTACACTAGACCTAGCCATAAGTGTAAACAACCCTTACATTACCATAGCACTAAAATTAGCTCTAAACCTAACACAAAACCTAGCTCTAATCCTAGGTCTAAATCTAGCCCAAAGCGTAACCCTAACCCTAACCTAACCTTATCCCTTACCGTAAGCCTAACCCTCACACTAACACTAACCCTCGCCTTAGACCCAACCCTAGATAAAACCCCAAACCGAACCCTAAACATAACCCTAGCCCTAGCCCTAAACCTAATGCTAATCCTAGCCCTAATCATAATGTTAACACTAGCCCTAGTACTATCTCTAAAATTATCCATTACCCTAAACCCCGAGAAGGCCAAAATCTGGGGAACATAGTAAGGCTAGGTAAAAATGTATCCTGCCCAGTATCAAAGAAATTTGAACAAGACAAACTCTAACCCTAACACTAGACCTAACTCTAACCTAGCCTGTTTAGAGAACCTTTGATCATAGAAGTCTCAAAGATGAGGAGCCTCGTGGGGCAAGCTAACAGATGAACCCTGCCCAGTATGAAAGAATTCTGACCAAATGATTGGGGGAGGTAGTTCAGTACATGCATTTTTTTCCTGTTGTCTCCTAAAATGCCCTCGCATAGTGTTGTTTTTGCATGCCTCATCTTTGGGATACTTTCACAAGGATAAAACCAGAGTGTCCTCACAGAGAACTGATGGAGTGTGTGAAGTTTCAAGCAGCCAGCAAAAACCCTGCTTGATTTCCAGCTCCATTTCCATTTACCCATATAGGTCAAAATGAAGTGAAATCTTAAAAAAAAAAAAAAAACGAAAACAAAAACAAAACAAAAAAACAAACAAACAAAAAACTGAAATACTGACAGCAAACCAGTGAACCTAGAAGGCCCAAACAAGAGTAAGATAGTAAGGCTATGTAAAAGATAAATCCTGCCTAGTATCAAAGAATTTTTGAACAAAATTACTGTAAACCTAACACTAGATCTATCCTTAATCCTAACTCTACAGCTCACTCTAGCCTGTTTAGAGAACCTTTGATCATAGAAGTCCCAAACTAAGGGAGCCTAGTGGGACAAGCTAACAGATGATTCCTTTACAATATCAAAGAAATCTGAGCAAATAATTGGGGGAAGTGTTTCAGTATATGCACATTTCCTTTATTTCTCCAAAAGTGCTCTGGGATAAAGTTGCTTTGCATGTTTCAGCTGAGGGCAACATTCACAAGGAACAAACCACAGAGTGCCCACAGAGAACTGATTGAGTGTGTGCAGTTTCAAGCAGCTAGCACCAACCCTGTTTGATTTAATTCTCCATTTCTCTTCAACAAAATAGTTCAAAATTAAGTGAAACCTTAAAATACAAACTGTTTCTGACAGCAAACCATTGAACCAAGAAGGCCCAAACCAGGGAACATTGTGAGGCTAGGTAAAAGATGAATCCTGCCCAGTATCAAAGATACATGACTCTAACCCGAACACTAGGTTTAAACCTAGCCCTTACCCTAACCATAAACCTAACACTAATCTGTTTAGAGAACCTTTTATCATAGAAGTCCCAAATTAAGGGAGCCTAGTGGGGCAAGCTAACAGATGAATCTTGTGCAGTATCAAAGAAATCTGACCAAATAATTTGAGGAGGTAGTTCAGTGCATGCATATTTTCCTGCTGTCTCCAACAGTACTTTTGGAAAAATATATTTTTGAATGCTTCAGCTTTGGAATAGAATTTCGGTAGTTTTAGGGTTAGAGTTAGGGTGAGGTCTAGGATTATCATTAGGGTTAGGGTTAGGTTTAGTGTAATGGATACGGTTTGATTTAGGTTTAGGTTTAGTGTTAGGGTTAGATTTAAGTTTAGGCTTAAGGTTAGGGTTATGTTTAGGTTTATGGTAAGGGTTAGGTTTTGAGCTAGTGTTAGGGTTACAGCGAGTGTTAGGTTTAGGTTTAGATCTAGGTTTAGTTTTCTGGTTAGGGTTAGGATTATTGTTAGGGTTAAGGCTAGGATTACCAATAGGTTTAGGGTTAGGTTTAGTGTATTTTGTAGGTTTAGAGCTAGGGTTAGGGCTAGGGTTAAGGTTAGGATTAGGGGCAGGGTTAGGGTTAGATTTAAGGATATTTCTAGGTTTATGTTTATGGTAAGTGTTAGGCTTTGAGCTAGGGTTGGGCCTAAGGCTAGGGTTAAGTTAGGATTAGGGCTAGGGTTAGGGTTAGGGTAATGCTTAGGGCAAGGTTAAGGCCTAGGATTAGCTCTAGGTTTTGTGTTAGGTTTAGGCCTAGGGTTAGGGCTGTGGGTAATGTAAGAACTAGGGATATGAGTAGGGCTAGTTTTAGGGTTAGGGATATGGCTAGGTCTATTGTTAGGTTTATATTTTCGGTTAGGGTCAGGTTTAGAGGTAGGTTTAATGTTAAAGGCTGGTTAGTGTTCAGGTTAGAGTGAGAGTTAGGGTTATAGCCAGAATTAGGACTAGGTTTAGGTCTAGGGGTAGGGGTAGTGTTTGGGTTAGGGTAAGGGTTATTGTTAGGGCTAGGAATAGGTTTTTGTTTAGGTCTAGGGCTAGAGTTAAGGCTAGATTTAGGATTAGATTTAGGTCTAAGGCTAGTGGTAGAGTTAGGTTTAGGAATAAGTTTATCGGTAGTGCCAGTGTTAGAGTTTAGTCTAGGGTTAGGGTCAGGTTTAGACCTAAGTTTAGTGTTAGGGTCAGAATAAGGGTCAGGGTTAGCATTAGAGTTTGGGATAGGATAAGAGCTAAAATGAGGTCTAGGTTTAGAACTATTAATGGAGTTAGGATTTGGGTAAGCCTAAGGATTAGGAATAGGTCTAGGGTTACCATTAGGTTTAGGGTTATGCTTAGGGTAAGTGGGTAAGGTTAGAGCTAGGGTTAGGGGTAGAGTTAGGGTTAAAGTTAAAGCTAGATTTAGAGCTTGGATTAGGGCTTGTTTTTGTTGTAGGGTTAGTGATAGGGTTAGGCCATTGGCTAATGTTAGAACTAGGGTTACAATTAGGGTTAGTTTTAGGGTTAGGGTTAAGGGTAGGTCTAGTGTTAGGGTTAGGTTTAAGGTAAGGGTGATATTTAGAGCTAGGGTTAGTGTTAGGATATGAGTCATGGTCAAGGTTAGGGTTAGGACTCGAATTAGCGATAGGCTTACTGTTAGGTTTTTATTTAATGTTAGGATGGGGTCTACAGCTAGGGTGAGCATTAGGATATGAGTCTGTGTCAGGGTTACTTTTAAGGTTAAGGTTAGGAGCCAAATTTAGGGCTAGGATTAGGTCTAGATGTAGTGTTACTGTGTTTTAAGTCAATGTTTAGGGTTAGGGCTATTGCTTGGTTTTGCTTTACTGCTAGGGTTAGGGTTATTGCTAATTTTATGATTAGCATTAGGGTAAGGGCTAGTGTTAGTGTTAGGATTAAGCTTAGGTTTAGGGTTAGATTTAGATTTAGGGTTATATCTAGGTTTAGGGTTATAACTGAGGATAGGGCAAGGGTTAGGGCTAGGGTCAGGTTATGGTATGTAATAGGATTAAAACTAGGGATAGAGCTAGTATGAGTTAGAGTTATTCTTAGGGCTTGTGTTAGGGAAATGGATAAATTAGGGCTAGGATTAGGTCTAGGGTTAGTGTTCAGCTTAAATATAGAGTAGGGTCTGAGTCAGTATTAAGTTTAGGTAAAGAGAGAATGTTATAGCTAGGTTTAGAGGTAGGGTGATATTTAGAATTAGGGTTAGAGCTTGGGTTATGGTTAGGGTTATGATTAAGACTAAGTTTAGTGCTGAGATGAGGGCTAGTATTTGTTTTAGGGTTAGGACTAGGATTTGGGGTATGGCTAATTTCAGGTCTAGAATTATGTTTAAAGATAATTTTATGTTTAAGATTATGGCTACATCTAGTGTAAGGGTTAGGTTTAGGGGTAGGGTCAGGTTTAGGGCTAGGGGTCTTTTTATGGAAAAGGTCTCGGTTAAGGTTTGGGATAGGTTAAGGTCTAAAGTTAGGGATTGAATTAGCTTTAGGTTTAGGGTTAGAGTAATGATAGGGTTAGTATTAGGGCCTAGGTTAGGTTTAGGGTTATGGATAGAAATAGGATTAGAGATAGCTTTAGGTTTAGACCTAGGGTTAGCATTAGGGTTAGGGTTATGTTTATGGTAATTGATAGGGTTAAACTAGGGTTGGGGCTAGGGTTATGGTTATGATTAGGGCTAGGGTTATGATTAGGGCTTGGGTTAGGTTTAAAGCTCAGGATAGGGCTCAGATTATGGCTAGGTTTCAGGTTAAGTTAGTGCTATGGTTAGGGTTATGGCTAATGTAAGTACTAGACTTACATTTAGGGCTAATTTTAGGGTTAAGGTTAGGGCTAGGTTGAGTGTTAGGGTTAGGTTTAAGGTCAGGGTGATGTTTAGAGCTAGGGTTAATATTAGTGTCAGAGTCAGGGTCAGAGTTAGTTTTAGGGTTCGTCTTAAAACTCGAATTAGGTCTAGGGTTAGGGGTAGGTGTATGGTTAGGGTTTCATTTAGTTTAAGGATTAGTGTTAGAGCTATGGCTCAGTTTTGTTTTAGGCTAGGGCTAGGGTTAGAGCTAGTTTTAGGATTAGTTTTAGGCTTAGGGCTAGTGTTTGGGTTAGGCTTAGGCTTGAGATTAGGGTTAGATTTAGAGATAGGTGTTGATCTAAGGTTAGTGCTAGGGCTAAGGATAGGGCAAGGGTTAGGACAACGGTAAGGGCTAAGGTTATGTTTATGGAAGGAATAGGGTTACAACTAGTGATAGGGCTAATGTGAAAGTTAGAGTTCGTCTTATGGCTAGGTTTAGGGTTATGGTTAGGGATAGGGCTAAATTAGGGCTAGGGTTAGTGTGAGGTTTAGTCCTAGGTTTAGGGTTAGAGTTAGGGTTACGTTTAGTTTAAAGGAATGAGTTATAGCAAGATTGAGGGCTTGGCGAGGGTTAGTATTAGGGTTAGGGCCAGGGTTAGGGTTAAGGTTATGATAAAGGTTAGGGTTTAGGGCTAGGATGAGAGCTAGTGTTTGTATTAGATTTAGGGCTAGTATTAGGTCTAGGTCTAATGTCAGGTCTAGGGTTACAATTAGGGATACATTTAGTGTTAGGTTTATGGCTTGGTCCAGTGTAAGGGTGAGGTTTAGGGTAAGGGTCAGTTTTAGAGCTAAGGGCATTATTATGGTCAGAATCAAGTTTAGGGTTTGGGTTAGGTTAGGGTTTAAGTTTAGGGCTCAAATTAGCATTAGATTTAGGGTTAGGGTAATGACAGGGTTAGGTTTAGGGTTTAGTTGTGGTTTAGTGTAATGGGGAGGGTTAGGGTTAGGCCTATGGTTAGCATAAGGGTTAGGGTTATCATTAGGGTATTGTATAGAGTTAGACCTAAGTTTAGGGCTAGGGTTATATATAGAATTAGGGATTTTGTTTGGGTTAGTGTTAGGTTTAAGTTATGGGTTAAAGCTAGGATAAGGACTCAGATTAAGGCTAGGTTTTGGGTTAGGTTAGGGCTAGGGTTAAGACCATGGCTAATGTACAAAGTAAGGTTATGACTAGTGCTAGTTATGAGGTTAGGGTTAAGGCTAGGTCTGGTGTTAGGGTTAGATTTATGGTTACAATGATTTTAGAGCTAGGTTTAGTGTTAGGGTCAGAGTGAAGGTCAGTGTTAATTTTCAGGTTAGGACTAGAATTAGGGATAGGGTTATGGATAGGGTTAGGGTTAGGTGTAAGGTTAGGGTTTGGTTAAGGTTAAGGGTTAAGATTAGGGCTATAACTAGGTTTTGTTTTAGGGCTAGGGCTAGGGTTAGGGCTAAGATTAGGTCTAGGTTTAGGGTGATGGTAAGGGAAAAGGTTAGAACTACCCTATAGGTCTAAGGTAAGAGTTATAGTTAGTCTTAGGGCTAGGGTTATGTTTAGTTTTAGGGATAGGGCTAAGTTAGGTCTGGGATTAGGGCAAGTGTTAATGTTAGAGTTAGGCCTAGGGTTAGGGCTAGGTTTAGTTTTAGGGTTTGGATTAGGGTTAGGATTAGGGTAAGGGATGAGTTTATACCTAGTTTTAGGGATAGGGTGAGGGTTAGAATTAGGGTTAGGGTTAGGGTTAGGGTTATGATGAAGGCGAGGATTATGTCTAGGATGTGGGTTAAGGTTTGTGTTAGGGTTAGGACTAGGATTAGAGCTAGGGCTAATGTCAGGTCTAGGGTTAGAGTTAGGGATAGTGTTAAGGTTAGGTTTACATCTAGGTCTATTGTAAGGGTTAGGTTTATGGTTAGGGTCAGGTTTAGAGCTAGCGGTATTCTTAGGGTCAGGTTTAGGGTTTAGGTTAGGTTATGGTTTATATTTAGGGCTCAAATTAACATTAGGTTTAGTGATAGGTTAACGATAGTTTTAGGTTTAGGGTTCAAGTTAGGTGTAGGGTAATGGATAGGGTTAGGGATGGGCATAGGATTAGGGTTTGGTCTAGGGTTAGCATAAGGGTTAGGGTTATCCTTAGGGTAATGGATAGGGTTAGAGCTAGGATTAGGGCCAGGGTTATGCTTAGGATTGGATCTAAGGTTAGGCTTAGGCTTAGGGTTAGGGCTTTGGTTAGCGTTAGGGTTAGCTTTAGGGTTAAAGATAGGGTAGGCATTGGATTAGGGATAGGTTTTTCAATAGGTTAGGGCTATGGCTAAATGAAGAACTTGTTATGATTAGGGATAGTTTTAGGGTTAATGTTAGGGCTAGGTATAGTTTCAGGGTTAGTGTGATGTTTAGAGCTAGGGTTAATGTCAGGGTCAGTGTTCAGATTAGGATTATGGTTAGAATTAAAGCCAGAATTAGGACTAGGATTAGGTCTAGGGGAAGAGTTAGTGTTTGGCTTAGGCTAAGGGTTATTATTAGGGAAAGGTCTAGGTTTTTCTTTAGGTCTAGGGCTAGAGTTATGGCTAGATTTAGGATTAGGTTTAGGTCTAGAGCTAGTGTTATAGTTTGGTTTAGGGTTAGGTTCAGGTTTAGACCTACGATTAGTGTTAGGGTCAGAATAAGGTTCAGGGTTAGGGTTAGGGTTTGGGTTATGGTTAGAGCTAGCATGAGGGCTAGAGTTAGGACTAGTAATAGGATTAAGATTTGGGTTAGGTTAAGGATTAGGGTTAGAATTAGGATTAGAATTAGTGTTAGGGTTTTGTCTTAGGGTAAGGGATAGAGTTAAAGCTAGGGTTAGGACTATGGTTGGGGTGAAAGCTAGGTTTAGAGCTCAGATTAGGGCTAGATTTTGTGTTAGGATTAGGGCTAGGGTTAGAGTAACAGCTAATGTAAGAACTAAGGTTACAATTAGGGTTCTTTTTAGGGTTATGGTTAGGAGTTAGACCTCTAGTGTTAGGATTAGGTTTAAGGCTAGGGTGATATTTAGAGCTAGTGTTAGTGTTAGGTTAGTAGTCAGGGTCAGGGTTAGTTTTAAGGTTAAGGTTAGGACTCAAATTATGGCTAGGGTTACTGTAAGTGTTTGGTTTAAGGTTAGGGTGGTGTTTAGAGCTAGGGTGAGTGTTAGGATATGAGTCAGAGTCATGGTTAGTATTCAGGTTAAGGTTGGACTCAAATTAGGGCTAGGGTTAGGTCTAGGTGTAGTATTAGGATTTGGTTTAAGTTAAGGTTTAGTATTAGGGCTATTGCTTGGTTTTGATTTACTGCTATGGTCAGGTTTAGGGCTAGTTTTACGAGTAGCGTTAGGGTTAGGGCTAGTGTTTATGTTAGGCTTAGGCTTAGTGTTAGTGTTAAATTTAGAGTTAGGGATAGATCTAGGGTTATGGCTAGGAATAAGGACAGGGCAAGGTTTATGGCTAGGGTTAGAGCTAGAGTTAGAGTTACGGTAATGGATAGGGTTAGAATTAGGGAAAGGGCTTGTGTGAAAGTTAGAATTAGTCTTAGGGCTAGGGTTAGGGTTAGGGATAGGGTTAAATTAGGGCTAGAATTAGGGCTAGGGTTATTGTTCAGCTTAGGCCTAGCATTAGGTTTAGGGTTAGGGTTAAATTTAGGGTAAGGATTGGCATTATAGCTAGGTTTAGATGTTGGGTGAGGGTAAGAATTAGGGTTAGGCCTATGGTTAGGGTTAGGGTTTTGATTAAGGCTGGTTTTAGGGCTAGGATGAGGGCTAGATTTTTGTTTTAGGGTAGGGCTAGGATTAGGGCTAGGACTAATATCAGGTCTAGGGTTATGGGTAAAGATAGAATTAGGGTTAGGTTTATGGATACAGGTTGTGTAAGGGTTATGTTTAGTTTTAGGTCAGGTTTAGAGCTAGGCGTATTATTAGGGTCAGGGCCTTGGTTAGGGTTTGGGATAGGCTATGGTTAAAATTTAGGGCTTGAATTAGCATTAAGATTAGGGTTAGGGTAATGATAGTTGAGGTTTAGGTTTTAGGTTTTGTTTAGGGTAATGGATAGGGCTAGGATTAGGGGAAAGTTTAGGTTTAGGCCTAAGGTTAGCATTAGTGTTAGGGTTATAGTTATGGTGAAAGATAGGGTTAGAGCTAGGGTTAGGGCTAGGGTTATGGTTATGATTAGGACTAGGGTTAGGGTTAGTGTTAGGGTTAAAGCTTGGGTTAGGTCTTGAATTAGGGCTAGGTTTTGTGTTAAGTTAGTGCTAGGGTTAGGGTTACAGCTATTATATGTACCAGGGTTACATTTAAAGCTAAATTTAGGTTTAGGGTTGGGGCTAGGTCTAGTGTTAGGTTTAGGTTTAGAGTTAGGGTGATCATTAGAGGTAGGGTTAGTGTTATGGTCGGATTCAGGGTCAGGGTTAGTTTTTGGTTCAGCTTAAAACTCGAATTAGGGCTAAGTTTAGGGTTAGGCTTAGGGTTTGATTTAAGTTAAGGGTAAGGTTTAGTCCTATATCTGGGATTTTTTTTAGGGCTACAGCTAGGATTAGGGCTAGTTTTAGGATTAGCATTAAGGTTAGGCTAGTTTTAGGTTTAGGTTTAGGCTTAGGGTTAAAGTTAGATTTAGAGTTAGAGTTAGATCTAGGTTAGGGCTAGGGCTAAGGATAGGGCTAGGGTTAGGGCTAGGTTTATTGTTCTAGTAAGTTATAGGTTTAGAACTAGGGAAGGGGCAAGGGTGAGAGTTAGAGTTAGTCTTAGGGCTAGGGTTAGGGCTAAGGTTATGGATAGGCATAAATTAGGGGTAAGCTTAGGGCTAGGGTTAGGCTAAGATTAGGGCTAGGGTTAGTGTTAGGGTTAGGCCTAAGGATAGGGTTAGGGTTAGGATTAAGGCTAGGTTTAGGGCTAGGATAAGCCCTGGGGTTTGTGTTATGGTTAGAGCTAGGATTAGGGCTAGTGCTGATGTCAGGTCTAAGGTTATGGTTGGGGATAGATTTAGAAAGTTTTATGGCTAGGTCTAGTGTAATGGTTACGTTTAGGGTAAGGGTCAGGTTTAGAGCTAGGGGAATTATTAGGGTAAGGTTCAGGGTTAGAGTTTGTTTGAGGTTAGGGTTTAGTGTTAGGGCTAGGGTTATTGTTAGGATTAGGGCTAGGGTTAGTGTTAGGTTTTGGGTTATCTCAAGGGTTAGGGTTAGCATTAGATTTAGGGTAAGTGTTAGATCTAGGCTCACAGTTATTAGTGTTAAAGCTAGTGTTAGGGCTCTGATTAGGATAGGTTTTGGGTTAGGGTACTGCTAGGATTAGGGCTACAGCTAATGTAAAAACTAGGGTTACGATTAGGGCTAGTTTTAGGGTTAAGGTTAGGGCTAGGTCTAGTGTTTGGGTTTGGTTTAGGTTTTGGGTGATGATTAGAGCTAGAGTTAGTGTTGGGTCACAGTAAGGGTCGGGGTTAGTTTTAGGGTTAGGGATAGGACTCAAATTAGAGCTAGGTTTAGGGCTAGGTCTAGGCTTAGGGTTTGGTTTATGTTAAATGTTAGGGTTAGGGCTATTGCTCTGTTTTATTGTAGGGCTTGGGCTAGGTTAGGGCTAGTTTTAGGATTAGTGTTAGTGTTAGAGATTGTGTGAGTGAGAGATTTAGGCTTAGGTTTAGGATTGCATTTAGAGTTAGGATTAGATGTAGGATTAGGGCTAGGGCTAAGGTTTTGGGCAAGTTTTATTGTTGTGGTAAGGGTTGGGGATATAACTAGGAATAGGACTAGGGTGAGAGAGTTAGTCTTAGGGCTAGGGTTAGGTTAGGTTTGGGGCTAAATTAAGGCTAGGATTAGGTCTAGGCTTTGTGCTAGGTTTAGGCCTAGTTTTAGGCTTAGGTTTAGGTTTCGGGATAGGGTTAGGTTTAGGGGAAGGGATGGGGTTATAGCTAGTGTTAGGGCTAGGTCGAAGGTTAGAATTATGGTTAGGGCTAGGATTATGTTTGGGGTTAGTAATAAGGCTAGGTTTAGGGCTAGAATGAGGGCTAGGGTTTGTTTTAGTGTTATGGCAAGAATTAGGTCTAGGGCTAGTGTCAGGTGTAGGGTTATGGTTAGGGATAGATTGAGGGTTAGATTTATGGCTAAGTCTAAGGTAAGGGTTAGGTTTAGAGCTGGAGGTATGATTAGGGTTAGAATCAGGTTTCAGTTTTGGTTTAGGTTAGGGTTTAGGATTAGGGCTCAAATTAGCATTAGGGTTAGGTATATGGTATGATAGGGTTAGGTTTAGGGTTCAGGTTAGGCGTAGGGTAATAGATAGGGTTAGAGTTAGTGAAAGGGTTAGATTTAGGCCTAGGATTAGCATTAGAGTAAGGGTTATGTTTAGGGTAATGGAGAGTGTTAGACCTAGGGTTAGGGCAAGGGTTATGGTTAATATTAGGGCTTGAGGTGGGGTTAGGGTTAGGCTTATGCCCAGGAATAGTGTTAGTTTTAGGTTTAGGTTATGGTTTAGGGTTTGAGCTACAATTAACACCAGGGCGAATGTTAGGTTTAGGGTTAGGTCTAGGTTATATTTACGGTTAGGGTCAAGGTTAGTGTTAGGATTAGGGCAAGGGATATCATTAGGTTTAGGGTATTGGATAGGGTTTGTTGTCGGGTTACGGTTAAGGTTAATATTAGTTTTTGGCTTAAGGTAGTGTTAGGAATAGGTGTAGGGTTAAATTTTGTGTAATGGTTAGGGTTTGAGCTAGGGTTAGGTCTATGACAAGGTTTAGGTTTATGGCTATGTCTAGGGTTAGGTTTAGGGTAGATTTAGGGCTTGGGTGATCATTAGGGCTAGGGTTATGGTTAGGGTAATGGGTAGGGTTAGAGCTAAAGTTATGGCTAGGGTTAAGGTTAGGATTATGGCTAGGGTTAACTTTAGGGATAAGTTTAGGCCAAGGGTTAGTGTTAGCATTAGGTTTTATTTAAGGGTTCGGGATTGAGCTAAGATTTGCACTAGGACAAGGTTTAGGGTTAGAGTCAGGGTTAGGGTTAGGGCTAGGATTAGCATTATGGTTAGAGTTAGGATTAGGGTAATGTATAGAGTTAGAGGTAGGCTTTGGCTTATGGTTATGGCTAGTTTTAGCATTAGTGATATGGCTAGGTCTAGTTTAGGGTTAGGTTTTCTGTTAAAAAAAGGTTTTGAGCTAGGGTTTGTGTTAGGGTAAGGGTCAGTGTTTGGGTTAGGGTTAGGTTTATGATTAGGTCCAGAATTAGGACTAGGGTTAGGTCTAGGGGTAGAGTTAGTTTTTGGGTTAGGTTAAGGGTTGTTGTTAGAGCTAGGGCTAGTTTTTTTTTGTTTAGGGCTAGGGCTAGAGTTATCGCTAGATGAAGGATTAGGTGTAGATCTAGGTCTAGTGTTAGGTCTAGGTATAGGTATAGGGTTACATGTAGCACCAATGTTAGAGATCTGTTAGGGTTAGGGTAAGATTTGGACCTCTGGTTAGTATTTAGGGTCAGAATAAGGGTCAGGTTTAGATTTAGTGTTTTGGATAGAGATAGAGCTAGATTGAGAGCTAGTGTTAGGACTAGTAATAAACTTAGGTTTTGGGTTAGGCTAAGGATTAGGGTAAAACTAGGTAGCTTTAGGGTTATAGTTTGGCTTAGGGTAACGGACAGGGTTAGTGCTAGGTTTAGGGCTAGGTTTAGGGTTAGGCTTAGGGTGAGGGTTAGGGTTAGGGCTAGGGTTAAAGTTAAAGGTAGTGTTAGGGCTTAGATTAGGGTTAGGTTTGATGTTATCTTTAGGTCTACAGCTAATGTAAGAACTAGGGTTACAATTGGGTCTAGTTTTAGGATTATTGTTACGTCTAGGTCTAGTATTAGGTTAGCTTTAGGGTTAGGGTTATGTTTAGGATAATGGGTAAGTTAGGGTTAGGGAATGTGTTAGGGTTAGGCTGAGGGTTAGAATGGGGGTTAGGGTTCGGGTTAGGGTATTGGATAGGGTTAGAGCTAGGGTTAGGGCTAGGGTTTTGGTTAGGGTTAGGTTTAGGGTTAGTGTAAGGAATTAAGTTAGGGTTGGGTTTAGGGTAATGGTTAGAGCTACATTTAGGGTTAGAGATAGGGTTAAAGCTAGTGTTTGGGCTCAGATTAGGGCTAGGTTTTGGGTTTTGAGAGGGCTAGTGTTATTGATATGGCTAATGTAAGAACTAGGGTTATGATTGGGGCTAATTTTAGGGTTACAATTAGGACTAAGTCTAGTTTTAGGATTAGGTTTAAGTTTAGGGTGATGTTTTGAGCTACAATTAGTGTTAGGTTCAGAGTCAGGTTCAGGGTTAGTTTTAGGTTAGGGATAGGACTTTAATTAGGGGTGGGCTTAGGACTAGATGTAGACTTAGGATTTGGCTTAAGTTAAGGATTAGGGTTAGTGCTATAGCTCGGTTATGTTTTAGGGCTAAGGCTAAGATTATGGTAAGGGATAGGGTTAGAACTAGAAATAGGGTTAGGCAAGAATTAGATTTAGTCTTAAGGCTAGGGTTAAGATCAGGATTAGGGCTAAACTAGGCCTAGGAATAGGTCTAGGATTAGTGTTAGGGTTAGGCCTAATTTTAGGGCTATGTTTAGGGTTAGGTTTAGGGGAAGAGATGGGGTTATAGCTAGGTTTAGGGCTAGGGAGATGATTAGAATTAGGTTTAGGGATAGGGTTAGGATTGGGTTAGGATTAAGGCTAGATTTGGTGTTAGGATGAGGGCTAGGGCTTTTGTTAGGTTTGGGGAAATTTTAGGGATAGGGTTAATGTCAGGTTTAGAGTTATGGCTAGGGATAGTTATAGGGTTAGTTTCATGGCTAGGTCTTTTATAAGGGTTAGGTTTAGGGTAAGGATCAAGTTTAGAAATAGGTGTTTTTTAAGATCAGCTCCAGGTTTCAGTTATGGCTTAGGTTAAGTTTTAGGGTTAGGGCTAAAATTAGGGTTTGGGTTAGAGTTAGGTTTAGGGTAAAGGGTAGGTTTAAGATTAGGATTCAGGTTAATATTAGGATAATGGGTATGGTTAGGGTTAGTTATAGGGTTAGGTTTAGGCCTAGTGGTAGCATTTGTGTTATGGTTATTGTTAGGGTAATGGATAGCATTAGAGCTAGGGTTAGGGCTAGCATTTTGGTTAGGAATAGGGCTAGAGTTACGGTTAGGTTTAGGGCTAGGGCTAGGGTTATTGTTTGGGTTAGGTTTAGAATGTATGTTAGGTTTTGAACTAGGGTTAGTGCTAGGGTGAGAGTTAGGTTTAGTGTTATGTCTAGGGTTAGATTTACAGTTAAGGTTAGGGTTAGAGTTAGGGTTAGGACTAAGGTTACCTTTAGAGTTAGGTTAAT